>NW_024063414.1:600000-1094141 GCF_006381635.1 Hibiscus syriacus
ATCAGTTAATATGGCATCCCAACACAAGTTATCTGATAGTCATCAAAGAGTAGACAATCATTGCAATTTTGTTAAACTGCTAATCTGAATCAAGCCAAAAAACTTGTTAAAAGTATCTCAAATTTCTATACATAATCTATTAGAGTTTGTCTAAATCAATTAATCCGTGAATTTGATAATTAGAAACTAGTTGGCGCGGTGAGTTTCACGTACAATTATGAGTCCGGATCATAGCCATACTTTATCAGATAAACAGTCACTACTTATTTTAATCAATATTGGTCACAGAAACTAACGAAAACAAATAAAGCTCCGTCAATAGTCAACTTTCTGCTAAAATTACTCCAAAAACAGATCTGCAAATCTTATGCTAAAACCTAAAAATATTTCTACATCGGAATTCAATTTTCTTCCTTCTCAAGTCTCGTCAACAAACATTATTAGCGATAAAAAAGAATAGCAGAAATCAAGATATGTTACCAGTTCCGGCCAAGGACTTCATCGGCACGATAACCGGTGAAAACCTCGAAGACTTTGTTGACATAAATGAGGGGAAAATCAGGTTCAAGAGCATCGGAAACGACGAAAGAAGTCGGGATTGTAGGGTAAGACAACAGCCTTGGCTTCAAAGGAAGCTCGTTCTTTCCTTCTCTTTCTTCTTCCCTTCGTTCAAGCTTTTCTTCTTCACCTTCCAATAAACGCTGCCGTTTTCCACTGCTTAGCAGCACTTCTTCTACTTTAGACATTTTTGCTTCTTTTTTTTTTTTCTCTTCTCCCTCTTGTTTCTATGGAACTGTTGTTGGCTTTACTTTTCCCACGCTTCAAGCTTTGTTTTACTATGTGCGAGATATTTATGTTTTGGATATTTATTACCCAAAATACCCTTACCCGCCTAACATATTTTCGAACCTTGCCCTGATCGAACTTCAATCTAAAATTTTAGGTAAACTACTTAGACCATTGATCATCAAAATTTTAAAATTAATATAATTATATTATTAAATTCTAGATTTAATATCAATTTTTTATTTAATTTTTTTATTTAAAATTAGGATAAGCTGTATTTTCTCATATTTTAAATTAAAATAAGATTAAAACAAAAATTAATTTAAAATTCAATGATTAAATTGACAGATATATTAAAATTTAATGATATCGGAAATAAATTATTTAAAAATAATTTAAATTTTAAATATAAATATAAATATATTATAATATGGCCAATTGAATGCATATCCCAATTCTAATAAAAATTAATCTGAAATTTAAATAATTTTTATATTACAACGTTACAATGAGATGCATTTTATGTTTATTTTTAATTATTTTCAAGCTAATAAATTAACTTAATGATTATCGTAACAATAATATTTTTGCGAGCAAAATGTGTATAATTTTGCTTTATCTTTATTTTTTTGGGAATAATTACTTTTTTTTTAAGATTTAATAAACTTTTCCCCGATTAAACCCGTGCTTTTTAATCAAAATGGGGAGTAGCAATTTGGTAATTAAACGAGGATCGAGTGGCAAGAGAGAAGAGTGGAAGCCCACGTCGGAATAGTGGAAAACACGTGTCCAAATGAAATCCAATAAAAAAAATATCTGAGCCGATCCTGCCACCTCATCAGTGTTAGCCATTACATGCATACATATATATATATTCTCTAAAAACAGGAGGATATTTAAAAAATATATATATATATATATATATATATATATTTGGCTAAATACCTATTTGACCCTTGTACTTTAGTAGCATTATCTCTTAAACCTTTTTACTATTTTTTAAGTCACTTCACTCCAATGTCATTAACTATTAAAACAAGGTAATGTGATCTAATGAGAGGGCTATGAAAATAATTCCATTCAATATCTTGTATTCATTAATGGTCTTACACACACTTATCATTTTAGTATCTTATGTTAATTCAGTTAAATTAGCATAGATATAAATTATGTTATTCAGATTTAAAAATGAATCTATAAATATAGATAATTCTTGATTTTTAGATTCTATAATGGTATCAATTGATTTATTGACAACGTATACACATCCTATAAACGCAATTACTCGAATCTAATTTCATTGAAAACAATATTTTTTTTACCATTGAAATCATTTAATCAGTTTTAAGTAAATGCATTTTTCCAACATTTACATATATTTTTAGGGTTCTTGTAAGATGTATCATACATCCCAGTGCCTATGTTTAGATATGCGTCGAATATGTATATCGAACATGGTTACTTAAAAAATGAACCTTTGGAGTGACACAATTATATAGTAACAAATACAAATAACTGAATGCTGACTATCATTTGCTCTCTTATATTGGGTAGTTTACTGTACAGTAGCCTAATATAAGGCGTTACCGAAAATGTTAATATATTTTTAACATTTACGGTAGAGCGCTACCTAAAATGTTATTTTTTTTCTACGATAAATGTTAATTTCGCTACCTAAAATAAATATTTCTGATATTAACATTTTCAGTAAAAAAAATAGCATTTTAAGTAGCGCCTGATATTAATATTTCCAGTAGAAAAAATAACATTTTAGGTAGCGCTCTACCGAAAATGTTAAAAAATATTAACATTTTCGGTAGTACCTTTTATTAACCTTATATTAAGCTAACTTTCCTTAGACATCCCCTCTTACATTTTGTTTTTGTGTTAGCTGTACAAAATCTCTTGTACTTTTGGGTCTAGATCGTTAACGATTATAGTTAGGTTTCGGGTTAGGTAAATCCTTTTTAAATTCGGATTGAATCGAATGGAGCGAAAATGTTTAATTTTTTAATTGAATTTGAGTGGATTAAAAATCTCATTACCATTTTTAGACAAAAATGATAGTAGGTCTAGTGGTTTTGTATATTTAATTTAATATCATAATTTAAGGGTTAATATAAAAATAAGTATCTAAACTATACATAAAATTAATTTTTTATGTCTAAAGGATTTTGCTTTAAATATAGGTGGATAATATTTTCTCTATCTTTTAGGTGTTTACCATTTAAAAAGATCATTAAGAGACACGTGTAACGTCAGATATTTTTTAAAAATATTTTATTTAAAAAATATATATAAACATAACACAAGTTACTTACCGATTTTTTTTTAACGGTCGACACCTGAAAGTGTAACGGAAAAAAACATTAGACACTTATTTAAAAAAAATCTTTAAACACTAAAAGTTAAATTTGGATATAGTTTAAGTATTGAATTTTGTATTAAGTCTACTTTTAATATCTTATATATTAATTTTTACTTATAATTTTATTAAAATATAGCTAATAATATATATATATGAAATAATATTTTTGTAATTGTATTGGGAAGTGATAAAATCTCTTCAACTCAACCTAAAACTCAAATTTTATATAAAAAAATCTGAGCAAATATAAATTTATGGGATGGAGTTTTCTAAGACAAGTTATGTGTTTAGTATTTAAACTATCATTTTTCATCCGTTTTACTACTTAAATTTTCATTTTTTTAAATCATACCTAACATTTAGTTTTTGTTTCATTTTGGTACCTAACATTTAATTATATCATTCATCAATTATTTATCTTCTCACTCGTATTTTGGTACTAAAGTTTAACAATTTTTAATTTAACTTATCAACTTTCAAATTGCTCCTATTTTAATCACTCTAATTTGTTTTATTAATAATTTTTGTGACATGATAATTTTTATATTAATATGTAATTAAAAATAAAATATAAGTTTGGAAGTTAGAGTGATTAAGTTAGGAGTAATTTGAAAGTTAAATAATTAAATTGAAAATATTAAATTTTAGTGACCAAAATAGGAGTGAAAAGATAGTTCAGTAATAAATAGTGCAATTTACCCATAAAAAAGGTGTCACATGCAAATCACTTGAAGTTTTAATGGTGAGGTACTTAACAAACAAAAGCTAAATGTTAGATATGATTTTAAAAAAATTAAAATTTTAAGTACTAAAATATATCAAAACTAATAATTTAGGTACTAAACGTGCAAATTACCTTTTTTTATTACCTAATAAACAGGCTTAATATTAGCAGCGAATACCACACTTCAACATGGTGGAGTGGGCCGAAATGCGAGAAGTGAAAGCCCAAAATAGCTTCATAATCAATCAGTCATGGCCATCGACGCCACAGTCGGTCACACTAGAGACCTGCTGCATCGTTAAAACCTAAACCAAAACCCAGTAGAACTCTTTCCTCAGTTCCCAGTTCTCACTCAACAAAGCACAAATTTGTTGTAGAACAGATTAAGAAGAGAGAGAGAAAAATGCAATCTCAGCTTTGAAAATGAAGCTAAACTCTGCAACTATTTCTTCACCAAAATGCTAGTATCTCTCCGCCGTATCTTCCACATCAACCGCAGAATCCCTATCAGAGTAAGCCGCCCTTTCTTTCTATATCAAAACCCTCATCTCATAACGTTTTCCCCACCATACGATAGCTCTCTTGTTGTCTGCCCCTTTGTATTGTTCACTAGTTTTTATTTCGTGATCAAGCTCCCATTTGGGACCAAGTCTCGTTATAATACCAACAATTTTTTAGATGATTTCGATAAGGAATCGTTGGTTAATATCATTCGACAAGACCAATGGAATGACCCAAAGATTGTGAATTTGTTTGGTTCGAGCTTGGCGCCCATTTGGGTGTCTAAGGTTTTGGTCGGTTTGAAACGGGAACCTCGTTTGGCGTTGAAATTCTTCAAACGGGCTAAAACCCAGAAAGGGTTTAGCCCTACTAGTGAATCATATTGTGTATTAGTGCACATTTTGTTTTATAGCAAAATGTATTTTGATGCTACTGCTGTTCTTAAGGAATTCGTTTTGTCAAGGCGTGGAGTAGTGTTTCCAGGTTTCGATTTTTTCGATGTTCTTTGGTCCACAAGGAACGTTTGTCCATATGGGTTTGGGGTGTTTGATGCTTTGTTTAGTGTGTTGGTGGATTTGGGATTGCTTGAGGAGGCTGGCAAATGTTTTTCGAAAATGAAGAGATTTAGAGTTTTGCCTAAAGTTCGTTCTTGTAATGCATTTTTAAATAAGGTTTGTAAGTCAGGGGGAAGAAACCGGTCTCAGAGGTTTCTGGAGGAAATGGTCGGGGCTGGCATAGCTCCGTCGGTATACACTTATAATATAGTGATAGATTGTATGTGCAAAGAAGGGGAATTGGAGACTGCAAGAATGCTGCTCACACAAATGAAAGAGATTGACCTAACACCGGATGTTGTCACATATAACTCCCTAATTGATGGATATGGAAAGGTGGGATTATTGAATGAAGTCCTTTTCTTTTTTGAAAAGATGAAGGACGTAGGGTGTGAGCCTGATGTAATTACATACAACGCCATTATAAACTGCTTTTGTAGATTTCAGAAGATGCATCAAGCTTTTGAGTTTTTTCGTGAAATGAGGAATAAGGGGTTGAGACCAAATGTTGTCACTTACAGCACGTTTATTGATGCTTTTTGCAAGGAAGGGATGATGCAACAAGGGATTAAATTCTTGGTTGATATGAGGCGGCTTGGTCTTTTACCCAATGAGTACACTTATACTTCTTTAATTGATGCAAATTGTAAAGCTGGCAACCTAACCGAAGCACTGAAGCTGGCTAATGAGATGTTGCAGGCAAATATTGCCTTTAACATTGTTACATATACAACTATAATCGATGGTCTTTGTGAAGCAGGGCGAATAGAGGAAGCAGATGAAATTTTTAGGGCAATTCTGAAAGCTGGATTAACTCCTAATGTGCAAATTTATACCACTATCGCTCACGGCTATATGAAAGTTAAGAAGATGGAGCATGCCTTGAATCTTTTCAAAGAAATGAAGGAGAAAAGCATTAATCCTGACCTTTTGTTGCATGGAACTGTCATTTGGGGATTATGCAATCAGGATAAGATAGAAGAAACTAAAATTGTCATCGGTGAAATGAAGGAATCTGGATTGAGTTTAAATCCTGTCATATATACTACAATCATGGATTCTTATTTTAAGGCGGGGAAAATAAACGAGGCACTGAATCTGTTAGAAGAAATATGGGACCTCGGTATTGAAGTTACAGTTGTTACTTTTTGTGTTTTGGTTGATGGTTTGTGCAAAGCAGGATTGGTTCTAGAGGCAATCAATTATTTCAACAGAATGCCAGAGTTCAATTTACAACCTAATGTCGCAGTTTATACAGTATTGATTGATGGCCTCTGTAAAAAGAATTTCATTGAAGCAGCCAAAAGTATGTTTGATGAAATGCTAAATAAAAATCTAGTTCCAGATACAACTGCTTACACTGCTTTAATAGATGGAAATCTAAAGCATGGAAATTTTAAGGAATCTTTGAATCTGAAGAACCGGATGATTGAAATGGGCATGGAGCTGGATTTGCCAGCTTACACTTCCCTGGTTTCAGGGTTTTGCCGATGTGGTCAGTTACAGCTAGCAAGAGAATTTCTGGATGAGATGATAAGCAAGGGTATCCTTCCCGATGAAGTTCTCTACATTGGTGTATTAAGGAAGTACTATGAGTTTGGGCATGTTGCTGAAGCCATTGAGTTGCAAAATGAAATGACTGAGAGGGGTTTAATTACTAGTTCCGTCCATCATGTTGTTCCTAGTGTACAAACTTAAGGCCCAATTGTTCGGTCATCTTGTTCAAGCTGTGCGGACAACATGAATTGGAGGACGGGTGTACCATAATAAAGAATAAGAAACTGAAGGTATTCGTTGTTGTGAGAATGCAACCATATTTGAGTAGATCATGGATAAAGGATCCACGGCGTCACGTTTTAATGATGCAAAATCGTGATAATGGTTCATTTTGGAGTCAACTGAGCATTTGATGTACGGTGCCTAGATCATATCTTCCATACCTTGATGCTGACTGGTGAGATATAGTCACAACTGACAGTTTTGGTTTCTTCAATGTGTAGAAACAGTGGGAAATGTGCATCTTATTGATACATAGTTTTTATTGGATGAAATTACAGTTTATGAACTAGAAAAACTAGATTTGTTTTCCTATACTCTTCCATATTTGCTTTTATTTCTTATGTTATCATATAAATTGAATGTGACTGGGTTTATCCTTACTTGGACAGTTTAAAAGGTTGTGCTCACAGTACTAAAAATGTTAGAGAAACTAAACATTTCAAAGAAATAAAACCAACCTATGTTACTCAGACTCGCGTCTGAGTGTCGGATACTTGTATGTTTCTGACACAAGTTTTCCATGCATTTGGAGGGTCTTTGTATAGTCATGTCTACATACTCATGTCCTGATGTGTCTGGGATGATTGTTGGACACTGTACGTGAAGGAAAATGAAGAGTCAGAGTAACATAAAAACAGCTATGGTAAATTGTGGTTACCTCCAAAAGTTGTTTTGCACTGACAAACTGCCATGGTTACGATATGAACAACAATTGTCGTGAGCTCATAGTTTGTGTTTACATCTATGATACATGGACATTTTCTGAGAATTTCTTTCATCTTTTGTTGAACTGGAGCTTTGTTCAAGAATCTGATTGCCCCTTCATTTGTCGATTAAGATGCCCTTTTTCTTTGTTAGCTTTCTTGTCAGGGTTGCTTTTCAGTTCACCTGTATCATGCTAACTACAATGGGTTCTTCATTTTATTATTTTTTTTTGTCAACATGTCTCATTAGGTTAAAGCAAAGCTGCATTCTCAGTTCGCGTATGATCTTCTACTCTGATTGCCAGTGCAGATAAAGAGTTTTAGACCAGACGATACTGTTTTCTTTATCAAGTAAGTTTTAGTGTCATGTATATATGTGTATTCCTCTATTTTATAGGACGAACAAGCGCCACAAACTGTTAATGATCGTCTTATTTCAGTTTTTGATTCCTTGTTTATCGATGAGTCATTATATCTTAAATATCAAAATTCTTAATGCTAATGATACGTTAATATCGGTTTTTATAGTTACTTTGTTGATTAGAGTTTCTTTTTTCATCAAGTTTGGAGCAGACAGTTATAGTCTCAAGTGCCCATGTTTTGACTTATGAGTTTGGTTGAGGACACCCCCCAATTGACATTCTAACTAATTATTTAACTTAATTTTTTTCCCAGAATGAACGAATACTCCTTGGTACATGACATATAATTACATTGGTTCAGAGCTCTAGGATTGTTGATGTGTTCTCAGTAATGGAGTTGGTGAACATGTGTAAACTGACAACAAAGGCTATGCTTGACCTGCAAAATGGGGCTTTGGAGTTTGAATTCTGGGACGAGCTTTGATGTTGAAACCGACGAAGGAGAATGTAAGTGCTTTGAATTCCGGGACAGGTTTACCTGCTCTTCTATACTTGATTCTGGTCGAGCTGCGGGTTCGACTGATATAACACATGTGCATTAAGTTGGAGGGAGTAGACGTCTGGCTTGTAGAGTTCCGGGTATCACCGGGGTTTGTGTGCATCAGAGACAACGTTCATAATGAAGCAGAAAACCGCACATACAGTAGTCGAAACCCCTCATTGGATTTCGGGGCCCCTCTGCATCGAGTCGTTGAGGAGAACGCTGCAGTGACAAGGCAGGATATGTTTGACCTGCAAACATAGTGTTGGAGTTTGAATTCTTGGACGAGTCAATGAAGGTTCAAAGGATATATTTATCTATCAATCTATGAATCGGAAGAAACGTAAATTGTTTGGAAATGCTTGTCCGGGACAGTGTTTACCTACTTTGTGTTGTACAAGGATTATGTATGTCGAACACAACAATGATTTCGAAGCCGGACCGACAATGGTTGATACTTCTGGGGGCCTTGTGCAAAATTCCGTTGGGAAACTTGATTTTTATCAGAGTTTGAACAATTTGCAGAATCTTGTGAACATTTCTTCTGTATCGTAGCCATTTTTGTGAACACTAGTTCAAGTTTTGTGAGCATTTCATTGTTTCAGAGCTTTAGGATTCAAAAATACATACTTTTTTGTTTAGAAATCACTCGACTTAAAGTTGTAGCCCACTCTTCCACAAAGTGCTATGCGGAAGTTACATAGTTTTCTGAGTAGTTTTTAAAATTTCTTTATTTCAGGGCAGCGGTAGTCTTTTTCGGCCACCATCATGTCATTTTTTAGTTTTTTTTTATTATATTTTCAATAATAGTTTTCTTTAAATTTTTTTAGTAAAGGATATCATGACTACTAATGTTTTAGACTCTCGGTGTAGGTTTTTTTTATTGGTCTTTTGTTTTTCATTGAATACATGGTTGGTTGTTTTTCTGATATCTGGTTACTTTGTATGTTTGTACGAGACGGTTTGTTGGTTATCGCATATATGTGCCATATGAGATTGTTGTCAAGGAGAAATCATTTTTTCCATTAGTCATTTTGGTTCTTCTTCGAGTTTCTTTCCTCCTATTTTGATGCTTAAAGTTGTTAGTGTATTCAATTTATGTACGTTGTTACTCTACTTATTAGTGATCTTATTTATCATATTATTACTAAACGATCATTGTTATATTTTATTGTTGAAGGAGGAGGCGGGCGGAGGGTCGTACTCGCGGTGCTTGTCAAAAACATGGCTGTAATACTTAAATGGGGGTGGCCAGCCAAGTGGATGAGGCGGCGCCACATGACACCATCGGCTCACATGCATGGGATGGAACCAACCAACTTCACATGCTTCTCTTTGCTTCTCGTCTTTCATTATTGTTCGTATTCCACTTTCACCGTCACCTTCACCTTCACCCTTTAATTTGCTTTTTCATCGGGGTACTCATCAATTTGCATTCACTGCCTAGTATAAGACGGTTAAAACGGACGGTGTCCGAGTATAGATCCAGGGAAGGTAGAACCATCTTCTTTTAAAAATTTAAAACTATCATAAATTTAAAAAAAAATTAATATCAAAAATTTATTTTTATATCTTAAAAGTTTTATAAATTCAAATTTAGTACTAACATAAGATTTTGTAATCATATGTTACGGTGTCAGTGGATCAATCAATGGTGTCCCAAATTATTTCGATTTTTGGGGGTTTCGATTATCGAATTCTGTGCTGTGCCCGCCCTTCTTCAACCTCTTTCTGTACGAATTTCAAGCTTCCTTTTTTGGCTTTGCAGGTTAATGTACTTTCACCTCGTTTTCTTCATGCACAAATACATTTCATAAACTTCTCTCTGACTTGAGTTCCAAGACAAGTTATTTCAACGAACGATAAAAACAAAGGTAATCGGACACCCGAGTTCCTTTAGTTTAGAGTGTCTAAAGTATAGATACAGTTCGGATATTTTCTTAGACAGGATGCAAGGCCCTTAAAACTGACTAGTTAAGGCGCAAGGTTCGACACTCGCAAGGGATGGACTAGTCGGGGGTGTGGTGTCCGATGTAGTGATTTTAGGGGCCACATCCTTGGTTGACTAGAGGGATGCATGAGTTTCGAAATGCATAAATCTCTCAGCCGCACCATGATGTCTACCATAGCGTAGAGAGTGAATATCGCAAGGATATTCACTAATAGTAGTAATGATTATATTTATTGTATATTTTATCAGTTGTTACAATATGTTTTTAATATACACATGTTAGTATAATTTAGTTGTTAGTGTGACACTGACCTAGTTAGCTCAGCTTTTGGAATTTGTTTCCTTATGCATATTAAGTGAAGATCTGTAGAGGATCCGGTTGACCAGCAGTGTCCCAAACATAATCCAGAGCAGAGAACGTCTCGAGTCCTTTAGAGGACATGTATATTCAAAATCCCTATTTTGTGTACTTGAGTCGTGAATTGTTTTAAATGATGATCTATATATTTTGTTTACTATTTTTGGGAACTCCCGAATAAAAATTGTTTTGTATAAATATTGTCATTTATTTTATCATGAATGTTTATAGGTAAATGTTTTTAATTTAATTGGTTTAAGAAAAATTTTGGTTAACCATTTCGGTGGTTCTGTGTGGCACTCTCATTGGTCGATTGTATGTCGTACTAGTGTAGGGTGTTACATTTAGTGAAATCAGAACGTTAGGTTTGATGTCTATAACTGTTTGACTTAAGCCTACTTTGATGATGTTGATGGAAGGATTTAGGGTTTTCCTCTAAAGCAATAAATTCTCAGTGTACTTAGGAATAGGCATTGGTTGGATCGGGTCGGAATTTCGATCCACTGACCCGAAAATTATAAATCCTCCACTCAAATCTTATCCAAATTTTCTAGTTAAAATTCAAACTCGACTCGACCCAAAATAATATATTTATTAAAAAATATTATTTTTATTTAATAAAAATATAGATTTAATTGGAAGAAAATAATATATGGGGTATTATTATAATTATCTCTAAATATATAAGGTAAAATTACAATTTTTTCGGGTCAGGTCGAGTCATGTATTTTTCACCCTAAATCCAAACTCGACTCGACCCGAACATAACCTTAACAAAATCCGACCCAACCTGACCCGAACATATATATATTTTTAAAAAATATGACCTAATCAGATTCGGGTCTCATGTCTATCTCAAAGTGTACTTATGCAATGAGTGCAAAATCATAGTCAAAAAGTGATGTTAAAGTTGAAATTAGACTGACTTTTTTTTAATATCTTTTTCTTTCCTATTGTTAATTTTAAATTCAATTTTTTTATCAGATGATCATAAAAAAAAAGATGTAAAACTCTTAATTTACACTAGGTGTAAATGAATCATACCCTTTATTTTTAGGCTAAATTGCATTGTTACTCACTGAACTTTACTCTCTCTCATGTTTTACTCACTGTACTTTTATTTTTTCTATTTTGCTCACTGAACTTTAAAGAGTGAATAATTTTGCTCACTCTGTCGTTAACTTTTTAATAGTGTTATAACATGACACAAGCATCAAAACGATGTCGTTTTGAAAAACTCAACCAAAACGTCATCGTTTTGAATCTTCTTTCCCCTCATTGATGCTTCTGATCACCACATCATTTTTTATTCCGACCATCATTGATGGTGGCCATTCAGTCCCAAAATTCATAGGTCAATTCGTCTCAAGCCCCTGAGTTCAAATCTGATTGTTGTTTCACCGGAAAATATTTCAAAATTCGTGAATCTTGATTGAAATGTTTCATCTTCCTTGTTTTCAATCACTAAATTGTGAACTTCGAAGCAAGTTACAATAAAATGGAGGTCGGATTTTGACTCAAGGAGTCGAGGCGAAGCGACCCGTGAAATTTAGAACTGAACAATCATTATGTACGACGGTCGACGAGGTTGGCGGTTGCATCCGACCACCTTCTGTTTTTTTATTTTATAATTGGGTGAGCAAAATAGGAGAGAGAGAGTAAAGTTTAGTGAGGAACATTGTAATTTATCATTTATATTTTCAATTATTTTATATTAAATAATAATAAAAAATGACACATTATCAAACCATTAGAGAATTAACGGTAGAGTGAATAAAATAATTCAATCTATGGAGTTTAATTAGCAAAAAAAATTAAAAGTACGATGAATAAAATAAAATATTAAAATTTAGTTAGAGATGATATAATATACTCTTAATTTTATTATAAAATCACGTTAAAATTTATCACGTTAAAATTTAACAACTTTATAATATATGTATGTATATATATATATATATATGACACGATGATATATCTAATATCGGAGTGGGGGAAAAGAGATAACAGAACGTAGGCAAAGGAGTAAGGAAAGAAATGACAGAGGGAAAAGTGGGGAAAGAAGGGTTTGTCCTTTATGATGTCCTTTAGGAGGGTATGCCGACAAGGATTCTTCGCGGTAGGATTAGGATTTAGGACCCTACTGTCCCACTTCCCTTCTCTTACCTTCCTTGAAGATGAAAAGTTATGTCATTTTGTGTTGACATCTGGGGGGCTCCTCACTTTCATTGTCACTCCCATGGTAGGGCATTGGGTCCTACAAACCGTCAAGACTCCCTTTATTATAATATATAATTGTGACTCACTGATTTTTCACCCTACAATCCTCCCTTCATTATAAGTATTTAAGATTTTTTTAAATTATTAATAATTGTAAATCCTATATATAGTTATTGAAATTTGAAACTTCCGAAGAAATTAATAATATTTTTTTCATTAAAATCATTTGATGAGTTTAAATTATACATACAAATATAAAGGGTATATTTATGGATGGGCATGAGACCCGAACTCGAAGAGTTCTATTTCGATCCAACCTAATCATGTCGAATTTTTTAAGGTTATGTTTGGGTCGGTTCAGGTTCGGCTTTAGTTGAAAAATAGGCGACCTGACCCAACCCAAAAAATTATAATTTTACTTTAAATATTTAGGGATAATTACAATAATATCTTATATATATTATTTTCTTTCAATTAAATCCTTATTTTTATTGAATAAAAATAATATTGTTAATAAATATATTATTTCGTGTAAGGTAGGGTCGGATTCAGATTTTATATCAAAAAATTGAGCCGGGTTCGTGTCGGGTGGAAAGTGTATATTTTTCGAGTCGTGTTTGGGTCGAGTGGAGGATTTATAATTTTCGGATCAGGTCAGGTGGACCGAAAATCCGACTCGACCCATGTTCATTCCTAACTATATATTTGAATCATAATTAATATATTTTATTTTAAATATATATATATTTAATATATTATTTTTATTAAAAACAATGTGTTAGTTGTACTTTTATTCTCATTTATCAATTTAGGCCATATATTTTTCATATGTCAATTTAGGCCATATATTGGACAATAATTAACCATTGTTGTTAGTCTTGGGTTGTCACTAAAATTTGGGTTTCTTTTGAGAGAGTAATATTTCTGATATCATAATCAAATTTCGATTCAAAGGACAAATAATTAGAGTGAAGAGTAACCCTTAAAAGAAGATTTCAAGACCCCAATACATTTGACCTTTTGGTATTTTATAACACAAAACTTTGATGTAAGAAAGAATTTTGTTTGACGTTATAATTTAATATTATTAAAGGTTTACAGTAACTTCAAGTATAAGCATAATATCTTAATCATTGTTTAATATTCAAATATTTATTAATAGAATAAAATGATTAAATATGCAAGTTGGAATATATGTTGTACGTGGGAACTGGGACGTAAATTTCACATCATTCCCCCAAAAAATTGTAAAATTATTTCCCCTAAAATATAATAATAATAATAATAATAATAATAATATTTTTAGAAAACTACAAGATGTCTACTCATTCAACCTTATTTATAAATTTGGAAAATTAACAATAAATGCTACTAACTAAAAGGATTTTTTTGGGATAAATTACCTCTTATGGACAAAATTTTAACTTACAAGATGCATACAATTAATCACACCTTTTAGGTTACCATTAGTGCTTGGGAAGTTTAGGGTTAACTCGATAATCAATTTTTGCATGAATAAATTCAATTATCTTTCAGTACGGGTGTAAATGAATCGGGTTTGAATAGATAAGATTGTGGTCACGCTCATTTGCTTTGTTTTTGAAAATGTTCATATTTTATTCGTGTTTGTTTACATTTTCAGTGTCGTATTCGTGTTTGTTTGTTTATTTTTGAAATTTTTCATGTTCGGTTCATTTAGCGTTCACGTACGTGTTCGTTTAACGCCACTGAATATGTTCATTATATGTTCACTGTCATGCTCGTTCAGCATTCGTCAATGTGCTTGTTTATATGATTTGAGTCTCCTCCACAACCAACATTCTCTTTCTATTCTTTTATTTAAGCCCAAGTAAAAAGGATGAAATTATGACATTAGTCCTTAAGCTCATTAGACTTCACAGTTGAACTCCAAAGTTGACTTTGTATTCAGTTTAACTCATACCTTCACCAATATTTAAAATGTAAAAAAAAAAAAGGAAAGGGAGAATTGTGTAAACAAGCTTATAAATGAGTTAATAAATGAGCTTTTGAATAAACTTGTTCGTGAACAATATTTATTAAATCAACATAAAAATTTTATTCATACTCATTTATTTACGTGATCTATTTACAATTAAACTTATTCATCCTACCAATATACAAATAATCATAATGGTCTTACCTATCATACCAACACTAAAAATATATATTTATTAGATAATGAGGCAAGGTTTATTAAATGATGACAGAATGGCCAAATTGTCACTAGAACAATTTGAATCAGCAGCAGTGTCTACAGAAACTAGTATTCTGTAACTTGAAAAAAAATATTGAAAATTGAAAAATATTTTAGAATCATCGTTGGTGACGAAAGAGGGACTTGTCTTGACGTGGCAAGAAGATACGAAACAAGATCGAGTTGAATCGAATTATAACAATTTTTTTACTATTGGTGTCATTTGATTCGTACAAATTATAAAATAATTAAATTACTATCTAAAGATCAAAATTATGTGATTTTAAAATTCGATTTTTCAATTTTTACAATTGATATAATCTGAACTCAAAAATCGACTATTCACTCAAATAATTTAAAACTATAATTTTTTTCCAATCAAATCAACTCACTGTTTTGTGCAAGGGATGAACATGTGTGTATTTCTTTTATATATATAGAGACATGAAATGAGAGTAAAGTTTGCAAATGTAAGTCATAGATATTTTATAATAAAGAAAAAAACAACAGATTGAGGAAGAATTCATCAGGAGAGTCTATAATTTTGATTGTTTTCTTTCTCTTCAGCTTCGGATTGTTGCTGTCTCCTTATATGCTTCCTTGTTGGTATTTTGTGGCCTTTTTTATCTCTACTTCTTCATTTCTTTTCCTTTCTCTCTGGTTTTTGTCCTCTTGTTTCTTATTTTATTGATTTCTTCGAAGGTTTCTGAAAAGAAAACCAGAGGGGATGCACAAAACATCCTCCCCCTCCTATGGCAACAACAACCCTTTAATTTGCTCTTTAATTATTAGTCGAATTTGATGATTTTTTCTGGGTTCTAGGTTTGCTGGTTTTGAAGAAGCTTGCTGTTAGTTTTTGCCTATTGAAAATGGCCGCCGCTTCATTATCGTCAGCTCCACCTCAGATGAAGAAGAAGAGAAATCAACCCGGAACACCAAGCAAGTATCTCTTAACAATATACACATCTGTTTCTGTTTTCTTTTCTCTGATTAATAAAACTGGAGATAATTCAATGAACCCTAATAATCCAGGGTTTATTCTTAATTTATTGTCTGCTCCACCCAATTTTTGTTCTTGGGTTTTACAGATCCAGATGTGGAAGTTATAGCACTGTCTCCCAAGTCTATGATGGCAACGAACAGGTTCATTTGTGAAGTGTGCAACAAAGGGTTCCAAAGGGAGCAAAACCTGCAGCTCCATAGGAGAGGACACAATCTGCCATGGAAGCTGAAGCAGAAGACGAATAAAGAAGTGAAGAAGAAGGTATACCTTTGCCCCGAGCCCACTTGCGTCCACCACGAGCCGGCGAGGGAACTCGGCGACCTCACCGGCATCAAGAAGCATTACTCGAGAAAGCACGGCGAGAAGAAATGGAAGTGCGACAAGTGTTCGAAGCGGTACGCCGTGCAATCTGACTGGAAAGCTCACTCGAGGACTTGCGGGACTAGGGAATATAGATGTGACTGTGGCACCCTTTTCTCAAGGTAAAGTCTTCAATAATTTACATAATCATTTAGGGTTATCAAAGTTGACAAACCATGTTAAAATAAAAAGGCGATTCATGAAGATTTGGGGACTGGGAGTTGTGCAGTGATAAAGCCTGTTCTTTTGTTTCACCTTTTTGGATTACTTTATCTTTTTTACATTAGATATCCCTCTCTTCTTCTTCTTCTTCTTCTTCTTCTTCTTCTTCTCCACTTAAAAAAAAACTGGTTTTGCGCGTGAACAATAAGCTGCGAAACTGCCATGACCGATGAGGATTCTTTCTTGGCAACCAAACAAAACAATTAGTAAAAATTTTCCCTTCTTTCTCCCTTGGTAACATCGCCTTACATCTTTCTCATATTCACGTGTTGTTAATTCATAAGCTGTCACCAAGTATATTGTTACTGGATTTGTTCTCATGTGGTGAGATTTTTTATTTTACTGCCACTGTTTTAAACGTTAGGGTTCTTACCTGTGTGGGTCACTTGTGTTTGCTGAAAACTCATTGGTCTAAGCCTGAAACTGTTTTTGTCATTTGTTAATGGCTTTCATAGTTATGGAAAAATATTCTTTCTATGAAATAATGGAAAACCTTTTCAGAGTTTTCCTTTTCTGTGTTTTTTACATTTACTGCTTCTCTGGGTATTTTTCATCAAAAGGGAAATGATTCCAATACTTCATTTATTGAACACCTTCTTCTCAAAATGGTAAAAATGATCAATCAATGGAAAGTTTTTTATTTTCAACTCCTTCGAGTGTGGGTTTTCATTAATGGAACTCTATTAACAATTTTCATTTTTTTGTTTGTTGCAGACGTGATAGTTTCATCACTCATCGAGCCTTCTGCGATGCGCTGGCTCAAGGAACCACCAATAACTTAGCCACAATGGGAACTCATCATCTCTTTGGAAATAATCATCATCAAATGAGCTTAGGATTATCCCATGTGCAAGCTCAGCATCAACCATCGAGTAGTATGTTGCGGTTGGGAGGCGGCGGGGCCGCCAAGTTCGAGCACTTCATCGGCTCCCCTTCAAATCCTTCTTCATTGCAGAACATGCCCGGATCGGCGTTCTTCATGGCGGATGCGGCGAACCAAGGTTTTCATCAAGATCATCAATCTCAGCATGGGAATGGACCTTACGCCAACAAACCATTTCATGGTCTAATGCAACTTCCGGACCTTCAAGGCAATACTAACAATCCGGGGGCCAATCTTTTCAATTTAGGCTTCTTCCCAAACAATGATGGCTCCGGTGAGAACGACAGCGCATCGGCCGCCAACTTATCGAATTCCGGGTTTTTAAGCGGTAACCAGTTTAACCTGGGTGATCAGGTTGGTTCGGTGCTGTCATCTCTTTACAGCACTAGCTCAATGCAACATGAGAACAATTTGTTGTAAATAAAACACTCACACAAACAACTTTTATTGAAACTCAAACAAATATTACAAGAGTACTCTCACTCAAAAACAAGAACTACAACTCACTCTTATAAGACTTTGCTTCTTCACTCACTTAGAAGCTCTTAATTTTTCTTGATGCTTAAAACTAAAATGGGAAGGGGTATTTATACTACTCAAGAACAATCCTACACCACACAAATAAACTAATTTAAACCATTACAAATTCAACAAATATCTAACTCTCACCTAACTAAATTGATGTAAGCAATGACATCATTAATTAAATGATGTAAGCAATGACATCTTTAATTAAATGATGTAAGTAATGACATCAATTTAGTTAGGGTTTGGGTTTAGGCTCCCATAATGGATCAAGTTTATGATCCAACACCCTCCCTTAAACTTGATCTCGTGACCCCTAGTAAGTTCCTTAATCTTAAGAAGTCTTCGCTGGTCAGTGGCTTGGTAAAAATATCAGCAACTTGATCTTGTGACTTCACATATTCAACTTCTACATCTTTTCTTGCAACACACTCCCTTATATAGTGGTAGCGAATATCAATGTGCTTGCTTCGATCATGGAATACTGGATTCTTTGCTAAGGCAATGGCTGACTTGTTGTCGACACAAACCTTGGTAGGCTCTTCTTGTATCAAACCAATCTCCTTCAATAGATTTCTAAGCCAAATTGCATGACAAACACATGAGGTAGCAGCAACATATTCCGCTTCACAAGTGGACAATGTGACAATCGGTTGTTTCTTTGACATCCATGTGAAAGCAGTATCTCCCATGAAAAATACGAATCCAGTAGTGCTCCTTCGATTATCTATGTCTCCACCCCAATCACTGTCGCTATATCCAACAAGCTTGTAATCATTAGAAACTGAATAGAACAAGCCAGAGTCAATTGTACCTTTCAGATAGCGAAGAATTCTCTTTGCGGCTTTAAAATGGGTGGTTGTTGGAGATTCCATGTAGCGACTAACCAATCCAACTGCGTGAAGAATATCGGGCCTCGTGCAAGTTAGATAGCGTAGACTTCCCACCAAACTTTTGAAGAATGTTGGATCTATACTTTCACCTTCTTCATGTTTGGACATCTTGATCCCGTATTCTGTCGGTGTGCTTATTGGCTTACAGTTCTCCATCTTGAACTTCTTTAGGATCTCCTTTGCATAGCTTTCCTGTGAAATGAAAATTCCATCCTTTTGTTGCTTAACTTCAACGCCAAGGTAGTACGCCATGAGCCCCATGTCTGTCATCTCGAATTCCTTCATCATCACATCCTTGAATTCATTAAACATGCTTGGGTTGCTTCCGGTGAAGATCAAATCGTCCACGTAGATGCACACGATCAAAATATCTTCATCTTTGATCTTGATATATAGAGCATGCTTCGTGCCATGTCGAGGATTGTTCTATTCTTTCTTTCTGCCACACCATTTTGCTGGGGCGATCTAGGAACTGTCATTGGTCGACGAATTCCATTTGCTTCACAGAACTCTTGAAACTCCCTGGAAGTAAATTCTCCACCTCGATCGGATCTCATGGCTTTGATCTTTCTACCGCTTTCTCTCTCTACTGCTGCTTTGAACTTCTTGAAGACTTCAAAAACTTCTGACTTTTGTTTCAAGAAATATACCCAGGTTTTTCTTGAAAAATCATCAATGAAGAGAAGAAAATAGTTATTGTTACCGAGAGAGCTTGGCTTGATTGGTCCACACACATCGGTATGGATGAGCTCAAGTGGCTTCTTAGCTCTTGTCTCTGACTCCTTTGGAAAGCTTTTCCTGAATTGTTTCCCGACTAGACACCCTTCACAGAGCTGGTCAGGATGGTTGATGTGAGGTAGTCCTTTCACCATCTCCTTCTTAGATAATAGCTCTAGACCTCCAAAATTGAGATGCCCAAATCGAAGATGCCAAAGCCATGATGCATCTTTGTAGCAAGCTTTCAGGCACTTTGCAACATCATTTTGTATGTTGATCAAGAACATTCTATTCTTTGACATCGGCACTTTAGCAATGAAGTTATTCTTATCATCTTTTATAGAAAGATTATAATTATTTATATGAATATCATAACCTTTCTCTACCAGTTGCCCTAAACTTAAAATGTTACTTTTCATATTGGGCACATAGTAGACATTTGAAATAAATTGATGTCTCCCATCTTTCAAACGGATAAGAATGTTACCTCTCCCTTTCACTGCTATTGTGGAATCATCTCCAAACGAAACATTTCCACTTACTGACTCGTCTAGCTCCACAAACATGTCTTTCCTTCCACACATGTGATTGCTTGCACCACTGTCAAGATACCAGGAATTTGCTTGGCCACCATCAGTTTCCTTTCGTGCTAGAAGAAGAGTTTCTTTGCCATCTGTCTTTTCCTCCACGTAATTGGCATTCTCCTCAATTTTGTTGTTGGGAGCTCTACATTCTGAAGCATAATGCCCAAATTTTTGACAATTATAACATCGAATTTGAGATTTGTCATACTTTGAATTTGGATTAATTCTTCCACGGCCTCGTGTTGAGCTTTCTCCTTTCTCATAGTTATTGTTGGAATTGTTATTGTTGTAATTCCAGCCTCGTCCACGACCTCGACTTCCACCTCGTCCATGGCCTCTACCTCTGCCTTGGCCACGTTGGTTTATATCATTGCGTTGGCTCTCATGCATATCCTTGAGTTGCAGCTTGAGGAGTTGCTCAGTAAACTCATGCTTCTTTTTATGCTTCTCTTCGTATGTTTGCAATGATCCTTGGAGCTGTTCGATCTTCATTTCTTCCAAGTCTTTAGTTTCTTCAATCGTCACGACGATGTGCTCAAATTTGGGATCCAACGAACGGAGTATCTTCTCTATTATCCTCACATCGTCTAACTTTTCACCATTTCTTTTTAATTGATTAGAAACAGCTACTACTCTTGAGAAATAATCTGAAATAGACTCAGATGCTTTCATGTTTAAGGATTCGAATTCACCTCTTAATGTTTGGAGACGAACCTTCTTCACTTGCTCGGATCCTTTGTAAGAGGTTTGCAGCTTCTCCCACGCTTCCTTGCTAGAGCTTGCACTTGAAATCTTTTCAAAACCATCATCATCTAATGCTTGATAGATGAGGTAGAGAGCCTTCTTGTCTCTCTTTCTTAAATCCTTCAAAGTTGTCTTTTGATCTGGTGTAAGAGTAGCAAAAGCATCATCATCCGCAGGCTCGTTATAGCCTTTCTCTATGATATCCCACACATCTTGTGATCCAAGAAGTGCCTTCATTTTGATACTCCAATTGTCGTAGTTGCTGTTGTTGAGTGTCGGAACTTGGAATGGTGCCATACCATTTGCCATATCTCTCAATATAATGAGATTTTGTAAAATCCGATTGCACGGATGAATCCGGAACGATGAAAAAAAAACTTTGGAGGGACTTGGACAACTCGGTCAAGGGCTCCAACTCGGCTGACTCGGCTCAACTCGGTGAGTCAACTCGATTTTCTGGCAGCAGTCTTCCGGCGGTGCGTGGCGGTGCGTCAGAACTCAGATTGAGAAAATTCTGGCGGCGTCGTATTCCTCTCGTCGAGACCTTCGATCTTTCCAACTCGCTCTGATGCCACTTTGTTGTAAATAAAACACTCACACAAACAACTTTTATTGAAACTCAAACAAATATTACAAGAGTACTCTCACTCAAAAACAAGAACTACAACTCACTCTTATAAGACTTTGCTTCTTCACTCACTTAGAAGCTCTTAATTTTTCTTGATGCTTAAAACTAAAATGGGAAGGGGTATTTATACTACTCAAGAACAATCCTACACCACACAAATAAACTAATTTAAACCATTACAAATTCAACAAATATCTAACTCTCACCTAACTAAATTGATGTAAGCAATGACATCATTAATTAAATGATGTAAGCAATGACATCTTTAATTAAATGATGTAAGTAATGACATCAATTTAGTTTGGGTTTGGGTTTAGGCTCCCATAATGGATCAAGTTTATGATCCAACACATTTCTCCAAACACGTCGGCAACCGCATTGCTTCAAAAAGCTGCTCAAATGGGTTCAACTACAAGCAACAACACTTCCTCAATGCTAAGGGG
This sequence comes from Hibiscus syriacus, assembly GCF_006381635.1. NCBI lineage: Eukaryota > Viridiplantae > Streptophyta > Magnoliopsida > Malvales > Malvaceae > Hibiscus > Hibiscus syriacus. The sequence goes on from NW_024063414.1 coordinate 622,066, forward strand.
AATAGGGAGTTCATCGTCGAGCGGGGTGAAATCCGATATACAAGTTTTCACCGCTAACTTCGGCGGCGGTGAAGGAGGAGGAGGAGGAGAAACAGTGAGATCACAGATGGAGAACGACAACAACAATCTTCAAGGACTACTGAACTCTCTTGCCAAGGGAAACTCCTCCATTTTCGGTGCCATTCATGGACAAGATCAAAGCAGCTTCGTCGGAGAATTCACCAGAAGCGAGATGCAGGTCGAACATCATGGCAACAACACCAACTTCTCCAACGTTGATGAAGCTAATAAGTTCGCGGCAAGCATTGGCGGGACTCACAAATTAACATTGGATTTTCTTGGTGTCGGAGAAATTGTGAGAAACATCAGCGGCGCCAGTCAACATGGGATCAATATCGGCTCTTTGAACCCAGACATGAAGTCATCGGCTCTGCAATTTGGTGGTGCAAAGCTTGTCTAAGAGGGCAAGTAAAGCTTTTGTAGGGTTAATAAGTAGCGGGAAAAACGATAAACTTATGCTCTATTTCTTCTTGGAATTGAACTTCATGAATTAGGGTTTCCATTTCTAAAGCTAAAAGTGTTTTAAGGGTTAATTTGGCTGATTTTTGCCATGAAACAAAGATGGTAAGAATTTTTTTAATGCTTCAATATCCATATTCGGACAACCTTTTAACCCCGACACCAAAACTATCTTCTTTACTTTACGTAACTGGAAACTGTAAATTTCTCCCATTCCAAAGCTACCATTTTGAAGGTAGTACGTAATCATTTAATTACTTGGAAATTTCGTGGTCTTTTCATTTTGGTCCCTGAAATTTAGAATGACTTTCATTACAAGTGTACTTGTTTTGAAGAAATAAATTATAATAAAATATTATCATTTTTAATATTTATTTTAAAAAATAGTCAATGAAACATGACTTAGTAAATCAACGAAAATGATATTACTTTTCTGATGAAATTCAAAAGCTCAATATAATCAGTTTAATAAAATCATTTACATAGTTTAACAGCATTACGTTTTTTCTAATGAAAAAAATGACAAAATAATGAAGTTTAAATGTAGTAAAAAAATTAAAAATAAAATATTCTTATATTTTTAATTATTTTAAATTAAATTTTAAGTGAAAATTACACATCGAACAGAAACGAATAACCTGTCCCATTTATTTTTCTTTTGGATAAAATAGTAAAAACAATTAAGAATTAGGTCAACATATCAGCGACGACATGAAGAATCTCAACATGCTTACTACATTCCAACAGAGTGGACAAGAGAATAATTATTTTATTTTATTTTAATTATTTTTTAATATTTATATTAATCGACCATTAATTATTCGATGCAGGTGATTACTATCTTTAATACGTTCATATAATATAATTTCAGAGAATTTATTTGGCCACCTAATACCTAACCCCAATGCATCTGAAATTAATTAGTTAATACTAAAAAATATTTATTTACTGAACCTCAGGTCTAATGTTGACATTCTTTGGACATTTTCTCCACAATTTTCTCTTTTTATTGGCTACTAAAATAAAAATCCATTATGTTGACTTGGTGAGTTTATTATATTTGACGGAATTTAATTAGTGTTACATGTCGCATTGAATCAGTAAAAAAAAGTTACATAAAAATCAAGGATTACGCACACACGTGTATGAAGTTATGAATTATGATTATCATACTATAATAGCCAAACGTGACATATTTTTTTATTAATCTGGGTAAGTATAATGTATTATCTGTTTAGAAATAAATTCTTAATCTTTTAACGTTGAACTCTCATATTTCCGACATCTATAGTGCTCGAACACGAGTTGTCTAGGAATAACAGTAATTATTTTTACTACAGAGACCAAACGTGATCTTAAATTATCTTTATGGGGTATTTTACGAGATTGAAAAGAAAATATACGATAGTTGGGTCAGAAATTTCTGAAATTAATGACAATTAATTGATTTATTAGGATGAGGTATTAGATTGTTTAAACAATGTCAAATGTTCGAATTCTAGAGTTTACCGATGGAATAAATTAGGTTAGGAGGGTAGTTTTATAATAGATTTCTACAAAATCTGATATAGATTAATTGGTTAATAGATCGAATGTAAGTGATTAATCTAAAAAATATGAAATTCAGACAGCAGCAGTGAAAGCATCAGGAAACTTCAGGAATTGTTCGTTATTGGAATTATCGGGGAAGTGTACGATAATTGGCACTTTTGTCGCAATTGGTGTCTCCATTTTCACTTTATGGAATCAATGAGTCCGTGACTCACAATACTCATTTTACAAAATATTTTAAATATAATTTATTTTATTTTATCTTTATTTCGTGTCAATTTTTTCTTTTTATCTTTAAATCCAACTAAGCTACCTTTCAAAGCTAAGATTTTGGTTAGGAAATTCAAGTAGTATAGAAGCCATTCGGTTCTCGGCTGTAGCCTTAAAAGTTCCAAGTATTGTACCCAGGACATTCCTCGACTCCTAATTATAGGATATTGTTTTGTTGAGTTATTTTATTATCAAAAGTTACAAAATGGTTATCTGATTATAGGGTATTGTTTTATTAAGTCACTCAACTATTAAATGTTACGAATAGTAACATCTTATGATAAAATTCATTATGTTCCAAATTCATCATTTTCCATGAAAAACTAACAATAGTTCTAGCTGGATGTTAATCTACTATTTGAGATATGATAAAATATGATATTAGAATCTTAAAAGACTATCATATCTCAAACGGAATAGTAACATCCAACTCAGACTACGATCGACTTTTTAACGGGAAATGACGAGCTTGAAGCATAATGAATAGTCGAGTGAACATTTTATAACTTTTAATAGTTGAGTGACTTAATAACGAAACGTCTTATAGTACAATGATCATTTTATAACTTTTAATAGTCGATGACTCAACAAAGTAGTTTATTATAGTCGGGAGACCATTTGTGTACTTTACCCTAATACTTAACGAGTCATTTATAGTTAACATTTAACGGATGAGTTGACTTGGTAGTTAATAAAAGTAGTATAATTGTATATTTGATCCTTATTATTTTTTTATTTTATAAATTTATTCTTGATTTTAATTTAATGACATGTATTATCATCAGGTTAGTTGTAAAGTAAAATGAAGAATGATATATAGGTAAATTAAATTTGATAATTATAGGCAAAAAAATCTATTTATAAAATAACTTCAATCTTGATTTTACTTATGAAATTCGATTTAGTTATAAACACATTAAATCCACATATGATAGAAAATTTATCTACAACAATTTTGACTTAATTTTTATTTATGACATGTCACTAATTTTACTCCCCCCATGGAATATTTACAACTACAAGAGGACATGGTACCCTAGAAATTGTACAAGGTAGGACCCTTAAAAATATAAAGAATCCCATGCATTAAGGATTTGGTCACCATATACAGTTATAGAGGTCACATGTTTATTTGCTAGGAAAACTTTATACCATACACTTGTTGCACATTTTGCCTATGCACTTATTTTTCTACAAGAGTTTGTGATATTATTTGTAATAATATGAAACTTATTAGGATTCGCCAAACCCACCTAGAATATTTTCAAAATATTATTTTATATGTTAATTAATATATTTACAAAATACCATTATATATGTTAATTAGGATGCACCCCGATGCAGAAAAGAAACGACAATTCGACCCTTATTCTACAATGGCGGCTGCCTAATCATACAACTAATGTAATAAAAAGTAGTTGAAAATGTAACAAGAGAATGTTCTTTGGGGGCTAAAGTCACAATCTAAAGTAGGGGAAAAAAGATTGTAGCCTGGGACTGATTGGAAACTTACTAAACAAAGAAGGAAATGTTTCATACAATATCTAGCTTGGATTTAGGGGTTCATTAGTTGCATTTTTGTCGATCGATGATCGAAACCCGATTCTGTCCGACCTCATATTTTTCCCGGGTCGTTTGCTTGAAAGGCCTTGCCATCGAGCAATTATCTAACATAAAAATGAAAAGATGACAATTAATATCACGATGACGAAATATATCTAAGTTTATCTACCACGTTGAGAATCTATTGAGTGGCCTCTGTCCTAGTGAATGCTCTATCTAAATGATTTATGTTCAAGTAGTTGTCTCAAGGCAGTGATTAATCCAGAAATAATTTTAAGGTGTACAAGTTAATAATACAAATTTTTAGTATGTCCAAATAAAATTTCTAGTTGAACACAATAAATAAAACATATATCTAACCAAAAAGTTTTAAATTGAATGGTGAACATTTGTCTGTCCTGAATATCATATGCATCCGTCACAATTATAAGGTGTGTATAATTATCTAAAATGTATTATAAATAAATATTATCTTAAATTATTTAAATAAAATGAGATACTTTAAGTAAACCTATTACGTTAACAATATATAATATAATTTCCCCACGAAAAAATGGTAATAATTAATAAAATAAGGTGGGAATGATGAGTGATGCATGGCAAAAGAAGAAGAAAATAGATATTCTGGTTAGGGAAAGTAGATTATTGAGGGCAATACTCGTGACATTGTCAGCCCATGATTCTTTTTTCTTCTAAAAATTGAAATAAAAACAAATAAAGAAAAATAAAAACAAACAGACAAGAAAAGAAACAAAACACATATGTACTATACAACTCACGACTGTCCCTGCAAGACAATGTGTCAGAGAATTCAAAGGAACACGAGAAATATTATTTTATATATAAAAAAGTTAACCTAAAAGCATAATTACTGATGAAATTAAAAAGTAAAACTTTGAAAAATCATATTTTTTAGTTTAGATTACATACCTTTGTATTTTCTTCGTATCCTTTTCCTTTTTTTGTGTTTTTGGATTTCTTTCATCACTGGAGATTCCCACGTCCTCCGAAAGAGTGGTGGCTTGTCGGCGCCGTATTATTTGTGTTTCTCTCGGAAGTCAAGCTGCTCAATCCGATTCCTTCTTCTTGTTGTTGTTGTTGTGTCGCTCCTCCGGTCATGTTTCGAACAATTTGCCCGACTCCGAGGAAGTCACGAGTCAATCTATCTGACCCGCCGCCGCTAACATGCAAACTTGGCTGTTGCGGCGGCGGCGGCGGTGGCTTTTCATGTTCCATGCTAGTTCTGTTTGCATAAGTGTTAAATGTATTGACTCCACCGGAGCTTCCGAAAATGGGGGAATTACCACTGGCTATGGAGTTCATTAGTTCCTGTAGGTTGTTGCCGGAGGCGGTTTCCCCGAAAATGCTGCCGAAGTTTGAGGTTTTGGTTCTGGTTGAAGAAGATGTTGGGAAGCTTAAAAGAGAATTGTCTTTGTTGTTGTTGCCGCTGCTTGAACTCGAGCCCATTTGAGCAGCCTTTTGTAGCAATGCGGTGGCTGACATTTGCGGCGCCACCATGTTATTGTTTTGAATCGATGAACTAAACAAAGAAGGGATGTTTGAAGTGATTTGATCACTCATTAAGCTGTTCGAGAAGAGATTCGAGGATTCGTTTGCCCCACCACCGTTCCCGCCGTTATCGTTGTTGAAATTATCCGACATCAACAAACCCGAAGTCATATTATAATCTGCACCGCCATTGTTGCCGCTGTTCGAAAGGAAGCTAAGGTTGAAGAGACCGGCCGCCGACGGAGCAGCGCTCGTGCTGTCGCTGTTGTTCTCCTGAAACTGCATTAACCCATGGTTGAAAATCTGGTTCGATTCTTGCATGACGAAACCGGGCGAAGTAACCATCGGTTGTTGCTGTTGTTGTTGTTCAGGTCGAAACGACGAGGAAGAAGAACCCATCGACGGCGGAAGTAGATGATCAAACCGAGAATTCCTCGAACCACCGCCAAGTATTAGAATCTCACCGGTTTGATTATTAGTGTGGTCTTGAATAGATGAAATCTGGGTTCCCACTTGAGATAACCCTAAGTTCATGTAATTATTACTACTACTTCCATATAAATGGCTGCCGATGGAGTTCAAAGGCGTCGGGTGCCTTGCAGTTTCTTGAGCCAATGCATCACAGAACGCCCTGTGAGTTATAAAGCTGTCACGTCTGCAAAACAAAGAATGTTGAACACATCACTGGTCTTGCCTGCCATGTTTTGAACATCAAATTATAGGTTTTTTTTAATGTTTTTCTTCTCAAAGATAGAGAATTTTTCACTAAGAACTTTGAAAATGATTTAATAAATTTTGAACATAAACTACCATTTTTAAGAACTGGGTGTTCAATAAATGCAACGAGAGAATGTATTCAAAGCAAGTGAAAAGTGATCAATCAATGCAAAAACTGATGGGAATAATGCAACTGAATTTCCCAGTTATGAACATCTCATTTTCTAAAAGAGAATATGAAAAACAAAATCAGATTTTCACTAATTCTATCCCTTCCCCATGTTTGAGACTGCAAATTTCCTACTTAAGAAAGCAACGAGGTATAACTGTGTTTATGGTTCTGTTTCGACTTAATATTCACCGTAATCGACACCAGGACCACGATAAATATTCGTAACACAGTGTAACAGTCTTATCGTATGGGTAAACACTACATGGTTTAAAACGATATCATGAGAGAGTGGATAACTGCAAGAGCACAGACCTGAACATGTATAGCCAACCCACAAGAGAACAAATATGGTAACAACAACACATAGAAACTATACATGGCAAAGCATCACGTGAATAGGAAGGAAAAAAAGTTAAAAAAATGAAAAAGGCGGTGGTTCCAAGTACAATCAAAAGATGAACTGTTTCAATTTCCTTCTTTCTTTTTCGTTTTTGAAGATGGGTTTAAGCTTTAAATTGGATTGACGAAATTGAATTCGGCATACCTTGAGAAGAGAGTGCCACAGTCACATCTGTATTCTCTGGTGCCACACGTCTTGGAATGAGCTTTCCAATCCGATTGCACGGCGTACCGCTTCGAGCACTTGTCGCACTTCCATTTCTTCTCGCCGTGTTTTCTCGAGTAATGCTTCTTGATGCCGGTGAGGTCGCCGAGTGCCCTCGATGGATCGTGGTGGACGCATGTCGGTTCGGGGCAAAGATAGACCTTCTTCTTCACTTCTTTATTCGTCTTCTGCTTCAGCTTCCACGGCAGATTGTGTCCTCTCCTATGGAGCTGTAGATTCTGCTCCCTTTGGAACCCTTTGTTGCACACCTCACAAATGAACCTGTTTGTCGCCATTAAAGTCTTGGGAGATAGTGCCACCACTTCCGCATCTGGATCTGTCGTCATAAACACAAAATTGTCATAAAAAAACTATCAGAACGTAGGGTTTTCTGAAACTGGATACTTGCTTGGGGTTCCGGGTTGGTTTCTCTTTTTCTTCTGCGGCGGAGGGGACGGATCAACCGGCGGTCCGGTTGATGTAATTGTTGTTGAAGAAGAATGGAGGAGTTTCATCTGGTTTTGATTTTCTTCTCTAACTGCAAAAAAAGGACCTGATGAAGATGGTGCAACCGCCCTTTTTAAACAAAAACCTGACCTTCTGGAGCTGCTGTTTATCTTCTTCTCCGAATTCCAGTTCTCAGATACGATATCTCCTCGAAAAACCCATTAATCTAACACCAAACCCACTTTGGAATCTCATCTGGAAAAAGCCAAAGGTTTATCAAACTCAAAAGAGAGGAAAGGAGGGCAGCAGTAACAAGAAAAATCTGCCGCTTTTAAATGCCAAATTGTTTTGTTTTTGCTTTCCCTTACATGGTGTCATGCAGAGATACTCGCACATATATCATCATCTCGAACCAGATTTTCCCTTGTTTTAACTTCTAGCCGATTGGCTTTGGTTATTTTCTTCCTCAATTTGCAAAATCAAAATTAAATGCAAGTTTGAGAGATGAAGAAGAAGGGTGAGGGGGTAAAAGAGGGTCGGTGGACCCAATCCATTAGACGGAAAACGACATGGGATGGTGCCATCACCATTTCTCCAACTGTTAGAATTATATAGAAAAAGCAAAATTTAATTATATTGTATAAAATACTTTATTAGTCTTATCGAAATCGTCTTCCAATGGTTCGAATATATTAAATCTACGAAGAATTCATCTTATGATTAAAGTCGTTATTGATCATTTCGAATAAAATTATCGAAAATCATGATAAAATTTGATTATGATTATTATTTTTTTCATTTGAATATGTATGTATTGTAAGATACTTTTAGAACTTAGGGTAATATAGGTAGGAGAGCTTAACACAAAATCACAAGCAATAGATTCCAACTTTTTTCAGGTGAAACTAAAGCTCTTGAAACTGAATATAAAAAAATTAGCTACCCTTATTCCCATATGTAATGAGGTAAGGGGGAGGTATGATAGTAGGATGCCCCCAACGTCAGGTTAAGAGCAGCTTCCGTGGGAGACCTCCGAATTATGAAATACCCTCCGAATATAAAAAAACTGAATATACTTTTGCTATTGTTTTTAGGGTTAAATGTTCAAAAGGTACTAAAACTATTTACTATCATCATTTTGGTACATGATGTTTTTATAATAGGAAAAAAATCTTGATTTGTGAGATAAAATAATAAAAATATGGACCAAGATGTCACATCAAGAATTGAGAAACGACATTTTTATCATTTTATTAAATTTAGGAGATTTTCACACACAAAATATGTGGAGCAAATGGAAAGACCTAATCCAACCACTAGAGATAAATAAAATTTGTCAAAAATGGTTTTAAACTTTAAATAATAATTCATTATCCATTATCAAAAAAATTGGATGATTTTTAACTCTCATTAAATTTATGATTTTTTATTTAAATTAAAAAATTAACTCAAAAAAATAACAACTAATTATAGAACCGAATTCTCAAAATTACAGAATTTATACCATGACAGCTATATAACATTTATTTATTTTACTCAAAAAGGAAAAATAATAGCTTTCATTCTTTAAATTAATGACAGGTTAACTACTTATTACTCAAATGATTTGATGTGGCTTTAATAATATTTTGGGAGGATGGTAATTATTTTAATTTATTAGGATTTAAAGCTCTAATTAATTTCAACCCCAGATATTAAAATATGATTTATTAGGAAATAAATTAAGGCTGCTTTTTTATATATATAATTTTTCATTTCCATAAAAGAGAAGCGATATTAAAATATAAAAGTACAGTTAACAAGTTACCTTTTAAAAATAATTAAAACAATTTTCTATTAAATGTAAATATCTAACATTTAATCATTGATGGGTTCTTCAAGCTCTGTAATATTTTTCTTACCTAGCTCGCCATTACAACCACAAAAAATAAAAATCAAAACTATGGGAACTAGAGATTTGATCTTACTCCTCAATAGATGAGTTCTCGAAATTAAAATATTTAATAATAATTTTTGGATAATAGGATTTTCGATTTCGTAGAAGAGAGAGAATAGGCATAAATAAAAAAATTAAAGTGTTTAGAAATAATTTTGGGACATAAAATTTATATTGATGTCACGTGTCATACATTTATCGGGTAAATTTTTTTAATAAGTGTAAGAGACAAACATAAAAATATGAATGAAATACAACATTTAACACATACTTTGGCCCAAAAGAAATAGGTATATAAAAATATAATTTGAGTACTTATTTTATAATTAACTCAAATGAATATCATGATAATAGTACATTGACAATTGATCATATTATAACTCAAACAAAACTTATCTTAACAAGTTGAGATGACTATACAAGCATCTGTCTAATATAAGAAAACTAACTCGATGACCCAAATTAGTTGTAGATCAATAAGATAATCAATTAAACACTAACTAGAGAAATGATATCGAGTTAAACCATAAAAAAAGAGAAGGTAAATGTAATACCCCAAATTTTAGATAGTGACTAAAATGTAAGTTTTGAAAGTTTGGTGACTAAAGTAAAAACTTTGTAAAAGTTTAGTGACAAAAATATAATTTTAAAATTTTATATATTTTAGCCCATTAATGAACAATTTGGCTTAAAAAAGAACTTTCATAGTTATCAGATTTTTGGTACGAGATTTGTGTTAAAATCTATAAAGCGATAAAGTTTGGCATCGAAATCAGATAATCAGAACAAACTGGAATTTTACGAAAATTTGAACGATGTTAGATAATGGTTGGAAATATTATTTCTATATTTCAGATAAGATAATTTTAGCTTAGATCAATGTAATTTTATAGATTTGGTCGAACAGTGGGATTTTAGTGACTAAAATGTGAATTTCAAAAATTACATGACTGAAGTAGAAATTTGAAGCCAAGTTGATTCATCTTTGACTAAGGAATATTTTAATGGAAGATAATGTAATGACATTTGGTAAATATCAAGTTTCGTTAATGGTATTGGGGGAATTCTCAATAATTAAATTTTAAATTCAATTATATTAGTTTAATGAAAAGTGTATTAGTTGTTAAATACTAGAAAAATCAAGAAATTAAGCATACTTTTCAGCTCTTGAACAAACCTTGGCCGAAACTTCATTGCTTCATAAGGTGAGATTTTAGTTTTGATTTTTGAAGTAATATACTTGATTTTTGGATTAAGTTATTAGATAGAGAATTAATCTACATGAAATTCTCTATCATTTGGTACCAATATTTCATGGTGAAGATGCTTATATGTTGAGGTTGAAAGTTAGGGTTTATGGATTTTGAAGAATTTATGAAAGATTTTTATGTTTTTGATGTTGGAGATTAGTTCTAAAGCATGTATGATAATTAAAATTATTTGTACATGCATATATAAGGTTCGACCATACCTAGGTTTTTATGAGATTGATTGATTTTGGTTTAATTTGATGTTATGATGATTGGAATAGCATGAATTTGGTGTTAGGAGGTTGGATTCATGCTTGAAATTGATTAAAAACCTTGTCCTGAAGTCCTATGTAGGTTCGGCCATAGGGAGGAATTTGGGGGGGGGGATTATTGAAAAAAAAATTATGCTCTAGAAATGATATTAGAAGTGTTCTATGTAATTTGGAGATCAATTTGGATCAATTTGGAACCTTGAGATAGTAAAAGGGCTAGTTTACAAGTTTTAATAATTGCGGGACATTATTGTAAAAATGTGATAATTGGGGTGTCCGATGTTAAATGTTAACATTGAAATGCTGGAAATTTAAGATGGAAAGTTGTTTGGAACCCAATTTTCGAAGTTAGTAAAAGTTAAAGGTTGAATTCGAAAGGTCCTAGAAAATAGGGACTTGATTGTAAGTTTTTAAATGTGAAAGTATCATTTGGGTAAATTAGAACAATTCTGGAAAAATTTAGGAGCATGCAAATTTTGGGTTTAATTATTTAAGTTTGGATCAAATTGCAAGTTTATAAAGATTGGAGGTTGAATTCCAAAAAAAATCTAAAGAAGTTTAGGGTGAAATTGTAAGCTTTTGAATGTTTAAGTGTTGATTTGAATATTGTATTAAGGTTCTGGAAATTTTATGTGATTAATGTGATATGATCGTAATAGTGAAGGGCTATTATGAATTTAATGGAAAAGTTGAGGTGAAATCTAGAAAGAATTCAAAATTAGTGATTTGATTGTGTAATTGGAAAAAGTCGAGGGATTAAAGTTGAAAATAAATATTTATGAAAGTTAAAGAGTCTTTTTGAGAAGTTTTAAATTTTGATGAAAGCATGACTTAATTTTGTATCGATTAAGTATTGATTTTTATTTTATAGACTTTTATATTTTTAAGTTTATATTATGTTAATTTGATACTAATATATATCTTGAATATGTTATTATGTTATGTTGTCAGACTACGATAAATCTAGTGATTCAAATAACCCGAAAGGAAAGGACAAAGCACGTGATTAGAAACATCGCGTAAAAGGTTTAATAATAAGGCAAAGGTGAGTGCAGTTTATTTATTTAATTACTCTGATCGAGGACGATTTGCGATAAGTAAACCTCATGTTATTTTATTTTAAAGGTATGACTTATGTTTTAATTATGGATTATTTCCATAATATTTTACTAAGTTTTATGAATGGTTTCGGTATGAACTGCCCATGTTATATTTTACTACTATGATTTGAAAATGATTATGATTTTGAGATAATGTTTATTAAATGATTATGAAACGAAATAATAGCCCATTGTATATTGCATTGAGAGTTATAGGTACAATTGACATACCATGAAGTGGAGTAAATATGGCTCTGATATGATACATCTATGTATAATATGTGTAGCATAGTGGGTGCAAATGTTATGATTGCACTTGGAGTGTATAGTCTGATTTTAATGATAGTATTAAAGTACTTATTGTGCACACTTGTATGACTCACGTACCTTGCATTCTCTTAAATACACTTTGGGCTATGAAAATGAAATATGAAAGTTCTAAAATGTGTCATAACGAAAAGGAGCGTTAAATGATTATTCTGCTTGATATTGTTTATTATGATTTTGAGAAAATCATAAGATGGTTCTTTACAGGTTTCTTATGAAGATATAGAATTAGATGCTCAATTTGAACGTTTTAAGATTTTGTCCGAATTATTTTAAATGTTTTAATATATTTACGATATTTTATATATTTTGTCTCACCTTTAATTATTACAGTCTCAGTGAGTTATACTTAGCGCGTGATGATTTTTATGTCTGATGGAGATACGGACGTGCAGTGAGGAGTCTTTCGAACATCTTTTTGAAGATCATCTATAATATTAGTATCAGTAAGACATCTTCATTGTTACTTTTGACTAGTAGTGACATATATATTTATGTTATCAGTTTTATTTAAATGGTCTGTAATAGTAAATTAGGACTGTTTTATTTTGACTAGTCTAGTTTTATCAGTAACTATAAAATGGGTATATATATAAGGTTATATTTAATGGGTAGAATATATATATTATTATGTTTTAAATGGTTTGAAAACTTAAGCAGTTCTAAATAGTTTACGATAACACACTAAACCGTCTAATCAATGCTTGAAAATGAATTTGTTTTCTATTATAAAATATTAACTTATAATTTTTATGCTAATAAGAAAATAGTTTTAAAATTGAAATATGAATGTTTTAAAATGAAACAAAATTTTAAGCATTTATGTTCAGTAAATGTTGTTAAGTTGATGTAACATCTTTAACTTACATATCGAAACGTATATAGACTATGAGTGTTATAGGAAAAATATTACATGAGCATAGAAAACGTGCTACAAAAGCAAAAAAAAAATCTATTATTCTTATTAGAAACGAGATTTATTAAATAAAATAACACAATAAATATTCACATATGTACAAACAAAAAACTAAAGACATACAAAAAAACATAGAGAGAGAAGATAAAGGAAAACGCAACAAAAGTGAAGATAAAGTATGAATGACAGCTTGGTTAAAGACTAAAAACGTTTTTCTCGTAGATAATAAGAAAAATATTAAAAGATAATTTCGAAAATATTTCTCTTACGAAATCAAGGATTAACTTTATTTATTCTGCCCTAAAACTCGATTCTTAGGGGTTATTTGTTTGCCTCTTAATGGAATCATTCAGTGTTGAATGTTGAACCGTTCAACATTCAGCGCGTTTGTTTTGTACCTCTGAATGATTCAGTGCTGACTGATTCAGCAAAACAATGCTGAATGATTCAGTACAGAAGTACATTCTGAATCATTCAGAGACAATTATTAAACAGCATGTCACATTTAGAATCAAACCATTCAAAGCTTCTGAATCATTCAACGTTTAATCATTCTGGAGTAAATAAACAGTATCTTAATTGTTTTTCTAGTTGAAGGCTTAAAAGATTTTTCAAACTCTCTTCAATCAACAAATGTTTAACGTAAGTGATAAAATAGGCATAGTGTATGTAAGTAGGTATCGACCTAAGCGGATTAGCGGAGGTAATAGTCTGTTTTCTTTATTATAAAATTTTATTTGTCCCCTTAAAGTTTATAAGTTTAAAAATTTTATTTGTCCCCTTAAAATTTATAAGTTTAAGTTCGTTCTCTTTAACATAAAATCTTGAGTCCTTACTCGCATACATGTATGTATATTATGGTTCCCTTCCATGTATGAGGAAGAATCCTTCTCCTTTTCCATGCAAATTTCCTGCTACCTTTTAACCTATTTTTACAATAAAGCTAGTCTTTTTACGGGGTTTTCTTTAATTCAAATATCACCTTTAAAATATTATTTTTTAAATTAAGACTTAATGCCGAAATAAATATATAAATTATACTTTTTTTTGTTAAATAAGTGTCTATATTTTTTAGCTCACATGAGTGTCTAATGTTACAAACGTTAGCACTTTAGGTATCCGGACCGTCAATGTCGTTAGTTTTCTCCGTTAAGGGATACGTGTCACAACATGATAATTTTAAATTTTTTTATATAAAATTAAAAAAATAAAATTATAGTTTTAAAAAGAAAACACATAAATTTTGAAATAACCCTTAAACTTTGAAAATCTTCATTTCAACTCCTAAACCCAAGCTGACTGTTGCCCTTTGCCATCGAAGAAGCTCTACCCAACCTCCCCTCCCCTCAGCGACCAAAACCCTATGAAATCGTGATTGGTTGACGGCAGATCGATGTTTTAAATCCCGCGAACCCTATAGTAAAAATCGTGATCCCACGCGATTCCGATGATGAATCGGCAACAACTATTGTGGTATACAACTAGGATGATGGCAAGATTATGTCGACGGTGGTGGTCATGGCCAGAGAAGGCGACAACGGTGGATTAAGGTTATGATTTGAGATTTTGGGGTTGTTTTATAATATAATAAAAGTTAAGGTTTTTTATAAATATAATAATATTTTTAATATTTAAAAAAATAAATTTCAAAATTACCAAGTTATGATACGTGTCACTTATAAAAAAAAAACTAATGCCGTTGACGGACAGGACACCTAAAGTACTAACGTTTGTAGCTTTAGGCACCCAGATGGACAAAAAAATATAGACAATTTGACACAAAAAAATATAATTTGGGCACTTATTTAGACATTAAGACTTAAATTAACATTCATTAAAACTTTTAAAAATTAAACTAAAATGAAAGAAAGAAAGAAAAGATGGTTCAAAAAATATATAAATTATACGAATTTTGTCTAGAGAAGAATAAACATGTGGTGTGTATCAAAGACATGTATTTATATGAGCATAGTCGAACGAAGGCAGTGTCGCACATGTGTAGGCTCTGTCTTCAATCACTCTTTGAGTTCAGGTTTAAAAGGCTATATTTAAATTCTTGAAAAAAACTCATATTATAATAATGTGAATTTTGATAAGCGAATGACCAAACATGTTGCTTTGAATAATCAAAGACGTCTTAAATTTGATAGATTTATTAGGTGATTGAAGACAAGGCTATTACACTCATGCTCAAGCTAGTACATATGGTGACATGCGTATTCATGGACCACACCTGACCTTTTTCTAAGGGTTTTAGGTTCGAACTCCATGATTTACATTTCATATTTTTTGTGTATTAACTTACCAATAAAATGATGATACGTGCTGTCATTTTATTATCACATCAATTTTCTTATCGTGCCACATTACAATGTCTTAACCTAATTAACTTTAATGTCAGTGGTAAAAAAAACAAATTTAATTATATGAAAAAGTAATATGATTTTTTTAGTTGTTCTTCCGATTCTAAGATTTCGTCCTGATAAATCCTGACCCACCTGCATCCCACATCTAACCCGAAAAAAAACAGCCATTGATGTTGAGGAAGACACGGATGAGTCATTTGTGTTGGGCCAAACTCGGGTGTTTACCCAGTTCACTAAAGATCAAAGAGAAACAAGCCATTATAGCCCAAAACCAAACCCAATTTTGGAGCCCAATGGTAATGTTGTTAAGTCCAATCATTTTAATTTATTTAAAATTAGATTAAAATAACAAAATTTAATAATTAAAATTCATTTAGCGGTATTATTGCCTCCGTGATAGTTGAATTTATTGTATATAAAATATAATAATTAAAATTCAATATCATAAAAAAAGTTTTGGTTGCTCGTTTCAAGGATTTGTCCTGATTAATCTTATACGGATCTGGATTGTACACCTGATTTTGGTAGGCGAGTCTCCCAGCGAGCATTTTTTACATACACAGAGACTATTCCGAGACTTTACTTAAACGATATCAAACTGGTTACCACTGGAGCCAACCGTTAGATAAATTTTCAAATTTATGTTTCCCAACCAGACTGAAATGTGCATATGTTATAATGAAAAGAATACATCAATGTTTAAACAAATCAAGGCTTTTTTCAAGCACTAGATACACTTGCACTGATGAACATTTCTCGTGTAGACGATGTACAATTAAGACCACTATCATGAAATCAACATATAGATGACAATTATAATGAAAATTCAAAGCAACCAGCTTACGCCTTGAATATCTTTTGACGGTATGCAGCCTACACATATGTGCAATTCCGATCAATCTTTCCCCGGAGAATCGGCATGGTGGACGGATTTAAGACTGCGAGACGATAAAGAAGCTAGATAAATTAACCATTTTGAGGACAATGAGTGTGAGTTCAAACGCGGGGGGGGGGGGGGATTTTGATTTTTCAACTACCTGCAATTGCGAGGAACTCTCCATGAGATTATGGACTGGTTCTTCAAATCCGGAGGCAACAACGTGAAAGCTCTCCAGTCTTGAAGCATGATTCTGAGATCAATGAGCTTTCTATCCATGCCGGTACAGCAATTCACATGCATTGTGCAAACGACATTCAAGTCTCTGCTCGGTTCGCAGAGACCGCCGAAGTAGGCGGTATCCAAGAACCGAATCCTTAAACCGATGTTAGATATGAAAGGATCGAATTTGATCTTATTGAGAACGTCCTGGTCGTGATTTTCAGGATATGTTTCCCGGGAAGAATACCAGAACTTATAGAACGCTACCGTCCTGTTATTAGATTTCACATAGTTAAATCCCCCGTTTGGTCTGTTATTCATGTCATCCGATCTGCCTAAGAAATTGTCACATGCTATCTGGAAATCTGCATCCGGAAAGAACCGTGGGAACGGATCCCGGAACCACATGATATCGGCATCCTGGAGACATAAACCGACAGAAAACATTCGTGAGAACAACAAATCGAACAGACTCGGTTTGAATCGGCGAGAAAAAGAGGAGTCGGATACCGTGAAAACGAAACTATAACCCAACTCGAGGACGGTCCGGAGGAAATGGATCCTTCTCCACATCATCTTCAAGTAGTGCGGGGTCATGAAGTATGCTTCCTGATGAAAATCAACGCCATTGGTGACAAGAGCATAGCAATGCTTATGTACAGTGCGACAACGAGTGTATGCCCTCTGATCCAAGGCAACAATCACCAAATGGTCCAAAAGCTTATGTGTTCCATCTCCAAGCTTAAAGCTTTCAAGGAACAGGTCAACAATGGATCCCGGACTCGCCCAAGCATCATTTAATGTCGTTAAAATAACAGTCTTATTTACTGTCGAAGCGTTCTTCAAAATTTCTTCCAGTTCTAGCGTCGAATCCTGCAACAAAGCAGCTTTATATTGTGTGTGTGTATATATATATACATATATATATATTCAATGATATTTTTTGGCTTGGTTTTGCAGCTAAGCACTAAGAACAGAACATACGAATATTATGCGAATTTGTAAAAAGAAAATCAGATACCTACAAACAAACGGATAGGCACTATCCATTGTTATTCCGAGTAATTCAAATTGATTCATAATTTACACCAACATGCTAGATAGTTAAGAATGTGTACTCTACTTGTAACAAGAATAGAATGACTTTTTCAAATCGAATTGATCAGGAAATTATACAGTTAATCTGAATTTAATTTTCATTTATTCTATTTTTTTAATTAAAAAAGGATAATTAGGGGTGAAAAAAGAGAACTAACCGGACCGGTGGTGTAATTAAAGTAAGAAGGGAAAATGTTAGCGAAAGAAGAGGAAGAAAATGATCCGGACGACGAACGGAAGGAATTGATGCCGGCGTAAAGAAGAAAAACGGAGAGAGAGACGGCGGTGAAAATGAGAGCTGCACGGGGAATTTTCATCGGAGTTTCGGGAGACATATCGCCGGAATAAGTGGAAAAAGAAAGCGCAGCGACGGAGCTGAAGGTTGGAACGGCGCCTGTGAAACCTCAAAAAGTTATTTACAATAATAATTTCAAAGTTCTGTACTGTTTTTTGTTACATCTAATGAAGCCATTAAAACCGAGAATGGAAGAAGAAGAAGACGCAGCATGAAAGAGATTTGCTATCCCAGAATTTTCCGACTTCTCAGTTTATTAAAATTAAAAAAACAAGACTGGAGGAGCCTAGTCAACTTGAGTGAGTGGGACCCTACCTGATTATTTTATTTTTAACCTAATCAGTTATGTTTAAAAATATTGTTTAATCCACGCATTAGACGAGGAAACTGTAATATATTCACAATTTATTTATTTTTATTTGTTTGTTTAATATTAAATATTTTGAAGTAAAAAACCATACGTTTTATATTAAAATATAATTAGTATAAAAATTATTATTAGTATATTGAGATAAGGAAAAGTCTTATACTTAGGGGCTGTTTGGCAAAAGTGCCCCGATAATACTATAGGGAGTGTTTAATTCTTAAACTAACGTGCTTCCAATATTATTTTCTCATCTAACGTATTTTCTACAGTAATCACCTAAAGGCTCAGGATATCTCGACGTCTTTGGGCTAAAATTTTCATACATAGATTACTCCGTGTCTTTAGTTAATTTTTTTCTGCTTAATGTGCATTTTTTTTTACTAAAAAATCACATTTTCCTTAAATATTTACGTTTCAGACACCATTTGAGATAATATTCCCGATCTAACACCCTTTGCAGAAAGGCGCAGCCCATGCATCGCTTTTAAACTTTTTTCTCGACTATAAATACTCTTTCAACTCGTAAACATTCACATCAATCCTCTCAACTAGAAGAATATCGTCGCTTCAGTACAAATATCTAACATCATTGTTTCCGTTAACTTATACAGATTTCCATCCAAACGAAGCAGACCGCTTTCCATTTTATAATTGCAAAAAAATAAAATATTTAATTAAAATAATAAAAAATTAAATAATACAATAATTAAATAAAATACTAACAAAATATTAAATATAACAAAATATACCTTATAAATAAAATTTGAACGAGGTTTGGTTTTTGATAGGATTTGAGAGAATTTAAGAATATTTGGTCTGATGAAAATAGTTGAGAGTGAGGTATTTATAAGATGGGATAGATAGTGTGAACAGTCAGTTAGGTCGGTGGGATGTAAGGTGCATGGGTCGCACCTTTCTGCAAAGGGTGTTAGATCGAGAATATTATCTCAAAGGGTGTCTGAAACGTAAATATATAAGAATATTTTACGGATTTAGTAAATTTTTAAATATTTTCTATAAAATTATTCATGCATTAAATTACACAATATAATTATGTCTACCAATTACCACTTGACAATTTCTGATGCGTTTTTAACCCTTTCAAAATCCTATACGTATACTATATTCTAGGATTTTGAAAAATAATTTTGTAGAAAGACGCGACACATTCACCGCATAATATTTTAAAAAATAAATATTAGCTATAAAACTTTTATAAATATTTTTCAAAATCTTATGCGGTGCATGTACCGCACCTTTCTATAAAATTATTTTCAAAATGATGATGATGATGATCCGTAATATTTTATAAAATTATTAATATTTTAAATTACTTACCCTCAAAGTTTTCCTAGAATATACTACATGTATAGGATTTTGAAGGGTCAGAAACGCATCAGGAAGTGTCAAGTGGTAATTGATAGATATAATTGTATTATGTAATTTAATGCATGAATAATTTTATAAAACGTATTTAAAAATTTGTTAGATCCGTAAAATATTCTTAAACAGTGCCTAACAAGTAATTAATTTATGTTAATGTGATATTTGTATAAAAACACCAATTTTTTTCTTGGATTTCAATTGAAGACGCCTAGAAATCTCAAAAAATAATCAACACCATTGAAGACGTCGAGAGATCCCAAAACCTTGTAGAAAACACCCTAGATCAGGAATTAATCGGATAAGTGCATTAGATTGGAAATTAAACATTCCCACATACTTATTTGGGCACTTTTGCCCTGTTTGTTTGTCTCTTAATGGAATCATTCAGTGTTTAATGTTGAACCGTTCAGAATTCAGCGCGTTTGTTTCGCACCTCTGAATAATTCAGTGCTGACTGATTTAGTAAAACATTGCTCAATGATTCATTGCTATTATCAAATAGCATGTCACATTCAGAGCTAATTCATACAGAGTCTCTGAATCATTCAGTATTTAAATCATTCAGTGCTTAATCATTATGAAATAAACAAACAACCCCTTAATCTAGAAAAGAAATCCTACACGAAATTTCTAGTTTATAAATCACTACATTGGAAATATAATTAATTCATCAATTATTTAACCGAATAAAACATTAAAATCTTCAGATAAAATTTAAAAATTCGAAATTTTAATATTATAAATAAATTTTAAAAAAATTAAAATAACATCTGCTGTGTTTGAGAACGAGGATTAAAAAAACGATAAATAGAAAAGGCGGCTGATGGAAATTAGAGGAAATTTTAGTTTTTAAACGGCCGACACTCGTCAAAAAGTTACAAAACCTTGAGCTGCCTGTTCTTAACAATGACTGCGGGATAATATAAAGGGTAAACTACGTATTTAGTGTATAAATTATTAGTTTTTGTTCGTTTTAGTATTTAAACTTTTATTTTTTTAAACTATACCTAATGTTTAGGTTTTATTTCATTTTAGTATCCCACCTTTAAACTTAACATGTTTAGTACATAGATGATCATTTTTTTGTCCGTGTTAGTATATAAACTTTTAATCTTTTCAAAAGTTAACATTAAATTTTGAATCAAGTACTAAAATAAAATAAAAACTAAAGTTTTTAACGACGGGGTACGAAAATGAAAAAAAATAAAATTTATGTATGGTTTTAAAAAAGATAAAAGTTTCTATAGTAAAATGGATCAAAAATGATAGTATATATCCAAATGAACAATTTACCCTAATATAAAAATCAATTGTTTTTAGTGGTTTTTTCTTTCCCTATTTCTAAAATCTTTTGTTATGTAGGATAATTCATCTATTTATGTCATCTATTTATTTATTTTTATTTTAATCATTTAACTATTTTTTTAAAATTATATCTTATGTTATGTTTTATTTTTATTTCGATCACATATCATAAAAAGTTAATGATAATATTAATGTTGTGATTTTTTTAATATAATTTTATTCGACCAATCACAAAAAAAAATTAAATGTTGAGGATAAGAATCGATCCATAACCCTCTTATAAAAAGTCAAATATTTAGCCATTCAACTAAACATATAATTGATAATATTTTCACTAAATTTGTGTTTAAGCTATACAATACAAACTTATCACTTTATTGGTTGAATGAAATTAATTAAAAATGACTAAAATAAAAATGAAATACAATGTAACGTTAGGCACTTAAATAATCAAAATGAAAATAAATGATTAACGAAAGAGATCATGTATTATGTTATTTATTATTCATTTACTTTTTCCTCTTATTTATTTTTTTAAAATTTAATATGTTTTTCTATATAAGTAATTAATTCTATTAAAAATAAAATGTCATGAATTAAAATAAATATTTACAATCATAATCATAAATTAATCATGTAATTAGGATATTTTTAAAATCATTGGCACAAAATTAGCAATTTAAGATCACAGAAAGGGTCATATAATGAAATATTAAAAAACATAACAAAAACTCAAACAAATATAGATATAGACAGATCTGTTTACATCGGCAAACGAACCGCAAAAGGGATCAAGCTATTGAAAGACTATCGATAAAATCACAAATTAGAGTCGAGCGACGTGAAAGAAAAACACTATCCAGAAGCCCAAATCAAGTATCCAAATCCATTTCAATGATCCAAAGTAGGGAATATCAGCATGATAATATATAAATGTCATTTTTATTAGTCGTGACGATGTCAAATTAACCCTTAAAAAGATAAATGAAAAATAACTGCAAAACAAAAAAAACGTGTCAAGAGAAAGAGAAAATTTTGTCATAAAGGCATACTTATTGAAAATTAAAAAAAAAAAATTTGATATCAAAATATAAAAACAATAAAAAAATATCGACTATCAGCAATCAACATCAATGTCGGTATCATTGTCAATCAACACAGATGAAAATAAGAGATATAAATGACACACCACAAAAAATAAATTGAATACATATAAATATAAGTGTGTGTTAATTATGATTAAAAGTACGCTAGAGAGTTCAATTACTATTTTCATTGATAAGGGGTGTTCAAATTCGGATACTTGATTTTTGGGTATCCGATCTTTGGGTATTTGATTTTTCGGCATGTATCCCAACCTAGATGTTGCGGGTACCAGGGTTTTATGGGTACCCGTAATTCGGGTAATTGAGTACCTTTTTTTAATTTTTAGATTATTAATTTATTTTAAAAAAATAAAACTTATATTATTAAAAAAATTATATTAAGTATTAAACATACAATTATTGGGTGGGTGTTTTTTTTTAATTTTATTAGTTTAATTTAATATATAAATTTATTAATAATTAAATATGTAATATTATAATATATAAAAAATAAATATAATCGGGTATCCGGAAAAATGTAATTTTGTGACTCGAGCCTAACTCGATATTTTGCGAGTCAGGTACCCAACCCGTTCTTGTATTTTTTTTAGAAAATACCCATTTTTTAATTCAGATCAACGGGTCGACGTATCAAACCAACCGAGTTTGGTATTTTTGAACACCCCTATTCTTTGAGGTTTCAAGTGCATGTTAACTATGATATTTATTCTCTCTCTTTAAGTTTCATTAAATGATTCTAAATAGTAAATACATTAAATCAAAGAATTAATTACTAGGAACCAAATAGAGTGAAGTTAGAACTTATTTTCGAGCAATTGAAATTAAATTATATTTTTCTAATAAAAGTTAAAATATAATTTTGTTACCACTACATGTTATCATTTCTAAAAAGATTATATAAAACATTTATCAGTTTAGAACAATAACATATAATTTTAATATGCATTGATCTAAAATTTGTGATTTCCACTTATAGAAGTATTAATGAGTTATACGTTACCTCCGAGAAAAGTATGGAGAAAAATAAGAAACCATAGAAATTGAGATTTTACATTTATTGACTAACCATTAATGTAGAACATTAATTGAACGACTGTGACATCTACCCAATCACTTCCCCTAATCATATTGTCCAAGTTATAGTTTATTATCTATAAAATACCTTCCTTCCTTTTTTTGGCATAATATCAAAAATAACCCCCAATGTTTATTAAAATGGTCATTTTGACTCTTATTATTTTTTGGGAACATTTTAGCCTCACATTTCACTTTGGGGTAAAAAAAACTCATTCTATAGATAAAAGTCATTAGTTAATACACAATTAACACTTAAAAATAAGAGACTTTTTTAACCCAAAATGAAATGTGAAGAGTTAAAATGCCCAAGAAAAAAAGAATTAGAAACAAAGTGATTATTTTATCAGATGTTATAGACTTTTTCGCCCTAAAATAAAATGTTAGGGACCAAAATACTAACAAAATAAGGGACAAAATGACCATTTTGAGAAACGCTGTGGGCTAATTTTTGCATTATGCCTTTTTTTTCAAGCGTTATTTCCCCCTTTTGTGGTGAGTTGATATGTAACTTATTTTGGTAAATAATGCAAACATAATTTCGAGGAATAATAATATGAGATTTTTTTTTAAAAAAACATATAAAAATTATTGGTTGTCATTGAAGTGTTAGCACGAACATAAATATAAATATATCAGACAAACAATAATAATAACGTGTGTAAACTTTCTTAATCTTTAATAATATAAAGTTATTATACGATATAAATTAGAACCATTGACTATTATATTTAAAATAAACTTTTTAATATATTTATTACAGAATAAAATTATTAAAAGCATCAGTGTCTAATTACGACATCACGTATAATAATTTTCGTAGTAGCAAGTGGAGGACCAACGGCGGCTAGAATGGTGACGGGTGTTGGACAAGCTAGTTCAAGAATAATGAAATTCCAAAGCAGCATAATTCCAATTTCCCAAACGAAAATACCAAATAAACCCCTCAACAACAGTGACTTGGGTACAAAACCCTGAGATTTCTTAACTTTAAAGCCCTTAATCTGGAGAAGAAGAAGAAAACCATGGAGCCATGTTGTTTCAACTAGGCCTCTTCTTTGCTTTGATTAGTGAAAATTTGGGTTATGAAAATGCTAGTCTTGAACCCTTTCCCCTTTGTTATTTAGGCCGAATTTTACCATTTATATTGGGGCTAAGTTCACCCTATTGGGACGGCCCGAGGGTGGAGGCAGGGCCTTAGTCCCTTGTTTCTCAAACACTACAAATATTTCTAAATCGGGTAAAGTGTAAATTTGATAACTGGACTTTATTTTCTCCTATTATATTCGTTGTATTTTATTTTTTAATTTCTTCACTAAATTTAATACGTTAGGTTTTTTTGTCACTCAGTCGTTTCCTTGTTAATGACGTTGTGACGTGACTTTTTTCCTTATAACAAAGTAACCAAGAAATCCATTGCATAAAGTTTACTTAATAAATTGAAAAAAAATTAAAAGTATAGTGAGTGAAAAAGAAGATAAGATTTAAAGTCCAGTGATTAAATTTGTAATTTACCCATTAAAAAATAAAAATCCAAACGCCGTCAATGAGGAAACAACTGAGTGATCGAAAAACTCAATGTATCAGAAAATTGAATAAATTAAAAATACAATAAGCGAAATAGAAGATAGAGTAAACTTCGGTTATCAAATCTGGAGTTTACCCTTCTAAATTTATATTCAACATTCATTAGTATTAGAAAAAATATTTCTGCCCTCTTAAATTTTTAATTCAATTTTAATTTCCTAAAACAAAAACTAAGCCTTTGTAAATCAAATCAAATCGTTAAAATAAAATTGAAATTTGAGTTTATAAAATTTAAAGCAAATTAAATTGAATTAGGTTTTAAATTTGGTCCAAATTTCATTGTAAATATTTATAATGTTATAGTATAAATTAGTCCAAAACAATTTTCTAAACATATAAAATATACATATATTATTTTGTATCATGTTATTTTCACATTGCAGTGTTATTTGATAAATTAAATGTTATTAAAATTATAAAATATATTTATAATTTTATTTTTTAAAAGAAGGTATTTCAAATATAAAGTATTGAATATTGATGAGAGTATAAATAAGTTAACAAATTAAATTAAAGAAAAATGTAAAAAAATGTTTGCAGTAGTAAACTAAATGAATGAAATATAAAATTAAGGAATTAAATTATGAAAAGAGTAAATTTATTGTTGAAAATAAGAATTGGAGTTATATAAATATTTCATAGTGGTAGAGGGATATATGATTCAAATATGATAAAGAATAAATTTAAAATGAATAAGAAATCAGGGATAGCAAGAATTAGGGGTGAATATTCGAGTTGAATCGAATTAAAATTTTTTAAGTTAATTGAGTTAATGAATCATCGTTTCTCATTTAAACTTTATTTAAAATTCTTCGAGTTTTAATAAAATCCTTTTGGATCAGTGAGTAACGATGATCAATGATTACTTATGATTTTTTATCAGATAAATAATTATCTATAATATTTAAATAAGATAATTAAAATTAGAAAATCTACAAATAAATAAATGAATTTACCTACAAAATATTTATCCTCGTACTTATAATCTTTCGTAATATATAAAATATATCATTTTACTACGCTATACAAAATTAAGTCATTATTTATTACAAACAACAGTCTACATAGCCTAACCTATGAAAGAGTTGCAATTGAAAATTTGTGGGTATATGATGCGTTTAGTACTTCACTGTTAAAACCTTTAGTTTTTTGTTATATTTTAGTATCATCGTTCAAAATTTAAGACTAAGTTTAAAAAAATTAAAAGTCTAGTTACTAAAACGGATAAAAATTGATTTTTTAGGTACTAAACGCGTTAAGTTTTTAACCATGGGATATTAAAATGATATAAAAATCAAATATTATGTATGAGTTTAAATTTTTTGAAAGTTTAAGTACTAAAATAGATCAAAACTGATAGCTTAGATACTAAATACTTAATTTACCCAATTTTTCATTAATAAAATTATGAAAGATATATACCTAAGCAAAAGGAGTTCAATGAAACGTGCTTTCTTGCGTTGAAAAATAGGTTTGATTTTGATCACGACGGGTATTCAATTAAAAAATCCTTTGAATTTTCATCTACTCGTAAGAAACTAAGAATTGGTATTTGGGTTCATTTCGCATTTTACAAATCAATCCATGAAAATTACTATTTTAATTATTGTCAATAAAAATACAACAGATCCTAAATAAATAAAGGGTAAATATATGTTAAGTGCCAAGACTATCAATTTTAATCTATTTTAGTGCAAACATTCAATTTTTTTATAACCGTACTTAAAATTTAGTTTTTGTTTCATTTAGTACCTTTCATTAAAAACATTAATTTTTGTTTCATTTCAACACTTCGTTCAAAATTTGACATTAAAATTTAAAAATTGAAACTTTATAAAATAAAATGGACCAAAATTAATAATTTATATCTAAATAGATGTTATATCTAAATAGATGTTATATCTTAATTGTTATGTATTATTAATTTTGAACGTAGACACAAAATAGATGTTATATCTTAATTGTTATGTATTATTTTCAAACTTTATAGATGTTATATTTAAAAAGTGAATATATTGTTAATGATTAAAAATATCTAAATAGATGTTATATCTTAATTGTTATGTATTATTTTCAAAGAACGTAGACACAAAATATTTCTTAATTATTAATAAAGCATACATATTATATAATATTAATCTTTAATGAAAATAACATTCATTTTCATCTCTAAGGAGATTACTCGATGATTTCCCTCTTTCTTTCTGTATCAATTGAGACCAAGTTAAAAGGGATATTATTTTTCTTTAAGTCTCAAGTTCGAACATTACGTATAATACATGTATATTATCAATAACTAAAAATATATAAATATATATTATTTTATGATTGCTATATATTATTAAAAAACAATTTATCTCTTTTAACGTGTACATGATATTAATATTCTTTTTAAAATGTAACTCTTCCAACATGTAAAAGATATTATTATTTATCTCGAGATTCGGGGCATAATTTAATATCATGATTTGGATAAGAAAATTATTAACGAGCATTGAGATGTGAGAATTTATTCTCTGAAATAAAATAGTAGATATCATAATTCATTTATCGTCTTGTGGTACATATATTCACTAAGACCGCTTTTAATTAATAAAAATTGTAAAAATAGGTTTAAATATTTTTTAAAATTAAGTATTTCATTCATAATAAAAAATTTGATAACATAATAATAAATAAATGAATAAATTATAATTCTTAAACCAATAGACTGCGAATAATTAATATTTCACCGGATCCAGAAAAATAAATTGTGATTGTGACTACTGTTGGAACCGCCTTTCGGTTGGGCTCTAGAATTGGACTCCGACTTGAATGAACTGGGTTAGAGTCACCACCGACCATTTTAAAACGAATTTAGGTGGGCCGGGCACCATCTTACCTAATCTACGTTGCACCAGAAACGTGTCGGGTTCGGGAGTCGGTTACGATCAAGGAAGGATTAGCACCCTTGAATCGCCCTTTCGGTACCAATTAATTTATCGGTTGTCTTAATTGCGAAAATTTAAAAAAAAATTAAATTAAAATTTAACAATCTGATTCGAATTACTCACCTTTGATTGAGTAGAGTTTCTCAGGAAAAAAATGTTAGACACAAGATAGTAAATAAATGTTAAATAAAAAATTACATAAATATAGATCAAAGGAAAAATATTAAATAAATACAAAATAATAAAGGAAAAGAAGTGAAAGAAAAAAATAAAATAAAATGAAAGAGGAAAAAATAATTAAAAAACAAATGTTAAATAAATGAAAAAAATTAACTTAAAAATAATAGGGGAAAAACAAATGAATTATGTTAGTAACTGAAATAAAATACGTGTAAAATTAGGAGTCAGAATTAAAGATAATGAAAACTAATAATAGTGATTACAATGTAGATATTACAAGTTACAAGGACCAATAACATAGTTTACCTGTGAACGAAAATGCGCAGATGGTCCCCGAGCTAAACAACGCCGTTTCAATCTTGTTATTTAAGGCCAAAATATGGCCTCCCTTCCCTTATTTCCCCTCATTTCTCCATTTACGTTCTCTCTTTACTTAAGAGAGAAAAGTTTTCTCTATGGCTTCTCTCTAAGAGTTCTCCCGCCGGAGGAATGGTCGGCCATCGCCGACCGCCGTGCTCTGTTGTCGGCCACCGTCTCTGGCGACCGGGAAAAACCCGAACCTACCAAAATGTTACTTTTAAGCCCGTGAACCCAAATCCAAATTCTAAACGCTCTAAAAGTCCCCCACCGTTGTAGATCTACCCTTAAAGCTTCAGCTTTTACCTTAGTTGTCGGCGACCGTTTGCCTTCCGGTGGCTTCTTCTGTTGAGGCCTCGGCTTTCGGTTTTCTTTATGTATTTGCTTTGTTTTTCTTGCTGTGGGGCTTCGGCATTTGGTTTACGTTCTGATGTGCGTTTTTATGTTTTTGATGGTGTTGTTTTGTGATATTTAGTTCTCTCTTGGTGTACTATGTGATGTTCTGATTCTCGTGTGATGGTTCTATGTGTTCTGTCGATGATACTTTATTGGCTCTCGGTTTACTCTCTTTATTCTGTTTGGTCGTGCTTCGACCGTTGGCAGTATGTTCTCGTGGGTTCCCCTTGCATGGCCTCTTTGTTGTTGGTGTTGGCCGTTTTGGTTCTGAGATGAGCGGGATCTCTTGGTTGTTCGTGCATGTGTGAGTTGTTGTTTGACCGGATACCCCGGGATGGTTCAGTCCTGGGGATCTCGGTCGGAAGTTCTGTTGGCCGTTGGCTTGATCTGTGCGTTGTTCTCCCATGCGGCGCTGACTTGAGGCAAATGGAAACCCTGGTTTCCTTGTTAGGCTGGTTCAGGCCCCAAGACCCTTTGGACTACTGTTTGGACATGAGAAAAGAAAAAAATAAATTGAAATAAATTAAATGAATAAAATAAAATAAAATAAAATAAAATAAAAATAATATACTAAAAATAATATATATATATATTAAAAAACATTTTATTTAAAATCATATATTATACTTTTTAAAAAAGTTTTCAAAAATGGTTTTCAAAAATGATTTTAAAAAGTATTATATGTGTTTTCGAAAAATGATTTTTTAAAACCATATATTATATAATTTTTTCAAAAAGGTTTTTTTTAAAATTATATAATATTTCAAAAAATGTTTTTAAAACTATATATTATATAGTTTTTTCAGAAAGATTTTTTAAAAACTATATATTATATAAGTTTTCCAAAATGATTTTAAAAACTATATATTATATAATTTTCAAAAATGTTTTAAAAACTATATAATATAAATGTTTTCAAAACTATATACTATATATATTTTAAAAATGTTTTCAAAATTATATATAATATATATTTTCAAAAACTGTTTTTTTAAACTATATATTATACCTTGTCAAAAAAACTATATTATTATATATATATATATATATATATAAATATAAAAAAATAAAAAGAAAACAAAATAACTCCGGGCGAAAATGAGTGTCTACAACTGCCTCTCTTTGTCCTTTTTCGTGGAACTAAAAATAGGGCAAAGACAAAAGGACACAAATTTTCGTTCGATGGAGTTGAGAATTGATTTGAATTAGGAATAACTCCCTGTCAAATTTGAGTTGCGGATGGCTCCTCCGTCGCGAAGTCGAGTCTTTCTTGAAATAATATGGAATTTGAAACCGTAGTTCGAAATTTGAATCGAGATGCGGCTTTTCGTTGCCAAAACGTAGTCAACCTTGGTCCTCATCTCGATTTAAAGACCTTGGTTAAAAATTCGACTGTAAAGTAGTTCTTTGACTCCGTCATGTGGTTGATAAACCCTCGAGATGAATGAAATCGAACTCGAAGGATCTTCGTTGACAGATAACTTTTCTCGACTTAAGTTATGCTGCCGGGAAACGGTTTATTGTCACTAAGGCACGGTTAACCCAAGTCTTCTTCTCGACTTGAAAATCTCGATTGCAGTCGAACAATAGTGTGATTGAGGTGTCATCGAGCTGAATGGAACCGAACTCGACAATTTTATTGACAGATAGCCCTTCTTGCCTTGAGCTATGCTGCAAATGATGTGCTCTCGAAGCTGAGTATAATCGAACTCGGGGGTCTTTGGCAGATAACTATTCTCGACTTAAGCTATGTTGCAAATGATGTGCCTTGGAACTGAGCGTAGTCGAACTCGAAGGTCTTTGGTTGACAGATAACCCTTCTAGCCTTGAGTTATGCTACAAATGATATGCCTTCGAAGTTGAGTGTAATCGAACTCGGGGGTCTTTGGCAGATAGCCCTTCTCGACTTAAGCTATGCTATAAATGATGTGTCTTGCAGCTGAGCGTAGTCGAACTCGAAGGTATTTGGTTGGCAGATAAACCTTCTAGCCTTGAGTTATGCTGCAAATGATGTGCCCTCGAAGCTGAGTGTAATCGAACTTGAAGGTCTTTGGCAGATAGCCCTTCTCGACTTAAGCTATGCTGCAAATGTTGTACCTTTGAGCTGAGCGTAGTCAAACTCGAAGGTCTTTTGGTGACAGATAACCCTTCTAGCCTTGAGTTATGATGTAAATGACGTGCCCTCGAAATTGAGTGTAATCAAACTCGAGAGTTTTTGGCAGATAGCCCTTCTTGACTTAAGCTATGCTACAAATGATGTGCCTTGAAGCTGAACGTAGTCGAACTCGAAGGTCTTTGGTTAGCATATAACCCTTCTCGACTTAAGTTATGCTGCAAATGATATGCCTTGGAGCTGAGCGTAGTCGAACTCGAAGGTCTTTTGGTGACAGATAACCCTTCTAGCCTTGAGTTATGTTGTAAATGATATGCCCTCGAAGCTGAGTGTAATCGAACTTGAGGGTCTTTGGCAGATAGCCCTTCTCGACTTAAGCTATGCTGCAAATGATGTACCTTGGAGCTGAGCAAAGTCAAACTCGAAGGTCTTTGGTTGGCAGATAACCCTTCTAGATTTAAGTTATGCTGCAAATGATATGCCTTGGAGTTGAACGTAGTAGAACTCGAAGGTCTTTTGTTGGCAAATAGCCCTTCTTGCCTTGAGCTATATTGTAAATGATGCACCCTCGAAGCTGAGTGTAATCAAACTCGAGGGTCTTTGGCATATAGTATACCATCCTCGATACCGGGTTAGTGATTTAAGTGTAAGATATTTTTTTTATTCAATGACCAAATTAAATAAATCGAAAATTGAAGGAATTAATTGAAAGATGTTGGTATAGGATTAATTTTTAAGTGAAGGAGAAATAAGAGGGTAAAAGGGTCATTAAGCAAATAAATGAATAAAATAATAAATTGTGGGTATTATAATACCCATGTGAATGAATTGAAGAGATAAGTTCCAAATTACTCATCCCTCTTTTCTCTTCATCTTCTTCCTCTTCAACGTGAAACCCAAGCTTAAGGTAAGAATCTAAACCTTGGTCTTTTCTTTGATTTTTAGCTTGGAAATTGAAGTTTGGATGTTATATAAGCTAAAGGAAAGCTTATATGGCATTAAAACAACAAGATAAATGTTTTAGAGATAGATTTGAAAAATGGGTTTTAGATGAAATTTTGATATGGATGAGTTTTTGAGGTTTGAATAAGATTTTTGACTTGTCAAGAGGTTAATTAAGGAATATAGAGTGTTAGAATTGATTAATAACATGTTTGAAATTTGGGTATGATTCTTAGTTTTAAGAATTTGGATGAAATATTGGAAATAATAAAGTGTTGAAATGATGAAAGTTAGTTAAAATGGTTGTAGTTAAGTTTGGTAGTATGAAAGGAACTTTGTATGAGAAAATTTAGTGAAGGGTTGATGATTTTCGGGCTTGAACAGTAAAATTTACAGATTTTGCAGAGGGAACCGATACCCCCTGGGGGGAAACGATTTCCCCTAAAGGAAAAGTTGAAATTGGTTCATTAAATTTGTTTAAGCTTTTAGAGGTTAATTGCAAGGTTTAGGATTTTGATAATTGTCTCGAAAATTATGTTCATGTATATATCGAGCCTAAACGAGTTCCGGAACAAGGGACAAGTAAGATCGATCGAGGGAAAGGCAAAGAGATTTAGGTGAGTGCATATGCATAGCATGAACATAGTGTTATAATCAGTTCTAGACTTGTGATAAGTCTAGATTCAATATTTTGATACATGATCACATTCCATATTATGATACATGACATGAATTTATATTATATGCATTATGTGACATGAATATGCAAGAAAAGTTATATGAGTGCAAATTTAATTTGTACTTATTTTTATATAATAAACATTAACTTGCGATGAGTCAGTGACGGAGTTATTACAGTAAGAAGGGACTCCTAAAATTGTTTTACATGAACTAGTAACCCGTGCCCACGCCTTAACTAAAGACCTTTTCTGCGATAGCTTAGAATGAATAAGCCGTGCCCACGCCTTAACTGAAGACCTTTTCTGCGATAGCTCAAAATGAATAAGCCGTGCCCACGCCTTATGCGAAAACCTCTTCTGGTCTTTTCGTATTTGAATATATGATTCCATAAGTACAAACATGTGAATGATATGATACTTATATGTGCATGAGTACCTGAATGTGAGTATATGTGTCATATGTTATTATATGTGACATGATTTACATGATTATATGAATATATGAAAATATGATATGTCTATGTGATAAAGGTATGTAAATAATATGTCTATGAGATACACTACGTGAAATGTAAAAGCCCATGTTATGTAGATGAGAACTATAGGTATAGTTGGCATGCCAAAAGTAGAGGGTCTACGCGGTCTATCGGGACAAAATTCTACGTGGTCCTTCGGAACGTATATGTATTCTTTGGAGCAGGTATGATGTCTTTTGAGACATTTACTTGATCCTTGGTATATGTATATGATTCTTAAGGAATTTCTATGTGGTCCTTAGGGACATATTATATGGCACTACGGTGCAATTCTACGTGGCACTTCGGTGCATCTCTACGTGGTCCTTCGGGACAAATTCTACGTGGCACTTCGGTGCAAATTTATATGAGCTGTGGTGACAGCATAGTGCACAACCTCACAGTACTCACATACCTCGGGTTCTCAGTATTGTATCATGGGCTATTGAATCTATTGAACTTACGGAATTTATTATATGAATTTATGATGATTAAATTGAGAAGATTATTGGTAAGGTACATTGTTATGTAGCTTACATTGATTGCATAGATGTTTTCGTTACGTTTCATTTTATTATAGCATCATTGTTATATTTTATTGTTATTGTTATTATGCCTCACTAAGTCTATGACTTAGCGTGTAAGCGATTTACACGTAGGTACGAAGAACCAAGATTAGCAGAAATAGAACAACAACACTGCTAGAAGATCAGAAGTAATTAATAAAGTATGTATTTTGATTATGTATAATATGTTGGTATGTAAGAAATGTAATGAGTTGTTAGTACTAACGCTCTGATCGACTTTTCTAATGTTTTGAACGTATTTATATAAATGTAAATGTATAGTAATGAACGGTTAAATTTTTACGAGTTTTATGTACGTTTTACGAGTACTGTAGCAGGTTACTATAGCATTTACTGTTCACGGTACTGTAGTAGATTTTTGTTCATAAGTATTTTAATGTACACAAATACATTTTTACCTAAAATTTTATAATAAACATAATTCAATAATTTATTAGAGTATTTTCTTAAAATAAGTTTAAATGTTTTGTTATTTTGTAAGGAAAAATGTTTTAAAAAGACAATGTGACATCTCGGACTCATATTCGGATCGGGTACGGGTTGGGGTGTTACATTTAATGGCATTAGAGCTAAGGTTTAGTCGATTCTCGGCATAAACCAGAGTTTAGAGTGTCGTATAATGTATGCATGCCAACAAATAGTGAAAACTTCTGATCTGATGGAATAGTAAGTATGTTGGTTTGCTAATAGAATTATATGGTTGTATTTTTATAGATGTCCGGACAAGGTAGTTCTAAGAATAAAGCGAGAGATGATAGACCCACTGAAAGCAGTAATTCACCTGCCCTGGCCAGGCATAGTGAAGAACATACACCTTCTGGAGTGCCTGTAGCTGATCAAGATGTGTTTTTTAGAACATTAGATGCAATATTGACGAGTTTCTAACCTCCTGCTCCATCAATTCCCAGAGTAAATGTAGCAAAGAAGTTGAGAGGATTAGGAGCTCCTAAATTTAAGGGAGAAGCCGAGGAAGGTCTAGTTACAGCGGATCTTTGGCTGAATGATTTGAAAATCATGTTAGATGGTCTTCACTGTTCTGAAATAGAGAAACTGGATGGAGTTGTGTCATTACTAAGGGGTCAAGCGAGGATATGGTGGACGAACGTCACCATGAGGATGTCAAGTGACCAGTTGACGTGGTCTCTGTTCTTGGAGGAATTTAAACACAAGTATATTGGAGATCAATTCAGCGGACAAATAAAGCAGGAGTTTATGAATTTGAAGCAGATGAATCGCTCCGTATACGAATATGAATATGAATTTAATAAGCTGAGTCGGTTTGCTTCAGAGCTTGCGACTACAGAAAAATATGCTTGTGAATGGTTTGTGGAGGGCTTGCGCCCTAGATTGAAAGAGATGCTGATAGTACTGAACTTGTCCTCATTCCAAGAGGTGATTAATCGTGCTAAAGCTCTTGAAAGAGCTTAAAATGAGAGATTTGGGGACTCAAAAGTTCAAACATCTAAGAGGATAGGTGCTTTTTCAAGAACAACACTACCAAAAAGAGGAAGAGATTCCCTCAAGCTAGATCAGAATCAATTGCATCTTCTGCTAGAGGAGCAAGTCAGATGAGAGCTCGACAGACACAATCAGTGGGATATGGTATTGGGAGATCTACTTCGGGTCAAGCAAGACAGTGTCAGCATTGTGGGAAAAATCATTTTGGAACATGTCGAATGGCTTCTAGAGTATGTTTTCGATGCGGTGAAGCCGGACATTTCATTCGGGATTGCCCATTAATGGTTGGTGAGTCTACATCATCTTAAAGAAATATTTCTGCCACACAAAGAGGACGAGGAAGAGGTAGATGAATGAATCAATCTGAATCCTCTAGACAACCTAAAATTCGCTCCACTGCACGAGTATACAATTTAAAGACAAGTGACGACCGTAATGATCCCGATATTATAGTAGGTACTTTCCAACTGTATGATAAATTAATATTGGTGTTGATTGATCCGGGTTCCAATTATTCTTATATTACCAGTAAATTAGTAAAGAAATTGAGAATTCCATAAGAGGCTACGAGTAATGAGGTGATAGTAACTAACCCTTTAGGGCATAGTGCTCGGGTAAACAAGGTTTGTAAGGGGTGTCCTCTAAAGATTCAGGGAATTAAATTTTCTGCTAATTTAATGGAACTACCTTTTGATGAGTTTGAAGTAATTCTGGGAATGGATTGGTTGTTTCGTTATTATGAAAATGTTGATTGTAGATTGAAAAAGGTAAACCTGAAGAGTCCAGAAGGGATAGAAGTAAATGTGATTAGTGAAAGAATTAATCCTTTAGCAAATGTAATATCGGTAATGGCAGCAAAGAAGTTGATGTTACAAGGATGTCAAGGTTTTCTTGCAAATGTAGTAGATACAAGAGTTAAAGAGAAAGGGTTAGATGAGGTTCCGATAGTCGAAGAATTTCCTGATGTGTTCCTTGCTGAGTTACCAGGATTACCACCAGATAGAGAGGTAGAGTTTCAAATTGAAGTTATACCGGGAACAACTCCTATTACAATGGAACCTTATCGTATGGCTCCGAAAAAATTGCAAGAATTAAATAAGCAATTGCAAGAGTTGCTAGAAAAGAGATTTATTAGACCAAATGTCTCACCATGGGGAGCTCCGGTTTTGTTTGTCAAAAAGAAAGATGGTTCAATGCGTCTTTGCATAGATTATAGGCAACTCAATAAAGTGACCATCAAGAATAAGTATCCTCTTCCCCGAATTGACAATTTATTTGATCAGTTAAAGGGAGCTTCAGTGTTCTCGAAAATTGATTTACATTCTGGTTATCATCAATTAAAGATTCAAGACAAGGATATTCCAAAGATGATATTTAGAACGAGATATGGCCACTATGAGTTTATTGTGATGCCATTTGGAGTTACAAATGCACCAGCTGCTTTCATGGACCTCATAAACAGGATTTTTCAGCCCTATTTGGATCAGTTTGTTGTTGTCTTTATTGATGGCATATTGGTGTACTCGAAATCCCAAGAAGAGCTTGGCACACATCTAAGGATCGTTTTGCAAATTCTAAGAGAAAAGAAGCTTTATGCCAAACTCTCCATATGTGAATTCTGGTTGAAGGAAGTGACTTTCCTTGGACATGTGATTTATGCAGAAGGAATTCGAGTGGATCCCCAAAAGATTAAAGCTATTTTAGAATGGGAAGTTCCAAAGAATGTGTTAGAAGTTCAGAGTTTTTGGGGTTAGCTAGTTATTACCGAAGATTTGTTAAAAACTTTTCAATAATAGCATTACCCTTAACCTAGTTATTGAGGAAAGAGGTAAAATTTGCTTGGACTCAAGAATGTCAGGAAAGTTTTGAAAGACTAAAGAAGATTTTGACAGAAGCTCCTGTATTGGTTTAACCAGAATCTGGCAAGAATTTTATAGTATTCAGTGACGTATCTCATAATGGTTTGGGTTATGTATTAATGCAAGAAGGGAAGGTGGTAGCGTATGCATTGAGACAGTTGAAACCACATGAAAAGAATTACCCCACCCATGATTTAGAATTGGTTGCGGTTGTATTAACTCTCAAGATTTGGCGTCATTATCTTTACGGAGAGTGTTGTTACTTGTATACGGATCATAAGAGCTTGAAGTATCTGATGACTCAAAAAGAGCTTAATCTGAGACAAAGAAGATGGGTTGAGTTCCTAAAAGATTATGATGTGATAATTTATTATCACCCCGGAAAGGCTAACGTGGTAGCAGATGCCTTGAGCAGGAAAACGTTTGTAGCCTTACGAACTATGGATGCAAGATTATCTTTAACTGGAGACGGTGGTCTTTGTGCAGACTTAAAACTTAAACCAACATGACTGGAACGAATAGGAGAATTGCAAAGTAAAGATGAAACGTGTTTGAAAAGAATTGAGCAAGTAAAGAATAAATAGATTAAGGATTTTGAGGTTAAGTCGGATGGAAATTTGTTTTATAAAGGAAATTTTGTGATACCCGACGATGAGGATTTGAAGAAAGATTTATTGACTGAGGCTCATTGAAGTCCATTAACGATGCACCCTGGAGGAAACAAAATGTATATGGACCTCAAGAGTCGATATTGGTGGTCTGGAATGAAGATAGACATTACAAAATTTGTATCTAAGTGTTTGACTTGTCAACAAGTCAAAGCCGAGCATCAAGTTCCGTCAGGATTATTGTAACCGCTTTCTATTCCACAATGGAAGTGGGAAAATGTGACAATGGATTTTGTTTCGGGGTTACCCTTGACTCCGAACAAAAGAGATTCAATTTGGGTAATTGTCGATCGTCTGACTAAGTCAGCGTATTTCCTTCCGGTTAGAACATATTTCTCTATGAAAAAGTACGCAGAAATGTACAATAGAGAAATTATACGATTGCATGGTGTACCTATTTTTATAGTTTCTGACCGAGACCCTCGCTTTACCTCGAGATTTTGGAAAACCTTGCATGGAGCATTAGGCATACGACTGAACTTCAGCACATCATTTTATCCCCAGACTGATGAACAATCTGAGCGAACGATCCAAATCCTAGAAGATATGTTGAGAGCTTGTGTAATTGAATTCAAGGGATCGTGGAAAAAATATTTTCCACTTGCCGAATTTGCTTACAACAATAGTTACCAGTCTAGTATCAAGATGGCACTCTATGAGGCTTTATATGGAAGAAGATGTCGTACGCCATTAAACTGGTATGAACTCAAAGATCGATGTGTTCTTGGTCCGGATTTGATTCAAGATGTGGAAGAGAAAGTTCGAGAAATTCAACATAATCTCAAAGTGGCATTTGATCGACAAAAGTCTTATTATGATCTCAAAAGAAAAGAAATTGAATTTGAAGTTGGAGACAAAGTTTTTTTAAAAGTTTCTCCTTGGAAGAAAGTATTGCAATTCGGTCGGAAAGGAAAATTGAGTCCTAGATTTATTGGACCTTAGGAGATTGTAAAGATAGTAGGACATGTGGCATATCAGCTAGCTTTACCCCCTGATATGGAAAAGATACATGATGTCTTTCACGTTTCAATGCTTCGAAGATATATATCTGATCACTCTCATATCGTGACACCAGAAGAGATTGAGGTTCGATCTGACTTGACTTATGAGGAAGAACCTGTTCAAATATTAGCTCAGGAAGTGAAACAACTAAGGAATAAGACTATTCCTTTGGTCAAAGTGCTATGGAGAAATCATAAGGTAGAAGAAGCAACGTGGGAACGTGAAGAGGATATGCGGCATCAGTACCCCTATCTATTCGTGCAATAAAAATTCGAGGACGAATTTTCTTAAGAGGGGGAGATTTGTAACATCCTCAATACCGGGTTAGTGATTTAAGTGTAAGATATTTTTTTATTCAATGACCAAATTAAATAAATCGAAAAGTGAAGGAATTAATTGAAAGATGTTGGTGTATGATTGATTTTTAAGTGAAGGAGAAATAAGAGGGTAAAAGGGTCATTGAGCAAATAAAGGAATAAAATAATAAATTGTGGGTATTATAATACCCATGTGAATGAATTGAAGAGATAAGTTCCAGAGTACTCATCCCTCTTTTCTCTTCATCTTCTTCCTCTTCAACGTGAAAACCAAGCTTAAGGTAAGAATCTAAACCTTGGTCGTTTCTTTGATTTTTAGCTTGGAAATTGAAGTTTGGATGTTATATAAGCTAAAGGAAAGCTTATATGACATTAAAAAAACAAGATAAATGTTTTAGAGATAGATTTGAAAAATGGGTTTTTAGATGAAATTTTGATATGGATGAGTTTTTGAGGTTTGAATAAGATTTTTGACTTGTCAAGAGGTTAATTAAGGAATATAGAGTGTTAGAATTGATTAATAACATGTTTGAAATTTGGGTATGATTCTTAGTTTTAATAATTTGGATGAAATATTTGAAATAATAAAGTGTTGAAATGATAGAAGTTAGTTAAAATGGTTGTAGTTAAGTTTGGTAGTATGAAAGGGACTTTGTATGAGAAAATTTAATAAAGGGTTAATGATTTTCGGGCTTGAACAGTAAAATTTATAGATTTTGCAGAGGGAACCGATACCCCCTGGGGGGAAACGATTTCCCCTAAAGGAAAAGTTGAAATTGGTTCATTAAATTTGTTTAAGCTGTTAGAGGTTAATTGCAAGGTTTAGAATTTTGATAATTGTCTCGAAAATTATGTTCATGTAGATATCGAGCCTAAACGAGTTCTGGAACAAGGGACAAGTAAGATCGATCGAGGGAAAGGCAAAGAGATTTAGGTGAGTGCATATGCATAGCATGAACATAGTGTTATAATCAGTTCTAGACTTGTGATAAGTCTAGATTCAATATTTTGATACATGATCACATTCCATATTATGATACATGACATGAATTTATATTATATGCATTATGCGACATGAATATGCAAGAAAAGTTATATGAGTGCAAATTTAATTTGTACTTATTTTTATATAATAAACATTAACTTGCGATTAGTCAGTGACGGAGTTATTACAGTAAGAAGAGACTCCTAAAATTGTTTTACATGAACTAGTAACTCGTGCCCACGCCTTAACTGAAGACCTTTTCTGCGATAGCTCAAAATGAATAAGCCGTGCCCACGCCTTATGCGGAAACCTTTTCTGGTCTTTTCGTATTTGAATGTATGATTCCATAAGTACAAACATGTGAATGATATGATACTTATATGTGCATGAGTACCTGAATGTGAGTATATATGTCATATGTTATTATATGTGACATGATTTACATGATTATATGAATATATGAAAATATGATACGTCTATGTGATAAAGGTATGGAAATAATATGTCTATGAGATACACTACGTGAAATGTAAAAGCCCATGTTATGTAGATAAGAACTATATGTATAGTTGGCATGCCAAGAGTAGAGGGTCTACGCGGTCTTTCGGGACAAAATTCTATGTGGTCCTTCGGGACGTATATGTATTCTTTGGAGTAGGTATAATGTCTTTTGAGACATTTACTTGATCCTTGGTATATGTATATGATTCTTAAGGAATTTCTATGTGGTCCTTAGGGACATATTATATGGCACTACGGTGCAATTCTGCGTGGCACTTCAGTGCATCTCTACGCGGTCCTTCGGGACAAATTCTACATGGCACTTCGGTGAAATTTATATGAGCTGTGGTGACAGCATAGTGCACAACCTCACAGTACTCACATACCTCGGGTTCTCAGTATTGTATCATGGGCTATTGAATCTATTGAACTTACGGAATTTATTATATTAATTTATGATGATTAAATTGAGAAGATTATTTGTAAGGTACATTGTTATGTAGCTTACATTGATTGCATAGATGTTTTCGTTACGTTTCATTTTAT
Source organism: Hibiscus syriacus (assembly GCF_006381635.1). Classification (NCBI taxonomy): domain Eukaryota; kingdom Viridiplantae; phylum Streptophyta; class Magnoliopsida; order Malvales; family Malvaceae; genus Hibiscus; species Hibiscus syriacus. Next base: position 662,938 of record NW_024063414.1, read on the forward strand.
TATAGCATCATTGTTATATTTCATTGTTATTGTTATTATGCCTCACTAAGTCTATGACTTAGCGTGTAAGCGATTTACACGTAGGTACGAAGAACCAAGATTAGCAGAAATAGAAGTGGCAAAAACAACAACACTGCTAGAAGATAAGATCAGAAGTAATTAATAAAGTATGTATTTTGATTGTGTACAATATGTTGGTATGTAAGAAATGTAATGAGTTGTTAGTACTAACGCTCTGATCGACTTTTCTAATGTTTTGAACGTATTTATGTAAATGTAAATGTATAGTAATGAACGGTTAAATTTTTACGAGTTTTATGTACGTTTTACGAGTACTGTAGCAGGTTACTATAGCAGTTACTATTTATGATACTGTAGCATATTTTTGTTCATACGTATTTTAATGTACACAAATACGTTTTTACCTAAAATTTTATAATAAACATAATTCAATAATTTATTATAGTATTTTCTTAAAATAAATTCAAATGTTTTGTTATTTTGTAGGGAAAAATGTTTTAAAAAGACAATGTGACATCTCGGAGTCGTATTCGGATCAGGTATGGGTTAGGGTGTTACATATAGCCCTTCTCGACTTAAGCTATGCTACAAATGTTGTAAAAAATGGCTTCCCTTCACATGTCTAAGCCAGTCATAGTTCTTCAGGTGGTTCCTCTGAGCGGATCTGAACCAAGTAATATGATTTTTGGGATGACTCCTCTTCACGGGAAAGTCCACTGATAAATTATGTCCGCCGGATATCTTCTGTCGTGGAATTGAAATCTGGCTTGAAAGTGTTAACTGGAAACCTGCTACTCATTGTTGAGCTTATCCGAAATGAATTTCTTCCAAATAAGTTCTCGAACTCATCTGAAGTTGATTGTCAATCTTGCAATCTGTCGAGTTAGTTGAGGGGTAGCTTTTCGCTGCTCAGTTAAGCAACCACCATTGATATTTAAATGTGCTTTTGAATCGAGTATCATTCGTCTTGAAGTCAAAACTTGACTCTAAAAGCTGTAAAAAATCATGTATGCTACAAATGATGAATGTGATGCACCTAGGTATGTCGAAGATGCATGCAACATGAATGAATTATGTGTTATCTCCTGGATGTAGTCTCGTGCTTTGTCTGCCAATCTAGTCCATGGAATCGATCGTGCCCCATCCTCTTTTCAAGCTTGGGCTTTATAGACCTTTCATATCTGAGACTATTCTGTTTGAAAATGTTTTTCTCTTTTTTCTTGTTTTAGGAGGGAAAATGATAAAAATGTTGTAAAATATTGTTCGCAATTGAATCAAATTGTAAACGTGAGTTCAAAGAATATCAAAGGAATCAAGAGCTCTTTTAATGCTTTCAGAGTTACAGCTCTTTGAAAAATGTTCAAATAGATGAGTTGGCTTTAGGTTGGCCTCCTTTCTAAGGTTTTGGTAACCCAAAATATCATTTTTTGCAATATCACAACATACTTTGGCATTTCAATTGGGTGCGGACAAAATGGCGCAACTAGCATGATCAATTACTAGACATTTTATTTCGGTCCTCTAAAATATCCCATTTGTTCAAGCTTTGTAGGCTCCTATAACAAAGGCAGTACATAAAATATCGGCCTAAAAATGAAATTTTTGAGTGCTCATGTGTAGTTGACTATAATAGGTGTTCCTTAACTCCCTTAGTCCATCATTACCGAAAATTTATTGATTAGATAAATTTGATTTAATTTGTCGTTATCTGGCTAGCTGAATCCATAAAGCCGGGGAGTTTAACCAATTGCTTTAGAGGGACAACTTAACATTATAATCAGTTTTATCAAGTTCACTGAAGGGTTCATCTCATCACAAAGTCTTCGGCCGAACAGTAATAGTGGAGAAAACACCGAATTGCCAAGTGTTCGAGCAATGTCATGGTTTGAACGTAATCTATTAATAAGGCCAGGGCTTTCAAGTTTCCTTTATAACCAATTGCCTTAGTGGAATAGCTTAGTTTTACGGATTTAATTTCTTAAGATTGTCAAGAATAAACTGTTATAGTCTAGGTGTTGTTGTAAGTAAAAAATTTCATCTTTAGAGTTCAATTTTCAAGCAACTAACCTAAACTAGATTCACTTACTCGACTATTCCATCTGTAAAGATAATGATCATCATTGAACGTCTTAAATACAAAGTATAATAATGTTATATGCAAAAGGATGCCCCATGTTGTCCGCACCTTATCAAAGGAAAAGGTTGTATTGGTTAATTGCAAGAGCAGGGTACAGTGTTTGAGGGTATATTCTGGGTAAGGTCAAGTTCCTTGTTTTAAAACATGTTATTTTGTCAAAGATCTGTAACTTTGAACCATTCACAGAGTTTCTTGATTCAAATGATATTCAAAGAATTACAAGTTTGCAAATGTGATTCATTGCTCGTCATCATTAAAGTAACATAAATTTATTCAAATATTCTTACAAAAACTTGAAAAAGTAGAAAAAACAAGTTCAAACAGAATGCCTCAAATGACGAAATGATCTTTCTCACTTGGATGCCCCCAAGTTGTTGAAGTCGATCCAGTTCTGGTTACGCATCTTCTGTACGACTCTTTTGAATGCGTAACAGTTCTCAATTGTGTGCCCTGGGACACCACTGTGATATTCACAATGCGCATTCTCATCATACCACTTGGGGTATGGGGGCTTCATGGGTTCCATCGGGAATGGCGACACTATATGGGTGTTAAGAAGTTGATGGTAAAGCTCTTTGTAGGTCATGGGAATAGGGTTAAAATATTCCCTTTCCCTCATTGGTTCTCTGGAATCTTGTTTAGAAGTACCTGACGGTACAATTGCAGTTGATTTTGATTTGGAGATCGTAACACCTTTACTGGCATGGTTGATGTTGTTAATATTTCCATCCCGCTCTCGTATAGGAGGTTTCCTACTGGCCTTCTCATCCTTATTTTTGCCTTGCTTTATGGCCAACGCAATCATTTCTCCGACCATAACCAAGTCTTAAAAGCTTCCTAATGTGATCGCAACCAGGTTCCCGAAGTATAGAGCCTTCAGGGTCTGTACGAAGAGCTTTCGGGTTTTCTTTTCATCCAACGGTGGATGAACTTGCACAACCAAATCCCTCCATTTTTGTGCGTATTGCCTGAAACTCTCATTATGCTTCTTTTCCATGCTTTGTAGCATAACTCGATCTGGCCTTATGTCATTGATATGCTTGTATTGTTCCAGAAATGACTTGGCCAGGTCCTTCCAGGTCTTGATATTTGATCGGCTTAACTGGTTGTACTACTGAATTACTGAGCCCGACAGACTCTCCTGGAAGCAGTGGATCAGGAGTTGGTCGTTTCCTCCATATTATGTCATCTTTCGGCAGAACATGGTGATATGAGCGGATGAACAACTGTTCTCGTTAAACTTCTCGAATTCCGGGAACTTAAATTTCGGAGGAAGAATCAAGTCTGGGACTAGACTGAGTTCCGCGACATCGATTTCATGGTAGTCATGGTCTCCTTTGACTACCTTCATTTGGTCCTCCAATTGTTTGATTTTTTCCTCAATCTTCTTCGCTTTGTCCTCTTCGTCCAAATCCGGTACATGGTAATAACCTGGATTGTTCTTAGGGTTAAATACAGAGGCCGAGGGCTTCGCTTTTGCAGCAGATGAGTCTCCTTGAAGTTCTGGTAAGATTTCAGGTGAGAAAACCACTTGCGGGGTAGGTTGTATAGTTACCCCTTCCGGTGAACCTGTCCCAGGCGTACTGGTCTGTTGTAGGCCAACTAACTTGGCAACGATCTGATCAACCAAGGACTCTTGGTTCTTTGTGATTGTCTCCAGAGTATTTCAACTGCTCTGGTTTATCTTGTCTTCTAGCTCTTTTTGTAGTTTCAACATATTCTCCTCGATTTGTGTAATTCTGGTTTTCATCCTCTTCTTCTTCAAACGGGTGTTATGCGGATGGGGTGTGTCCAACGCTTGAGGTGGTGTATCCAGTATTTGCTCCTTTTGATGAGACATGTATATGTTAGTTAATGCGAATGTAAAGAAAAATAACAAAATGAAAAATATGTCTAGATGCATAATGCATGCAATGTTCGAGGCATTAATCCAGAAAATGTGTATGTTATTATAAATAATCCTTATTGGGGACAAAAGTGTTTTATCTTTTAAGAGACACAAATATCCTGACTGCTTCTGACATGTTGACTAGTCTTCCGCCTTCGTCCGTCATCGGTTGAATAACCTATCGAACCGCTCTGGCCACTCTGGAAGGACCGTGCAAATGAAGAGTTGTTTGCCCCAAAAAAAGTCCCGAATAACTGCACCTCCGACTTCCACTCTCTGCTGAGTTTGTTCCTAACGAAAGCGCCATTGGAGCCCTCCATCCGAAGTTTATCGGATTGTTTCTTGAATTCGTCAATAATGGTCTCCAACTTAGCTAGGATTTTGCCATCTTGTTATCGTAGTTTTCGAAAGGAGCATCCGGGTCTGTAACATTTTCCTCGTTTTACTCTGTAACTTTTTCCAGTTAGTCCTTCAAAGATAGACTTTCATTCTGCTTGATGTAGACTCGGTTCATCCTGAGTCCTTTATAATGCTACAGAGTGATATACTCTTCAATTGTGGGTACCACGTCTTCTGGATTGAATGTGAAACAATGTCGCCTTGTAGACTGTCCTCTGCTTTTTCATCTCTTGTATTACAACCCATTTGTCCATTAATGCAAATTATTCATGTTTAACAAACACGTTTTTGGTGGATCAACACCTCGTTTTAAATGATGCGAATGATGAAAACAAAAAATAAAAAAGGGTTAGTGAGGTAAATCAAAACAATAATAAAAATGAAAAAATCCTACCCCACATGATATCTACCCCACATGCTTTAATTCTTACCCGGACATGATCTCTATCTCGCATGCTAATTTCAAACAAATCCTAACCGCATATTTGTCTAGTTCGCATGCTTTGAACAGAAAATAAAACAGGAAACAAAGCAGCCTAGGGTTTGGAATGAGGTATTGGGGTAGACTCTAATTCCCTGTACTTTCCCAATTTAGGTTCTAAAAAGGTACTCGAGTTCTCCTTGTTGGTGCCCCCTTGGGCTTGCCAGACCCTTAGTCCTAAGCCCATTACAAGCTTGTGTGGACTAAGTTAAACTCGAGAGGAAACATTCCCTTATGCCCATACGGAGAATAAATTCACACAAAGGCATAAGGTATATGAATCCCGAAGGCTACTTGCTAGGCCCGCACGGTGAATAAATTCACACGAAGACGTCACTTTCACCCCCAATTAAAAGGGTTCGGAGCTCGGGTATAGAGCTAGATATGACAATTTTAAAAAATCTGAAATCATTAAAAAAAACGTCAGTAAAACTATTTACTTGAAAAATAATTGAAGGTAAATAATTAGAATTGAATAAATAAATTTAAATTTATAACTTTCGTTAAAAAAGACAACCGAAAATTAATTTCGGCTTGACTCACTTACATGTCCCCAGTGAAGTCGCCAAGCTGTAGGAACCGTCTTTCGGTTGGGCCCCGGAATTGGGCTTCGACTTAGGAAAATGGATTAGGAGTCGCCATCGACCACTTTAAAACGAATTTAGGTGGGTCGGACACCATCTTACCTGGTCTGTGTTACACCAGAAATGTGTCGAGTTCGGGAGTCTGTTACGGTCAATGAAGGATTAGCACTCTTGAATCGCCCTTTCAGTACCAATTAATTTATCGGTTGTCTTTAATTGCGAAAATTAATAAATTAAATTGAAATTAAAAAAAACCGATTCCAGTTACTTACCTTCGATTGGTTGAACTTCTTCTAAAAATGAAGATTGAAAATGTTAGAGAAAAAATAATAAAAAACAACTATATAAAAAAATAACAAACAAAAATAAAGAAGGAAAAAATGGAAATAAAAATAAAAATAAATAAGAATGAATAGAAAATGATAAATAAAAATAAAAGAAATAAATAAAAGAAAATAAATTAAAAGAATATATATATATATATATAAGAAAATAACGAAGGAATCAGAAAAAATAATTGAAATTTAAAAATAACATAAAAAAGAGGAAAAAATGATTTAATAAAACTTAGAGGATCGAATCAAAATAAATCAGAATTAACGGGTTAAATTGATAATAGAAAAAGGATCTTCAAAATAAAAATTAAAAAGTGAGGGGCCAATTCATAAAAATATAAAAATATAAACCAGGATCAAATTGATTAGATTGAAAATTATAAGGCCAAATTACAACTGGTGACTAGATTGAAATGCGATTCAAACCATGAGGGACTGCGGAGAGGATTAAAGAATCTTTTAATTGCACAAAGGCCCCTGGTATATAAACACCTAAAAATCCCTTATTCTCCTTCATTCTCACCATTCACTCAAGCTCTCGTCTCAACGCCCTTAAACCGAAACCGTGCCCCAAATCCCCCACAAACGCCTCATCCGATGTAGATCTAGGAAATCAACTTCGGGTTCTTTACCTTTTTTCGCGAGACCGTCCATTTCCCGATGCCCGGTGATGCCTTATTTGTGTGTTTGTTCTTGATTTCTTGCTGTGGGGCTTCGGCCTTTGGGTTCCTACTCACTGTGTTATTTGAAGTTGGCTGATTTTTTTATGTACTGTTGATGTTTGACTTGTTGATACCTTGTTGTATTTTGTGGCTCGCTGGTTCCGTGTGTGGGTTCTCGATGATGCCCTCGGTTATGTGATTTCTCTCTCGTGTACTCGGTTCTATTTTGAGTCTTGTTCCCCTCTTGCATGGCCTCACCGGGGGCTTTTTATAGCCCCGGTGTTGGCCGCTTTGGTTCCGAGATGAGCGGGATCTCTTGGTTGTTCGTGCATGTGTGAGTTGTTGTTTGACCGGATACCCCGTGATGGTTCAGTCCCGGGGATCTCAGCCGAAAGTTCTGTTGGCCGTTGTGACGAGCCTTGACTGGCTCTCGGTCTCCATGTTTCCCTCCTTTGTGGCGTCTGTTGAAACTGTAGAAACCCTAATACAATCAGGCTGGTCAGGCCCAATTTGTCTCTTTTTTGGACTACTTGAACCCTATTTATTTAAAACTATATATAATATGTTTCAAAAATATTTTCAAAACTATATATTATATAATTTTTAAAAAATATTTTCAAACTATATGTTATATAGTTTTCAACATGTTTTTTTTAAATAACATATATTATATATTTTCAAAATGTTTTTTTAAAAAGCATATATTATATATATTTTCAAAATGACTTAAAAACTATGTATTATGTATAATTTTTAAAAATGCTTTGGAAACTATATATTACATATATATTTTCAAAACGCTTTAAAAACTATATATTATGTTAGTTTCCACAATTATTTTTAAAAAACTATAATATAAAGAAAACAAAATGACAACTCATAAACCAAAAGGGGAAATTAATATAAATTTATGTGCGTCCATAAATTTAAACAACGTCATAAAATATAATTAATTAAATATTTGAAATATAAAATTAAAACATTGAATTGTTTTTTGGACGAGATTGATTGAAGCATTATAAATAAATGGCTAAAAGTAGGGAAAAATTTAGGGCATGTTTGTTTACTTCAGAATAATTAAGCGTTGAATGATTCAATGGCCTGAATGATTCAGAGGCTCTATATGAATTAGCTCTGAATGTGACATGTTGTTTAATAATGGTTCTGAATCATTCAGAATGTACTTTGATACTGAATCATTCAGCACTGATTTACTGAATCATTCAACACAGTCTTCATTCAGAGGTTAGAAACAAACACACTGAATACTGAACCGTTCAGAATTCAGCGCTGAATGATTCTATTCAGAGCCAAACAAACAACCCCTTAGTTTAATATGTTGAGGGAAAAATAAAATAAAAACAACAATTTATGCATATCCATTATTTTAAAAATAAAATATTAAAATTTTGGACCCTCATCCTTAAATTTCTAGATCCGCCATAGATTCATGGTGCTTAGACCTAATACTTTAATGAATAACAATAATTCATTTACTATCGAGAGCGCTTAGTCTCATGCTAAATTTAAATAATGTACTATGTTAATTTAAATTAAAAAATAATAAAAGTTTTTTCCGTGCAGGAAGATAAAATTTGTATTTGTGTAAAAGATAAAGGTTAAATGCTTATTTCAATAAAAGTAGGGGTGGCAATCGGGCGAACCCGAAAATCGTGGAGATTTGAATCGACATGGATGAAAAATAACCGAAATTTTCACCCACGGGGATAAGGATGGAGAAAGTTTTATCCCTTAAGCTTAAATGGGGATGGGGACAGGGATTGCTATATCCAAACCATGAGGATCCCTGATATTTTACAAAATTTTAAAAATATATTTATAATCATTTACTTATATACTCTTAATATATATTTTAATAAAAATTATATATGATAAGAAAATAAAAAAAAACCCTAACTATATATATTCTAATACTGCAATGGTTATGATTGTACATATACGTTGGGTGTTAGATGAATATTGACTTTTGAAACTTTTATATTATAGATAGAGATCAATTTGAGACAATACGTATATCTTACAAGTTTTAGGTGTTGCACTGATTTAAAAAACGTTTGTTTAATTTTTATGACGTAGATTAACCGAAATCCACAGGGATCTGTAAGGGATGGGTATGGAGACAAAAAAATCCTCAAAATATATAATGAGAATTCCCTAAAATCGTATCCGCAAGTGTTGGGGACGGAATGGATAATGCAAAACCATCCTGCCCCTCCCCATTACCACTCCTAAATCAAAGCAATAAAATTCAAGGTTTTTTTTTATATTAGCCAACTAAATATTCAAGTTTCTCTAAAATGAATAATTCACGTGTAGTATTTGCATGTGATACGTTACGAGTTTCTCTAAAATGAGTAATTCACGTGCAATGTTTGCATGTGATACGTGATTTCTATATAGAGAGAGAGAGAGACAGGGGGACATGATCCATCCATACTATGTATTTTCTTTTTTTAATTTTATATCTTTTAAAATTGTTAAATTAGTATAAATAGATTATTGAAATTAATAATTGTAAATGAGAACCATTCACGTGAAAATAAAAAGATAATTTTAATTTTTTATTTCTAGTCATTAAACTATCTTAAAAATATAAAACTAATATATAAGGACGGTGAAAGGTCGTTAAAAATAGATAAAGTTTTTTGTGTGTGTGTGTGTGTGGAAATAAGTAGGAAAAAGTTAAATAATCAAACTTGTATAAAATAGTGAAGCTTTTAACTTAATGTCACTAAAGTATTAAAATTCTTTTAAATTTTCTCTTAGTTTTATTAGTTTAACAATATTAACAAAAAAAAATCATAATGTTTGAGAACTTAATATTTAATAGTATATATATATATATATATATTTAAAAAAATATTCAAATAAAAATATTCATAACTTTTAGGTGGCTTAGTGATTTTTCCCTAAAGATTGAGGGGTTTACGGGACCTTTATTTTGACCGATTCGAAATGCTTTTTCTTTTTTCCTTTCAGTCAATTAATTAATTAATTTGAAACCACATACCTCACTCTTTGTACAACACGAGGTACATTTTATCACTCGCTTATGGAAGAGTGTGAAAATCGCTATAATAGCGCCCCACCGATCGAATCCTCACACCTTCTTTCAACAAAAAAAATTATCTCATATATATTTTCTCTCTCATATTATTATGGCGGGACTAAATGAGTTGATCTTCCGCATGAATGCACCTATGGACAGGAAAATCCGACGATAATATTTATTTATTGATTTTATTTTTTAATTATTTTGAATAATTTATTTATTTCTTTGATAAATTTGAACAATTTATTTATTTATTTATTTTGGATTTATTTATTTATTTTAAATTTATTCATTCCACTTAAAATTATTTATTTATTTATTTTAAATTTATTTATTTAGTTGTTTTGAATTTATTTAGTTGTTTGTTTTGAAATTATTTATTTATTTATTTTTAATTTATTCATTTAGTTATTTCAAATTTATTTGTTTGTTTTAAAATTATTGAACTTTCGTTGAGTATTTTTACCAATCCTTTCGCGTCCCCTAATGACAATATTATTCCATACTTGCACGAATCTAGTTTTAGTTACATTGGCACTATCACTAGTGGTATGAAGTTGCACCCTCCATTGATAAACACGTTGATTGAACGATGGAGACCGGAGACGCACACGTTTCACTTTCCTTGTGGGGGGAGGCGACTATTACCCTTGAAGATGTCGCATGCCGTCTTGAGCTGTCTATTGATGGAAGTCCTATTACTGGTATGGCTCATGAGGACTAGTTAACCTTGTGTGAGGAGCTGCTCAGACTTACTTTGACAAAGGACGATTTGGATGGAGGGAAGATCTATATTAAAATTTTAGACCAAAATTTTACACGGCTCCCTCTGATGTTGCTCCAGAAATTAAACATGTAATTTTTTAAAATGTATGTTAATTTAATTTAATTTTTATAATATCTAAATTTTGTTTTAGTTTATGTTATTGTAATTTTTGAACATAAATTTTTAATATATTCGCACCATTTTTATTTTACATCAATTTGGTCGTGCTCATATTTTACAAGTTATTGAGGGGTCTTGATGGCTGATAAATCCCAAAACAAAGTGCATTTGACGTGGTTGTATCATCTAAGCGATTTGCGAGCCTATAAAAATAAGAGTTAGGGATCGATAGTGTTGACTTTTTTATTCCGGGAGCCATGTAAAGTTATTAATCCGAACAGACAAGCACTTGGAGGTTGTTTGATGTTTGTTAGGATTTTTGGAAGCTCGAAACGACAACCGGAACGATTTGCAAAGAGGGGTCGGAACGGTTTTGTGTTTAGGGAGTAAGGAGATTGAAAGATAGAGAATTGGACAGCGATTTATAGTGGTTCGACTTTCTCAATCAAAGTCTACGTCCACTACCTTAGCTCCTCACCAAGGATTTTCCAACAAATTCACTAATTTGTTCTTTCTTTTGAGGATAAAGAGTAACCTTACAAACTCCCTAGTTTTTCCGGGCTAAACTAGAACATTTCCCTAGCTTTTACACGGGCTAAGCTAGAACGTTTCCCCTTTACAAAAGGATAAAAGATGTAAACAATAAAACCTCTCTAAGGTAGGTGTTTACAAGAATTAAGCTCACAAGAACAAAATATTTACAAGAGAAAGATGAAATAAGAATGAAAAACTCTTCTCTTGTGTTTGATTACTTGGATAGTTGTTCTTTTACTTCTTCAAGTGTCCTTAGCTTGTATTTATAGCTTGGAATGTGTTTGAAGTCATATCTAGCCGTTGGGGATGTTTTGGAGCCGTTTGGGAATGATTTTTCTGCAAAAATAGGCTGCCCAGAATGGGGGGAATCGGTACCCCTTCATAATATTCAAATAGTAAATTACTATTCATAAAAACATTTTTGTGCTCACTTTTAAATTAAAAGAACTTTGAATTATTTTTGTAAATTTTGAATAAATTCAATTAAGTCCAAATACGTTTTGTAAATTCAATTCAAGTCCAAAAACCATTTTGCCTTAAATTGTTATATCGAAACATAGTTCAACAATCTCCCCCTTTTTGATGTAACAAAACATTTGAAAAATTGTTTTTGGCAAAAACTCCCCCTTAATAAAATGTTTAATGAAAAAGATACTAGTTGTTGGAAAACATATGAAAATGTTAAGCTCCCCCTTTTTCATTAAGAAATTGAATTTTTTAAAACAACCAAACTTCTCCCCCTTTTTGTTATATCAAAAATAATTCAATCTTTTAAAGTTCTAAAATAACATTGGAGAGTGAGTGGTAAATTTGACATTTAAAAATATATTTGAAAAATCAAAAACTCCCCCTCAATAAATGCATTCCAAATAAAATTTAGCACATGAAATTCAATATATCCAAGACTAAAAAACTTTATGCAATACCAATTGTTGAAATTTGATATCAATATCAATTGTTAAAATTAAGTGCATTTGTATAAAGTTTTCCAAAAATGTTATGCAATTTTAAAAATTTGATATCAATTGCTAGAGAGATATCATTTTCATTTAGACCACATGCATAAACATTCAAATTTAGGCCAAAAATTAAAATTTATAAAATCAAAGTATTTGAAAATTTGATATCAATTGTTAGAGAGATATCAATTGCATTAAAACCAATTTTGACCAAAATTTTATTATGATGAACTAAAAATTCTTAAAAATTAATATAACTTTAAAATGTTCATCATAATCATCTTTTCAACATACATGAGATTAAAACAATGATGCATAATCATTTAAAAACAAAACTCATGCATGCTTAAAATCAAATGAGCAACCAAATAACCAAAATTAAAAGCATTAAGCTTAGAGGTTACCCATTCCTTTTTCATGTGTGGCTAGAGCATCTTGAATATCATCACTCTCATCACCATTGCTCCCACACCTACAAGAGACATTTAAGTAGATTTTGGTATCCAAATTGCTTTGGATCCTTGGACGTTAGTTTCAATGCCCCTTGTTCCTTTCGGAAGCCATACTTGCCTAATTTTAAAACGTTTTTCTTTCTTCAAAGGACAAGTATGTTCCAAATGACCATGATAATGACAATGTGAGCATATTGTCATTATTGAACTAAATGAATTATTTAAAATGATTTCTTTTTCTTTTGTTAAGCATTCAAGCTTAACTTTTAAATCAAATTTTGTTTTTCAAAACTATCAATTTTATTTTTGAAAGCTCTAAATCCTTTTTCAAAATTTCATTTTGGCTTTCAAAATCTATTTTTGTTTTCAAAAGAAAATCATTTTCAATTTTAAATTTTGAAATCATTTTCTTATATTTGGAGTTCATGGTCTCAAACTCAGAATATAGCCTATTAAAAGCATCTTGTAACTCATCAAACGTATATGAATTAAATTCATTTGAGTTAGAAGATACCTCGGGCTCTTCATAAGCCATTAGAGACACCACTTTGTTGGTTCTTCTTTCTTGTTTCCATGGATTTCCTCGAGCTTATTCCAAAGCTCCTTGGCACTTGAAATGAAGAAACCCTTCATAGATTTCAGGACCAAATGCACAAAACAACATGTGCATGGCCTTGGCATTAAGTTGAGCTTTCTTCCGTTCTTTGTCACTCCGCTTCTTCTCATTCTTCTTGGAGAAGAGTAGCCATTCTCGATTATCTCCCATACAAGATCATTGGATTGGATGAATACCTTCATTAATTTCTTCCAATGATGATAGTTGACTCCATTGAACTATGGAGGTTTGTCGGTTAGTAGGGAGTCTTCCATGTGGAACGAGCCGGAGGTGGAAGCCATCTTCTCGGTTGTGTAGGGAATTGGTAGAGCTTCTTCTAGGATCGTCTCAAGGTGGTTAAACCTTCTTAACGAGTTAGGCTCTGATGCCAATTGTTAGGATTTTCGGAAGCTCGAAACGACAACCGGAACGATTTGCAAAGAGGGGTCACAACGGTTTTGTGTTTAGGGAGTAAGGAGATTGAAATATAGAGAATTGGACAGTGATTTATAGTGGTTCGACTTTCTCAATCAAAGTCTACGTCCACTACCTTAGCTCCTCACCAAGGATTTTCCAACAAATTCACTAATTTGTTCTTTCTTTTGAGGATAAAGAGTAACCTTACAAACTCCCTAGTTTTTCCGGGCTAACTAGAACCTTTCCCTAGCTTTTACACGGGCTAAGCTAGAACCTTTCCCCTTTACAAAATGATAAAATATGTAAACAATAAAACCTCTTTAAGGTAGGTGTTTACAAGAATTAAGCTCACAAGAACAAAATATTTACAAGAGAAAGATGAAATAAGAATGAAAAACTCTTCTCTTGTGTTTTATTACTTGGATAGTTGTTCTCTTACTTCTTCAAGTGTCCTTAGCTTGTATTTATAGCTTGGAATGTGTTTGAAGTCATAGCTAGCCGTTGGGGATGTTTTGGAGCCGTTTGGGAATGATTTTTCTGCAAAAATAGGCTACCCAGAATGGGGGGAATCGGTACCCCTTCATAGGGAATCGATACCCCTTCATAATATTCAAATATTATGATCGTTGGGCTGATGAACAATGAGGGAATCGGTACCCCTTGGGGGGAATCGGTTCCCCTTTTACATACTGGAATTTTTGAGCCTCGGGTTACTGTTCAAACAGTGATTTACTGTTCAAATAGTAATTTGCTGTTCAAATAGTAAATTACTATTCATAAAAACATTTTTGTGCTCAATTTTAAATTAAAAGAACTTTGAATTATTTTTGTAAATTTTGAATAAATTCAATTAAGTCCAAATACATTTTGTAAATTCAATTCAAGTCCAAATACGTTTTGTAAATTCAATTCAAGTTCAAAAACCATTTTGCCTTAAATTGTTATATCGAAACATAGTTCAACAATGTTGTTACAATCGTGGGCTTGGGTTTAAATGTTGTTACAATTTCCACTACTTCGGAGGTAATTACAAACAACCTATATTTATATATTTATTACTACATATTTTTTTGAGTTTTACAAATAATTATATTTTATTTATGAATGATAGGTGATCCGTCACACTTACACCCAACTACAAAAAAATCTAAGTGATTTTAGATTGTCGATCGATAAGATGAGAGACGAGGTAATCGATTTTATATTTTTTATTCCTAAATGAAATATCAATTTTTTATTCAAGTTTTTCTAACATAGTTTAAAAATATTTGTGTAGTTTGTGTGGACGTCGTACAGTGACGATGCTATTATAGCGTGCACTCTGAACGAGATACGTCACAGCTCGCATGTTTGGATGTCGGTGGTCCCGTTGATAGTCTATGAGATAATCGAGTGGCATCCTACTGATCGCGTGTTGTAGTATTTTGGTTGTGTCAAAACGATTCCGCCACCACCAACAACCTTGGACAATGCCTTCGCCTAATGCTACAGGGGAAGACGAATATGGATTGGGTGTGGACTGGGTGATGCAATGGATGACGATGTTCATTAGGCTACTTATTTCTGAACCCATCTTAACCTATAGTGTTTTGGATGATTACATGTCGTGGTACGAGCAAAATGGGATGCCATATATACTAACCGAGGAGGAACGAGCGCGAGAAATTTATAGGCTCCCCAAAACCGTCTGCCTACACAACGTCCCCTGACGCAACGTCCCTCGACGCAATATGGTTCAAGTTGGGGTAGACGAAAACACGCTAAAGCCTTGTCATCAGGAACGACACAAACACCACATACATAGCACCAAACACCACTGCAGAACCTACGTTCACCCACTTGACCCAGTCAGCAGTTCAATATATGGCGACTCCTCATCATTTTATCATATGGCGCCATCGATAGAAGGTTTTTTTGTTGTTGACGCATTTCGTGCATATCTGACTATCTTTATCCATTCTCATTGCCCTCATGCACCAACTGAAGCATATTATCCGTCACATCCGTGTGCACCTCGACCTTTGACAACAAACTTCAGATCCGACAATGTTGAGCAGAAGCCGCTGCAAAGCATGTTCTACACTGGTCTTGGTCCCAATGGCAGTGATGGTGGTGGTGGTGATGATAAGAGTGATAACGATGCCCCCAAATATAGATTGATCTGTATAAATCATCGCCAGACTCATTGTACACCACAATGCAGTACGGGTGGACATAGACATCATTAGTTGTTAAAATTTGTAATTTTTTTAGTTATTCGAACTGCATTTTCTTTCTTTTTAGTTAACCAAACTCTTTTTTCTTTTTTCTTTTAAAATGTTTTGTTTTTTAAAATTTGTTTAAATTATTAATCAACTTTAAATGATTAATTTTTTAAGTTATCATTGAACAATATGATCATTTGTTGTTCGGTTTGATTCATAAACAACTTGGGAATCATCATACTAACACAAAATTTATTTTAATACTAATTTTAAAAACATAAAAAAAAATAAACTACACGAGTTGTTTAAAGCTCTCTCTACTGGCATTCACGGACAATACGTAGCATAACTGGTTCATCGTCCTCATAGTTTTGTGATAATCGAGTTACTCTTTCATTGCTTGTTGAATATGGTTCTTCCTCAAACGTTACAATCAACTTGATGTTCCTACCACCAATAAAAAAAATAAACTACACGAGTTGTTTAAAGCTCTCTCTACTGGCATTCACGGACAATACGTAGCATAACTGGTTCATCGTCCTCATAGTTTTGTGATAATCGAGTTACTCTTTCATTGCTTGTTGAATATGGTTCTTCCTCAAACGTTACAATCAACTTGATGTTCCTACCACCAACATTTATGTAAGCCTTAAACATCTTTCGAAGGTCTCTTGTATTCGATAAGGTCAACATATAATGTGCTTCAGTACCGATATTTCCCACGAGAACTTTAGCTTGCAACGAAGACATCTATCGTGTTGTAGATTTTTAAGCTCAGTTGAAATCAAATTGTACAACTCGTCTTTCTTAATATTGGCATTGAAGGAAGCGCATAAATAAGTTTTGGAATGTAACACACTTGCAAGAAATATAGCCATTAATATTTGTTTTAGGAAGATATTTCATCCAAAATGGACACTGGTCTTATTTTTATATACATATTTTATCTCTCCTTTTAATGCAAGACTTGTCATACCAAATCAAATGTTGCTTCTGCGTCAGGAATATCTGCCATGTCAGGAATCCCTCAATAACTCGCGTTTTTCAGATAGCGAGTTTCATCTACAAAACTCGTATTTTGCACAACATGAGATTAACACTATAAATAAATATCCCATTTCACAGATATTATAAATTTTAGCACGATCTATGCTTATAAGAGGCTTTTCTTCTTGTGGCACAACTTAACACTAAAATTATGTCAATATTGGTGTTGTAAGTTATGCCACCTGAAGAGAATGCTTTTTATAAAAGATATGGCATTCTCGACAAAATGCTTGTTTTATAAATTTCATTTTTTTGTCAAATCAACAATGTTTATAAAAGACATTCTCTTTGGGTGGCTTCCTCTGCAACTTGTCTTTTATACGGTATATTTGTAAAGTCAATTAAACATGAGTCACCCGACCTTATTGGAAAACTCTATAAAGGCATCATCTTCTAGTGGCATCCTCTATGACTTGTTTCGCACTGATTTGACAAATGGTACATCACCACTCATCTTAATGCTCAGGAAAGTAATCATTTCTAAAAAGACATTCTCTTCATGTGACTCTATTGACGTATCACTCGTGACATAGATCTGACAGTGGTGGGCATGGCTTCGTGGTTCCGAATTCCACATTTATGCTTGATCCACCTCCATCAAACCCACAATATTTCTAAAAATGCATACTCTTCCGGTGGCATCCTCTACTTGAGGCATCAAACCCACAAATGACACACACCCACTTATTCCCTCAACATTCTTATGGTTTTTCATTGCACTACTTTTGTTTCAAACATTTTTCAACACGATTATTACACTGTTTAAAATGTCTCGTATGTGCCAATACTAGTCATGTCTATCAAGCCATTTTAGCTTGTGCATGCACAAAACCAAGCATTGGATCCATTTTGAACACAATTTTGTATCTTCTTATTCTTGCACAAAACAAGCTTTGATACAATTTTCAACGCAATTTTTAGCCCCCTACAATATCTCATATGTCTTTATGTTCACCTCAACTTAAAGATCAACTCCAATACTACACAAAGAATCTTATAAATTACAAAAAAATTGTGATTAAATAGCCAAACATGCCTACAAGCACTTGTGATTTCCTGTGAAAACAAAATACCTTGTTTATGGGAAAACGCAAGGTACTAAATAACATTAATAAATTGGATAATCTAAAAAGTACATTATACCTCACATCTTGTAAAATGTGAGACACATTCTCGTGCTTTATAGGACGCGAGATCGTCATATGTGTGCAATTTAGGGATATTTTTTTAACAAATATGTGAAAGAGTTACTACTTAAAAAATTAATTAATAGGATTTTTTATTTAATAACGCCAATATTAAAAGGTAGCACTGATGATGATATTACGTACCTTCAATATCTTTTTTGGCCAATTATGTAATATTATTAATAAAATTAACCATCCTTCTCCGCTAATAAAGATATTATTTTTGTGAATTGTGATGAAATTTATAGTTTAGCTAAATAAAATTTGGGTAAATTTTATGTTTAATAAATCATTTATTGTTGTAGTTCTCTATTAGTCATTTAATTATTTTTTCAAAATCACATACAATTTATTTTTTAATTATGTTTTGATCACTTTTCACTAAAAAAAATTAAGGGTTAACTACATGATTGATCACTTATGTTTGTGTTTTGTCCACTTTTTCTCACTGATTTCAAAAACATAATATATGGTCACTTTCGTTCTTATTTAATTAAGATATAGTCACTTTGGTTTTTATTTAATTAAGATGTGGTTACCAAGAGTTAATTGTCATTAATAGTTAACAGATTAAGTGACGTGATAATTAAATATTCTAGTATAATTACACATTTGGTCCTTATTACTTACATATTATCTCAATTACTTTTACTTTTAATAAATTAAAATAAATTTAACCATTCAATCAAATGATATCATGTGTCATACCACATGTCACCATTCAATTGGATCAATCGAAGGACTAAATTAATTTTAATTTAATATATTTATATTTTCCACCAACCAGATAGTGACAAGTTAGTCCTCCAACTAAATGGTGGCCCATGACATCATTCGATTGAATGGTTAAATTCATTTTAATTTATTAAAAATAGGACTAAATTAAGAGAATATGTAAATAACATGGACCAAATGTGTGATCATACTAAAATATTTAACTGCCACATCACCTAATCAGTTAACTGTTAACGACAATTAACCCTTAGTGACCACATCTTAATTAAATAAAAACCAAAGTGGCCATATATTATATACTTTGAAAATCAGTGAGAAAAAATGGATAAAACACAAACATAAATGATTAATTGTGTAATTAACCCAAAAAGAAATGATAAAATTAATGCGTCATCGTAAAATGATATAATATCATCAATGAAAAAAATTTACCCATTAGCAGTTCGCATTAAATTTTAGGGTAAACTATTCACTTAACTATTTTACTTTTGCTATCAATTTTTTAATTTTATCAATCATATCATATAACTATTTAATTATTTTAATCAAGTCACTAGACGTTATCAGTTGATGGAGATGATGACGTGGTAATTAAAAGGAATTGGCATAATTATAGTTATGTGGCTTGATTGAAATAATTAACTAGTTAACTAGTCAACTGAGTAGTAGCTTTTAACTGCCACAACATCATTTCCGCCAACTGTTAACGGCTAGTGGCTTGATTGAAATAATCAAATATTTATGTGGTGTGATTGATAAAATTGAAAGATTGATGGCAAAAGTAAAAGGGATAAATAGTTAAGTGGTCAAATGAGTAATTTACCCAAAATTTTATTCCGAAACAAGAGGGAAAGTTCCCATACGTGGGAAACTGGAAATTAGAAAATTAGAGGTGAGTTGGAAAGCACCATTTACTTGTAAAATCTCTTTTACCTTTAATTTGGCTATTTTCAATATGTTCAGCCTGTGAGCGCGGTAACAATCAGCCAGGGTTCATGTACCGGATGTGGACACGTGGCAAAGACCCAAACATCCCTATAAATACCATTTCCTCTCTTGTTATCCTTCACCGAGCAACAACTACTTCACCTTCACACAAAAAATCTTCGATCTCTCTTTTTGAAACTACATTTTGTCAACAATGGTGTTATCCAAGACAGCATCTCAAAGTGATGTCTCGATTCACTCCACTTTTGCCTCACGTTATGTCCGAAACTCACTTCCCAGGTAAAAATGATCCCATGAAACCTGAAGCACTTTGTGTTTCCATCGATGTCGGAAAAAAGATTACCAATTTTTATATGTAAATAAAAAACTGCAGGTTCAAGATGCCAGAAAACTCTATACCAAAGGAAGCTGCGTTTCAGATCATCAACGATGAACTGATGCTGGATGGGAACCCCAGGCTGAACCTTGCCTCCTTTGTTACTACTTGGATGGAACCTGAATGTGATAAGCTTATAATGGACTCCATTAACAAGAACTACGTTGACATGGATGAATACCCAGTCACCACTGAGCTTCAGGTAGATCTATAGACAATATCTTCTTGTTTTGTGAAAAAAATATTAACTTTTTCTCATATAGATCCAAGAAAAAAAGTCAAAACACCTTGATATGTAATTTTTTTCTTCTTCTTTTTGATGCAGAACCGGTGTGTGAACATGATAGCACACCTGTTCAACGCGCCGTTGGGGGACGGCGAGGCTGCCGTGGGAGTGGGAACCGTTGGTTCGTCCGAGGCAATCATGTTGGCCGGCCTTGCTTTCAAGAGAAAATGGCAAAACAAGCGTAAAGCTGAAGGGAAACCTTATGATAAACCCAACATCGTGACCGGTGCCAATGTTCAGGTCTGCTGGGAGAAATTCGCTAGGTACTTTGAAGTTGAGTTGAAAGAAGTGAAACTCAGTGAAGGGTACTACGTGATGGACCCTGTCAAAGCAGTGGAAATGGTCGATGAAAACACCATCTGTGTTGCTGCAATCTTGGGATCGACCCTCAACGGCGAATTCGAAGACGTCAAGCTTCTAAACAATCTCTTGATCGAAAAGAACAAAGAAACTGGGTAACATATTGCATCTTTTTTTTTTGCATGAACATGATGATAATCTGAATTTTGAAGTGTGACTTGTATGCTCCCACTTTGATCTGTTTTCTGCAGATGGGATACCCCTATCCATGTCGATGCGGCCAGCGGCGGATTTATCGCACCGTTTTTGTACCCGGAACTCGAGTGGGACTTTAGGCTTCCCCTTGTGAAGAGTATTAATGTCAGTGGCCATAAATATGGTCTTGTTTATGCTGGTATTGGTTGGGTTATCTGGAGGAGCAAGGAAGATTTGCCTGAAGAACTCATCTTCCACATTAACTATCTTGGAGCTGATCAACCCACTTTCACTCTCAATTTCTCCAAAGGTCACTTTGCCAATCCAATTTCTTGTCTTGTTTTTCCCAATTTACAGTATGTAGGCATGTATGTAACTATGTATGAACCAACGCTAAACTTGTGTCATGCTTATATGCAGGTTCTAGTCAAGTCATTGCTCAATACTACCAACTGATCCGTTTGGGATATGAGGTATGTAAGGGGACATGGTGCTCCCCTATGGTCCATAATTTCATCCTAATTCCGTCCCTGAGTTAAGACAATACGGATAAGGTTGCGTTAATCCGAATCCGACCATAGGATCTGCTATGATATGTGTACAGATACTTGTGCTTAGTTGCTTTATCTAATACTAATGTGAATTATGTGATGCAATGGTGTTTGAATCATACAGGGATACAGGAATGTGATGGAGAACTGTCACGAGAACGCCTTGGTCCTGAAACAAGGGTTGGAGAAAACAGGGCGATTCAACATCGTGTCGAAGGACGACGGTGTTCCGCTGGTGGCTTTCTCCCTCAAGGACAACAAGCATCACGACGAGTTCGAGGTATCCGACATGTTGCGCCGCTTCGGTTGGATCGTGCCGGCCTACACCATGCCGGCCGACGCTCAGCACATCATCGTGCTACGCGTCGTGATCAGAGAAGACTTCTCCCGCACCTTGGCCGAGCGTCTCGTGATCGACATCCAGAAGGTGCTCCACGAGCTCGACACCCTCCCCGCTAGGGTCCGTGCCAAACTGGCTATAGCAGGAGAAGCAGATGCACAAAACGGCAACGTTAAGAAGACTGATATCGAGACTCAAAGGGAAGTCATGGCTTACTGGAAGAAATATGTCAGTGAGAGAAAATCCAACAAGAACAAAATTTGTTAAGATTTGTTCTATGATTCTACCACCCTTCTGTTCGGTTTTTTTCCCGTCTTTATTTTTCAAGCTTCAGCATGTTGAATCCATTTGAGTTGAACTTTTCTTGTAAACTTATGTTTTATTTATTTATTTTGGGATTCTGAATCTCTGTGAGGGATTTATACTTCTAAGATATTTATGTATTTTTAGTGCTGATGTGTTATTTTAATTATTTATGTGTAGTTCATAATGGTTTGTTTTATAAAAGATGAAAAACAGTATAATGACCGTTAAAAAATATTTATGAACTAATAACCAATTGGTCTGGATAAGGTATTAGGTTTTTTAATAATAAAATAATCTCAGTCATCGAAAATGTCTTATAATATATGATTTTGACCAATTTTTTTTGATTTCTCAAAATGACTAATAAAATCGTAATGCGATCTCTAAATCACAACGTGATCTTCAGTATCACAAATCAGTTTCCATATTTGCAATGTGATTTTGACTATCGTATTGCGATTTTAAAAAATTGCTATGCGATAATAAAAAAGCGCAATGCGATTTTTCAAATTTACGTTGCGATAGTTAAAGTCCGCGTTGCGATTTTTCAAATTCACTGGTGGTATTGCATTTGTTTCTTAAGAATTTTCTTTAAAAAGATAGTATCGTGCGGACGTGTCGAAGACACGTATTACTACGACCACGACCCGAGACGGAACGACGGTGCGTGAGAGTCCCCTTGTTCTATTCCACTCAACAAGGAAGTGGGAAATCCAATGCTTAAATACTCATTCTCAATAATGTTTCCAATACTACGTGGGATTGAGCATTGCAAACACTTGAAAATCTTTTACACTATCGCAATACATTTTTTATCGTTTCAAACTAAGATCTTACAAATGACTTGGGAATCTTTTACACTATCGCAACACATTCTTTATTGTTTCAAACTCCACGTAATTTGAAATAATTAAAATGTAAACTTATTTTGAATTTTTCACTATCGTAACACTTTTTCACTATCGCAACAACACGTTTTTTAAACTCTCGCAACACATTTTAACTATCGCAACACATTTTTCAAAATCTCGTTACGAATCTTACAATCGCGTTGCGAATCTTACAATCGCGTTGCGAATCTGGATATTCGCGTTGCGAATTTGGAAACTGAATTGAAAAATTAGAGTTCGCGTTGCGATTTTGTTGGTCATTTTGACAAATCCAAAAAAAGTTGGTCACTGAGATTATTTTTTCTTCTTAGTAAGATTATGAGTTGAATCCTCGAATGAAGTAAATTAGGTTGGGAGTAAACTAGGTTATGAGGGTCGTCGATTCTTCAAATGGAGTAAACTTGATTGGGAGGATCGTCGAATCCTCTGAGTTGAGAGGGTCGTTCTCATTTCTACCGTACTCGAACTAGATTAATTAGTAAATAGATTGGATATTATTAATTAAAAAAATATTTATGAAAACGGAATGGGAAACATAATTAATATGATCTCGACCTGATTTTAACTTATACGAAGATTTAATCATTTGTCTTGGTCTTTGAACCTAACTTGACCTGTGGGCACCACTCATTTAGATGATAGTGGAGCAAATTATTGAATGATTCCAATTTCAAGCATGCCGATAGTCAAAAAGCGTTGGTGTTGAAATAATTACTAAACTAATGTTGAAATATATTTTTGTTTAAAATTATAAAATAATCATTAAATTTTATTAAATTAGTACAAAAATAAAAATTTATTAAACTGTTATAAAATAATCTGTAAGTTGAAAATATGTCTTCCACATTCAACCACCCCACTAAAACCCCAATTGCAGCACCACACGACCCCTTGTCCCTTCATTTGTGTGTATATATACATTGTTTCAATTGTTAGCAAATTGTTTGAGTGTGAATCTTGGAGCTTAAGAAACGTGGGTGTTAGCTTAAAACCTTATTTCCTCGTTGCATTGTTTGTGTTCGGTATAAGTTCTGTGATGTTCGTTAACGATGTCGAAGCAGCCGGGGAGTGCGGGAAGACCCCGATTAGGTCCGTCGTGGTAAGTTTAAACCCGTGCTTAGGAGCGGCCGGGAACGCGAAGACGAAAGTTCCGCCTGCTTGTTGCTCCAAGGTTGGTGCCTTGCTCAAGGCTTCTCCAAGGTGCCTATGTGCCATTCTGTTATCCCCATTGGCAAAGCAGGCTGGAATCAATCCAGGAATTGCCGTTGGCATCCCTAAAAGGTGCAACATTAGGAACAGACAATCTGGGAAGAAATGTGGGAGCAAGTAGCCCTCTTCTTTTAATATAAGGACTTGTTTAAATACAAATCAAAATCATGGTGGGATCTTACTTGAGAAAAGCTAAAAGATTAGGGGCTTTATAGCAATATTTTAATTGATTGGCTGCCAAGAAAACTGAATCAATTCAACATAAAATAAGGTTAAGAAATATTGATTTTGTTGCTATTTTTCAGGCTACACGGTTCCATGAGAAGAGAAGAATGGGGTTAACTTGATGGTGTTTGTCAGAGAGAGGTATTGTCGTTGCTAATTGAACCTGGTAAAACAACTGTTCATGTGCTCTTTTTAATGTAATCTTCATAAGCTAAGTTGCATTATCAATATCACCTCCATTGTTTTTTAGGGTAAAGTATACAAATGGTCCCTCGACTATAGGGTGATATTTTTTTGAATCCTCAGACTATTAAAAGTTACAAAGTGGTCCTCCAACTATAGAGTATTGCTTATTGAGTCCTTTAACTATTAAAAGTTATAAAATGGTCATCCAATTATTCATTATGTTCCAATTTTGTCCTTTTCCATTTAAAAATGACAACAATCTGAGCTGAACGTTAACATATTGACTCTGATATGATAAAATTTGATCCTAAAATCTCAAACAACTAGCATATCTTAGTCATCATATTAACGTCCAGTTTAGACGACAATTAAACTGTACTGTTCTCTTATTGTGCTTATTTCTTTTACTATATTATTTCTCTTACTGTACTGATTCTTTGATTGTATTGTTTCATTTACTGTACTATTACTTTTAGTGTATTCTTACTGAACTATACTATTTCTTTTCTTGTGCTGTTTCATTTTAGCTCATGTTATAGTCCAATGTATTTTAACAGAGAATATCAGGTACGCAAGTCTAGTAAACATGTATCATATAGTCACTCCACCTCATGCATCACATAAAAGATCATTTTATAACTTTTAATAACCAATAACTTAATAAAACAATACCCTATAATCGTAAGATCATTTGTGTACTTTACTATTTTGTATAACAATTTTAAAATTTAGGGTTAGCTACACGGATGATCATTTATGTTTGTGTTTTGTCTACTTTTAGTTACTGTTTTTTAAATATATAAGATATGATCACTTCCGTTTTTATTTAATTAAAATATGATCACTTTTATTTTTATTTATTTAATATATGATCACCATGGGTTAATTGTCGTTAACAGATTAAGTGATGTCATATTTTGTTATAATCACACATTTGATTCATTTTATTTACATATTCTCTCAATTTAGTCATACTTAAAATAAATTTAATCCTTCAATCGAATGATTTCATGTGTCACTGGTGCAATGTGTTGTGTCATATGTCACCATTCGGTTGGAGGATTAACTTTATTTTAATTTAATATATTAATTTTCCACCAATTTGCTTTGCTTTGTTAAATTAAAATAAAGTTAGTCTTCGAACCGAATTGTGACATGACACGACACGTGGTACCAATGACATGTGACATCATTCGATTGGAGGATTAAATTTATTTTTAATTTATTAAAAGTATGACTACAACGAGAGAATATGTAAATAACATGGAACAAATGTGTGATTCTACCAAAATATTTAACAACAATTAACTTGAAGTGATCACATTTTAATTAAATAAGAACGAAGATGACCATATCTTATGTATTTTGAAATCAGTAACCAAAAGTGAACAAAACACAAACATAAGAGATCATCCGTGTAGTTAAACCTAAAATTTATTATCCAAACGCATTCTCGTTCGAATCATAAATTAAAATTTTAAGCTTCACTCCTTTGGCTCACCCGAACCATGCCATAGGCAAGTCTTTTATAATTCAAGTCAATTTAATCTAAATTAGTATTTAAATTTAGGGTTATTATCAGTTACCTAAACATTAACAGATAGTTATATAAACCTTTCTGCTGTTGAATAAATCATAAGTCTCCACTTTCACAATTGAAGACTTTCAAGTCGCACTTTAAATATCAAAAAATAAATGTTTTCTTAAGCTGATTAAAATAATTTCGTCGCGCGAACCAACTAATCTCAGTGGTTAAAGGAATCGTTGTTGTTCCTAGAGGTCATGGGTTTTGAACACCAACGAATGCAGCAGGATGATTGAGTATTCATTATCAAATGATTGAGAGTATTTAGAATATATATTACTTTGTAATTACTTTAGCTCAATGAAAAAAAAATCCGTCACCAATTACACTATACAAGAATTGTCCGGCTGCGTATGAGTATTCATATATGTTAATTCAAAGACGAAATTTGATTTGAATCTTGAAACGATTAAATTAAAAGAAGATTTAAAAGATATTTAAATGAAAAATAAAGAGACAAAGGGATGACTGGTGGGACGAGTTATTTCATCTCCATATCTATCTAATATTTTCATATCAATCACCCACTCAGCACCTACGACAGATAAAATTTTCCCACACTCACTACCTAACTAGATACTTATTACTCATCCCGTATCCGTTCATACCCACCAATTTGAGATAGTCGAACTGTCTTCAATTTTAAAAATGTTTATACTCTAATATTTGGTTAAATTACAAGTCTTGTCCTATAAAATCTTAAGATTTACATAATAACATTTGAAATTATAATTAAATTCATAATGATCTAAAATTTAGGTGAGTTTTACATTCACACCCGCCCACCACGAACTAAACTTATGTTTATCCCCGCCCCAATTGAAACGGATACAATACAAAATTCACGAAATTCTACCCGTATATCCCTAATTAGACCTTTAATATTCGAGGTTTTTGTGTTAAATGTAAAAGTCAAAAACATGCATCAAAGTGCCAACATATATATATATATATATATATATATATATATATATATTTGGCATTTACTACATTGGAAACATCAGAAAATTTCATTACCATGAACAAATGTAAAATAATAAGTTGAACAAAAGAATCTACAACAACAACAGAAAATCAATCTTAAAACCTTTTGTTTCGCTAGTTGTTTGACTAAAAGCAACTTGTTAATCTGTTCCAACATCCGGTTGCCTCCTTTTGAGGTGGTTGGTCGCGGGGATCCGTGAAGTTCGCTTTCTCACTAAGCTCCTCGAACGCGTCAACGAGATTCTGGAGCCTCGCGACGAACTCGATCAAGAGTGATGCGAATGTCGCTAGAGATAACGAGCTAGCGCTCTCGTATATTTTGGAGTCCTGACCAGGCTGCAGCAATGCTTCTGCGGTGACGGAGAGACGTGGCCAAGACGGTTTCTGTGCCATGCTCTCCGAGGCAATCAAGTCCGAAGGCTCCATCGACATATCGCTCAGGGATTTGATCACCACTTTGTACTCGTCCTCTTTGACTTCTTCTTCGAGGTCCTTGTGATGCGGCGGGGTAGCCCAGCTTTCTGAGTTGACTAGAAGATACGACTTGTCATCGACCTTCATCTGCAAATCCTCTCCGGCCTCGTGAACTTCCCTCAGTATGTCTCCGGATCTCAACTTCTCCATCTTTTCGACTTTTTCTCCGAGCTCACGCAGCACTTTAGCCCCCGCGGTACAAGCCCTCTGCATCTCCAGAGCGAAAACCTTTCTCTTCTCCGGTGGTGCCTGAATTTCCGAGAGCATACACCCGTGCATCGCCATCACCATGAATGCACAATGCCTCAATGCACCACTCACTTTGACAAAGTTCCTCCACGGATAGTTGAATGACCTGTAAGGACCATGTGGAGGCTCCCATGATGCAAAATCAAGCAAAGTATCCTCCTGGCTTGAAGATTGCACAACTGATCTGTACGCACTATACAATGGATCATCATACGCTTGGTATGTGAGAATTTTGGAAGGAATCCTCTCATATTCAACACATTGCAGATAACCTTTAACACAACCTAGAAAACAACACGATTCGTCAATTTAGGCTCCGTAAACATCACACTCGATGTGCGGCTCTGCTGAAAGTCTCGACGAGCTCCGTCAGGGTAGGTCTGTCTGTCAAGGACAGCACATACTTCTTCCGACAAAGCTCGATCGAGAACCGCACATCAACAGGAACAGCTTCACAGAGGATCGGTATTCGAAACACAAGACTAACCTTCCAAGGAAGAAGCAACGTTCTTGAAATTTTTCACCACGGATTTATGCAAATCCTCCCCTGCCCATATGGGGAAAACACATATACTTATAATCATAGACATGCCGGCACCAAAGAAGATATGCAACAATCTCCAAATGGCAGTGTGGATGAAATTTCTCGAGTTGTTCCCGGACACCAGCACAATACAGAACGTCAACAAGAATACCCGGAAAGCGTATTCGTACGTTTTCACTTTAGGGTGCAATTTGCAGTAGTTGGCAATAAACCCTAAACCAGAAATGAAAGATCTCACAAATTCATACATAAAGTTGAATGACCCTTTTGAAAGGTAAATACAAATTCATCATAAAAACACCAAACCTGCTATGAAAATGCTGATCAAAATTACATATTCTTCATACTCTCCGGACATTATCGATAGCTCTGCAATGCCTAAACCTACCACTCCAGCAGAGAACGTTCCTATAGATCGGTTGATACCTTTGCTGAGTGTTGCACCTACAAATATTCGAATCACATCGGTTAAAAACAACCGCCGATAGTAAGTCGTATACATGAACCCATTGAGTGTACTCAGTGATTAGTACTGTAAATGAGCCGAGTCAAATTCAAGTATTGATCGACTCAAGAAGTATAAATCTGAGTTCGACTCGACTCGAAAGCTCGTGAGAAAATTTGACTCAAAATCAAATATTGAAACTTATCTCGGACTCAAAATCTTGAACTCAAAATATTCAAAGAGTTAGCTTGATTGAAGCTCAAACTCAAACTTAACCTAAACCTTAGGTACATGAAAAATATATTAAACCTTAGGTACATGAAAACTTATATTGTATATATATTTTTCAGAAAAAGAACATATAAATGTTAATATTACTCGTGATTTTTTCGAGTCGGCTATCAATTAATTAGCTTCGGTTCATTAAGAATTCAAATTGAGTACAAGCTAAAATTCATTCTATTCTAATGTTGATCAAAATTTAATAGAAATGATCTCAAATAGCTTGCGATCCGTCCTATCTCGTTTAGGTATCAATAGGTAATAAAATAGAATGTTCTAAGCTACGTATTGAAACATCTTTGTATTGTATAGATAAAAATCAGAACAAAGTAGTATATTATAAACACTACTATATATATATATATATATATATATATATATATATATATTACTTACCTACGCTGAATTCGAAGATCAAAACGACAGTGAGAATTGCCCAGATTGAATACTGACTGGCATCCCTGAGGGGCTCTTTGAATAGCATAAGCAACGAGACGGACGTTAGCGTGAGCCCAGTTTTGAAGGCGAAAAAGATCTTACGAGTATCCGATCGACCCATTTCATACAACTTGACAGTGAGTTCATGAAGGCCGTTCCAGAAGTACTCGATCGAATCACGGCACGATCGGAAACGCCGGCCTTTGACGCCATCCTCGCCGCCACTCGAGTAGTAGGAGCCTAATCCCGAATACCCTTTCCTCGAAAGCAACCTTTCTTTATTCTCCGCACCGTTCAGAAAAGACCTCCCCGCCATTTTCTCTGCACCAAACAGATCGAAAACAGAAACGGTGATTTACAAGGCCCGAACAAGATCTCCAAGAACAAACATCTGGGTTCAATGGATACGGGAGAAAGAAAAACTGGGTATGAGCTTGATCCGATCTACGTGAATTGAATGACGGTGGATTTAGTTTTGATTGATTAGGAGATCAAAAAAATAATATAATGGAAGTCAAAACAGAGGCAAGGAAGAAAGATAAGGAGAGATCAAAATCATTTCTTCCCACGCGTCACCATCCACTTGGTTTTCATTAAAATAACAATTTTCTTGGATAATTTCACTTGACTTTGAGTGAAAAGTGAAAACCATCCATCGAAAAAACTCAGAAATCCCGTGCCCCATGCTTTATGTTGAAGGCCATTTGGCTGATATCTTGAATTTCTTCTTTGTAAACCCAGAATGGATTATATATTGGGTTTAGTCTTTTAACTTGAATCATTACCCAAATCAACTTGAATTTTATACTAATATTTTTTTTCATGGTGATTAGGCATGTGATAATTGGCTATCATTGTTAATTCTATAATCTAATCAGATCTAAATCAGATGACCAAGATGCCTTATCATATCTTCTCTTTAATGTATTCTATCGTTCTTAGTTTATAATTTATAATAATTGTCGGGACCATGCATTGTCTGGGATCTCAATTATTTGCCATGTTCTTATCTAGGATTAGATCTAATGTATGAAGAAAATAATGGCTTGGAGCCATTGATCCTTTTTCGTATTTAACATTATTATTATTCTACTGTAACAAAAAACATTATTATTATTATTATTATTATTATTATTATTATTATGATTATTATTAATGGTTCAAAAATATCTTCAAACTATTTCAATAAAGATAATTATATTCTTAATTTTTCATTTGATTGAGTACTTTAACTGATAAAATAATTTACGTGAATTATTGTCAATAATTTTTAGAAAGTAGTTTAACGTTCCCACTTAACACCGTCACTCTCCCCCAAGATTATAGTATTTGTTCGGAACTTTTTTAACTTATTAAAGACACATACATACACTACAAACATTATTACTCGATAACCTCTAGGAAAATCAATATTCTCTTTTACCATTAAAATCACTTGATGAGTTCATTAAGTGAATTCTTTTACCGATGTTAATTATAAGTATGTTAGTATGAGTATTAATGTTATGGACATAATAATAAATTTTATTGACAGATAATCAACGTATAACGATAATATGACGAAGAATTGTCAAAGATATTAAGGTAAATTATACGTTCAGTATTTATATTATTATTTTTGTTCGATTTTGTTACTTGAATTATTACTTTTTTCCAAAATCATATTTAATATTTAGTTTAGAATTTAAAAAAAATAATTATATTCTTAATTTTTCATTTAATTGAGTACTCTAAATGATAAAATAAGTAAATTCTTGTCAATAATCTCTAGAGAAAGTGATTAAAAGTTCTCAGTTGACATTTTCTCTTCCCGTAGATTATGGGCTTTATTACTCATTATGAGCAAAATTTCCTTCCTCTCCCTTATGTAGAAATTATTAAAAATAATAATAATAAGTGAAATTTTGTTTGAAAGGTTTGAGGTGATTATGAATTAATATTTGTTTAGAACTTTCTTAACTTATTGAAACCGCACACATATCCCGCAAACATTGTTACTCGAACTCAAAACCTCTAGGGAATCAAATTTTGTTATCGTTAAGGTTGATTGGATTAGGAAACCTATTATGCGTTCGTAGATAACTTTTTACGTTGCTCGAGTCTAATTTGCAGTTTGTCGATGGTTTTTCAATAACTTGATCCCCTTTTTTGGTCAGTTTGTCGAGACGATCAGATCTGTTTATATTTATTTTTGTTCGAGTTTCTTTGTTAGATTTTACTCTTTTTTTGTATGATTCTTCTGTGATATTAAGTTGATAGTTTTTTAATGATTATAGGAAATATTTTAATTATGTACTTAATTTACGATTATTATCGTAAATATTTATTATAATTTAAAATAATTTTTATTTTGAGTAAAATTAATCACTTCTATAAAGAATGATAATATAACAAAAAGAAATCAAAATATATTATTATCATAAAGTTTCAAAAAATTAAATGACTAAAATTGTTTTCTTTATGATGTTATATAGATCTTGTCATGTGATAAATTATCTAACATAATTTTAACCATAGTCCCTTACCTTAATGTTATATATCACTATTTAAATTATTTATTTATTTATTTGGACATGAAAAGTTTAAGTTAGGAATGATTTCATCGGTCTATAATCTTGATATACCTATTAAATCTCAATAATTTGTGTCGATACTTATTGACTATTAAAAATATTTTTTATTAGTTTTGTATTGATGTAACATGTTAAGTAGTTCAATTTTCCGTTTAATGTTATTATAAATTGAGTAAATTATATAATTTACCAGTCAAATATTTTTTCTCTTTTATTTTAATTATTAAATTTTATTTAATCATCATAATTTATTTTATTATTATTTTATATATAAAATATTATTACTAAAAAAATTTGTTTTAAAAAAATCTCACCCTCATCCCCTACTCCAGCCCTATCCCTTTATAATTCTAATTGGTGTTTACTGTAGCTGTCGCGTGTGTTATTACGTGTGTAACAAGTAATTCGGACGGCGGCGATACCGTTATTACGTGGGTATTATCACGTTTTCGGATCACGATTTGAAGTCCTGATTCCAACCCCCAACACAGCCTCCCTCCCTCACGTCACGCCGGCCGCCATCACCGTCGAACTACACACTCGCCGACGTGCCACGTATATTCAACTTTGTATATTCAAAGTAATTATGTTTTTCTCGGTATTTTTTTATTTTAGTGATTGCAAATCTAGGTTTTTTCTTGTTCTTGATTTCTTGATTTTTCACGTCTCCGTGATAACTTGATTTCTTGTTCTTGCAAATCTGGGTTTTTTTTAACGTCTCCATTAATGAGAATACTGTGATTGTTTTCAAGTGATTCAAGATTTCATGGGCCAAACTTTGAAAAATAAACGTGGGATTCTCAAATGGGTCGTGCCCGGTTTAAGCTCAAACACAACGATTTGATCCGTTTAATTTCCAGCAGCTCTGGGTCTTTGCAGGAAGCTGGAATATAGAAAATTCTGATTTATTTGCTTGATTAATGTTGAAATCATGGAGTCGAAATGGTTATTTGGTTAAGATTCCATCTGATCTACTGGACTTGTGGATTTAAAGCTGAGATATTCTGTGAATTCATATCACGAGAATATCGTTGAGTGGGAAACGGTGACCGGATGGTGGCCATTAGGTGGGTGGTGATGGTGATCAGCGGGTGTGTAGTTCGGCGGTGATGGTGGATCTCGCCGGTTCAATGGAGACATGAAGGAAGGAGGTTGTGTGTGGTGGTGTGGGGAATTTTAAATATGCTATTACATATTAATATAAATTTATAAATCACATATAATATAATATAATATAATATATTACAAAAAAAAATTTATCAAACCTAAACAGTGACAGTTATAGTTCAATTCCATTCATATTTAAATGATTTTTTCATCAAATTCATTTTTTTGAATATAATATTTTTTTAGATAAGTAAATTATATTTCATCCAAAATAATGCAACCAAGGCTGCTACAAAACGTCACAAACATATAAGCGCAAATACTACTTACATCCTCAAATCAGTATATTCATGCCTGTACATCTTAATTTTTACAGACTCTAACAGCCTATTTATAATTACATCTATCGAACGAATCAAATTTCTATGATATTTATGATTACGTTCCTCCCAAATGAGGTAAAGAAAATTAATCCACGCAAGTTTAAGGACGCGAACTCTAAGAGATTTACCTTTAAGGTTAGCCAAAAGCCATTGAAGGAGATCATCCCAAGAACGAGCCACAAAAGAGAGGCTACAAACATTCAGGACAGCCCCCTAAACACCTCTTGCATAAGAACAGAAAACAAAGAGGTGGTCACGAGATTCCGAACCAACACCACACAAGCCACAACCAGCATCAACAGTCAGTCCAAACCGAGCAAGCCTATCATTCGTGGGTAGCCTATCAAGAATGACCATCCAATAAATTAAAGAAAATTTAGGAACATGGCCCGGAAACCAGACTAACCTATGCCAGCTAACTTTCTCTTTGCTTTCACGAATGCAATCCCAAATCCACTTCCCATTAATAAGATTCCAGTTAACATAAGGCAGGAGCAATCTCCTAATCTCCTCTCTCAGCTTCAGTAATTTGACTAATATCCAGCTAAAATACGGTTTGCAATCAACCTCCCAGTAGCTCACAGATTTAAATATGTGAAATAATATTTTAACATAACTTCTTTAAAAATTTATATGAGTCGGTTGAATGAGTAATGATATCATATTATCTTCACTTCATCAAACTCTTTTCTACTTCATAGTTGAGAAGATTTGTAATTAATTAAATGAATTTTTTTTTTGCTATCAAGTTGTAAGGCTTTTACCTGATTAATTTGGATCGAGTCTAGGGTCCAAAGGGGCCCCGACCCCTGTAAAATAATTTTATGTTCAATCGATTTTTATCTAATAGTATTTTAGTTTATGTAAAAATAAGTATTCAAATTAAAAACATAAGAATTTATTAGATATTTAATCAAGTAGGAGTCAAACTAAAGAATAATAATCCAATACCAACAATTGATTGGTCTAGTTGGATGAGGCACTATATCTCTTAAGCAAGGTCAGGGGTTCGAATCTTGGCGATTGTGAATTGAGTAAATTGGGAACGAAGGTTCGCCCTCGCCTCTGTAGTATCCGATTCAAATTAGTCGATCAATAAATCGGAAACTAATGGTTATACAAAAAAAAATAATCCAATGTTCTCAATTTTTTGGTCTAATAACAATTTAGTTCATTATAAATTTAATTATTGGGCAAATTAGGCATTGTATTCTAAATTGTAAATTTAAATACCTAGTAAGTAATTGTATTTTTCTTAAAAAACTTTAATATTTGGTCATGTTTATATCTAATTCTCACTATGTCCCTGTCGACCCGGGTTGTACACCTAGTTTTGGCGGGTAAGTCTCCTAGCGAAATTTTTTGCATACACAATGACTCATACCCGAAACATTACTTAAACGATATCAAACTATTTACTACTTAAACCAACCATGTTAATATTTAACTTTTATTATAAGGTATTATAAACAATTTAAATTACCCTGTAATGAAACTCTTATTTACCATTTTTTATGTGGCGTGGTTTTGCGAGCTATTAAATACTTAGCTATAATTGACAGCAAGACACCCTGATATTCTCGCAATATATTTTTATATAAAGTCGACTTCTTTTTTATAGTTCTAGA
Source organism: Hibiscus syriacus (assembly GCF_006381635.1). Taxonomy (NCBI): domain Eukaryota; kingdom Viridiplantae; phylum Streptophyta; class Magnoliopsida; order Malvales; family Malvaceae; genus Hibiscus; species Hibiscus syriacus. The sequence goes on from NW_024063414.1 coordinate 698,038, forward strand.
TGTATTATAATTATTGCAGCTCATTGCGTCACACGTTTCAATCTATGACCCTTGTTTCAAATTGTTCTCAAAGTTTTTAAACATTTTAATTTCATTCCCAAATAATGATTACCATTCTAGATCAGTCCTCAAACATTTAGCATTTTATCTTCATCCATAAACTATGATCTTCATTCTAAATTAGTATTTAAACTTTTTGAACATTTCAATTTAGCCCTACATTATGCGTATATATAAATCATATCTATTGTTAATAAAATCTTTAGACCAAGTTATGTTAATATATGTTTGAAAATAATTTAGGTTGAACTGGTTGAAATGAATTATATATTGGGATGAATTTGAGGATAAAATTGATGATGCAAAATTTTAGGGACCAATTTGGCATGATATTCATAGTTTGGGAATGAAATTGAAATGTTCAAAAGTTTAAGAATGAGTCATAATTTTGGGATGAAATTGGAATGTTTAAAAGTTTAAAGACTAATTTGAAATAAAAGTCATAATTTGGGGAGATATGATGGAATTAACTCTAATTATTATTATATTTCTTTTTCTAAAGTTTAGTTGGCCCGTATTAGTCGGTCAGGGTGCGCGACATGATTTGAAAGTAAGATGTGAAATTTGAATTGTCACCTTCCAATCAAATCAGTCACCTTACGGTTCAAGTTTCTTTTGTGTTCTCCAAATTATTTGAATTTAAATTTTTAAATTTTTAATGAAAATTGAATTAATATTTCATTTTTTTAAATATTTATTTCGTCTCATTAAATATGCTTATTATTGATTTTAAAAAAGTCAAAATTTTTAAACACATGATTATTTTAAATATTTTAATTCATCACTTTTTATAAAATAAATATTTGAAAACTACTTCATTTAACAACTTTAAAATATGTTTTATTCATATTTTTATCAACAATAAATTTTAAATAACAAAGAGTCGGATAAAAAAATTTGACGAGAAATCAATAATAAACAGATTTAACGAGACATAATATTATTTTATATATTACTGCCTATACTTTATTCTTGATCACTGAAATACGTTTTTGAGAAAATAAGATATTTTTTTTCATTTACACAAATTTAATTGAATAAATGACCACCTCCTTGAACTTGTACTCTCTAGGCATCTCGAATGGCCAATCAAATTAGGCAGCGGAGGAACGTATAAAATCATAAAAGCAAAAGTAAGAGACAATATCTTAGGGGGATACAAGTCAAAGATTAAGGACTGATTTGGATACAACTTAAAGGGATTTAATCTCCAAAATGGGTAATTTTTTACAGGTAATAAATGTTACATACAAGATACAAACAGATAAAGGACAAATTTTATCGGTCAATTAGACGTGTTTGATGGTTCACACACACATATCTACACCTCATGCATTGCACTTAAGTGTCAGCCCCAGAATTTATATAAAAATGGCATAGCCAGCAAACATGTATGCCCGATCTTAGTAGTATGAATACAGCACACCTCTAACGTAAATATTTAAACCCTACCTTCTGGATTTCAGGCTGAGATGCATTATCTACATTTGAAGAGTCGTCTGATATGTCAGGTTGCGAACTGTTGTCATGAGCAGCAGCAGCATTTTTCAATTTTTTATTGCTCTTGTGATGAAGGTGACGAGGACCATGGCTCCAACCACTAGTCCCTCCAGAGTTTTCTTCGACATATCTGACCAGCTTTTCAACAAGAAGAAAGAGTACTATCCCAGCTGTGACATACAGAAACACCAACATGAAAAGAGCATTATTTCTTTTCGGCAGAGCAACAATCTTTCAACGGATTTCCTTCAGCATTATACAAGTTTAACTGCTTTGAAAAGATGGAACACTTGGTTCATCCATCTATGAGACTATGACATGCATTCGAATTTTCAATAGTAACATTACTGAACAAGAAATTTCTTACACCATTGCAGATATAAAGAAATTATAAGACCAGCCTAGCATGTTTCCCGCATTCATGCATACATACACAAACACAAACACACACTTTTGTTATATATTGCTACTTATCAAGAACGGACAAGCCCACAGAAAGGTCCTTCAAAGAGTGCGCATGCGTATGATCATGATCCACGAGATCAGCATGTGAGTGGGAGTGTCCACCTGCAGACGGTTTATAAGCAAATGAATTATCTAATAGCATAATTCAACCAGCAAACGATTATACAGACTGCCCTTACACTAATTCTGTCAACTTGTTTGGGATCAGAATTTAAGATTTGACTTCTTTTAATAAGATTAATAAAAGCAACCCGGAGATAGAGAAAGAAAAAGCCTAATGATGCTTTGGCTAGCAAACCTCCCATAATTTCACATATCCTATAGGATCACATTATGATTTTCATGAAAAGAAGAGTTTTGATGCATCACTAAGGTGTTGATGGACATTGGGAGCCTCAGGCTAATGCGGAAGACACTTTGGTCCATAAATCTACTTAGGCTACTCAGGAGTTATATCTCCAGTTGCAATTGCAGTTGTAGGCCTTTTTGTTTGGATGGGATAATAAGGTAACTACCATTTGCACAAACAAACCAAAGTCACTGTCCTTTGGGAACATGTTTTATGTGAAGTCATATTAAGGAGCCATCAATCTTTGATTAGTTTACATTTACCCCCTCTCCTGAACCAAGAATGTGAAAAATCCCTTTTTCAACAACCATTGGATCATTAAAACATCGAACGCACGCAAAGCGTATATTGCTGTGAAAGGCAAGCAGTAGCCAGGAAGTTCAAATAGCATCCCTGTAATTGAACACCCAAAACCACCAAATGGCTTCCAGATGGAACTAAATTCTGTGGCCTCCCTTGTCGAGACAAACTCAACCATGTAAAAGATGTAAATGCAAAGTAAATCTCTCGCTGACTGTCAAGGAACTTGAAGTATATTAGTTATATTGATCCAAGAACTAGAGCTCATGTATTAAAAGCCTTTAAATATACCACAAAAGCCATGGTTATAACAACGTTTTTGATAAACCACAAATTTAAGTACTGAATTTAAGTTATAAAATATATTTTGTTTATTACTTAAAATTACAGAATATAATTAGACTATTTGATAAATGTGAACTCTTAAACATACCACGTTATTTTAAACAAAGACAAATTTAAACGTAAAATATTAATTAAATGTGTTAAAAGAATTAAATCAACTGATTATAAGTTTATACATGAGGAAAATCATACCAAACGAATGCGGCAACTGGTGAAGAAAAGCATCTCCCAACATAACTCCTGACTGTAATATCAATGTACAACAAAATGTAGAAAACTATTTAAGAGAGAGAGAGAGCATTGAATAATGAGCTCTGAATATTGCTCAACCCAGAACTACAGAAAAGTTATATTGTTCAGGTACTCAACAGACGTTATCTTCAAAATATTTACTTAAAATTTCATGACAGATAAAAGGTTTGAAGAATCTAACCCCAAATAAAGCCAGGGAATCAACAATCGCCTTGGATGGCTTCCCTTGTACTGCAATAAATAATCAAATTTTGAGCTCCATTATCAGGAATAATATATTTACGGGAAAAGAAAAAAATTAATTCAGCAGAAAATAAAGCTGAAGTGAAGACCAAATATATAAATGATCATGCTTCGAAAACTAACTTACTGAATATCAAAGGTAAAATAATCAGGCAAATAAGGGAAGCCAATCTTACTAAGAGCGAACATCCCAATGCACGTAACCAAAGGCTTGCAAAAAAAGTCCAAATAAGGCTGAAACCTCATACCAGAATTGCATCAATTATGTGAACTCGACACTTGTTGGATGTCGAACAACAAAAATGCAAAAATCAAGGGGATAGCAGCTTTGCAGCGGAATGCATAATTCCAACATGACAAGCAATCAGAACCCAAAAACAAAATCCAAGAGCATTATACAGATCGCCAGAAAACAGTGTGCATATATTGCCTCAGAAACAAATGGCTAAATGGTAAGTGTTAGAAGCTTATACTGAGTGATTAAACCCGGCATTCCAAGCTGATTCTAGCACCTCACCCATAAGCAACTGACATGTAGAGGAAGCTTAAACCCTGAACCCATAGCAAATAATTGATACAACAGCCAATCCTAAAACCAGTTACAGACCAGATCTCATTATCGACATTTCTGCTACAAGCGCATACAACAGCTGAATTACAAGCGGTAGGCCAGTACAATCTATTTTAAAAGGGGGAACTCTGCCCAGTGCCCACCTCAAGTGAAATTCAATCCAACAACTTGATTAAAACTGCCATTCATTTAGAGCCGTACGATAACCATCCTTTTCCTTCACATTCAGTCACACCAAACATTTTAGGAAATCAGAATAAACTAAACAATATTACATAAATTGTTCTACTTCCAAAATCTATCTCTAGATTAGCGTATATCCATGGTTGGTTAATCAGTGGGAAACTATAATCAAGCTTACTTAAGCCGATAAAATGAAGAACCCAGATTTAAAAGAAAAGTTTTTCACTCGGAACTTAAGTCAAACTCCAAAAAGCTTCACCTTTTCCACTCAAACTCAACTTAAGAAGACGTCAGATGTACCGCAAAGTAGACTTAAAAACGTAAGTTTCATTTAAAATTACCTGAACCAGAGAGCTTGGGATGATCATGATCGTGATCATCCCGATATGGCCCAAATCCGTACAATTTCATGTCTTCCTCCTCAGCCAAGTCCTCCGGTAACATCATCTTTTTCCTCTCTTCCTCCGCCTGGAGGTGCTGGTGATGGCCATGATCATAGTTATGGGAATGATGATGGTTGTGGTCATGCCCATGCCCATGTCCGTGATCACATTGGTGATGATGCCCATGGTCACCATGCGTCGGCGACATACCGTACCCACTCCCGAGACACAGATCCAAACTCACAAAAACCAAAACCACCACCAAAAAGATCGGTGTTTTCTCAAACCCCATCTTTCATCCCTTCCATTTTTTTTAATCCACTTTTTACTGCCTTTTTCTAGTGAAATTGAAAACAAAAAGACTTCAGATCGGAAAGCAAAAGAGGAGCAAGAAATTGAAAGGGGAAAAAAAAGAATAAAGACCCAAACTAAGAACGGCGTTTGCAAGTGCCTTCAATGGTGATGAAACAAACAATGACTAAAAAAACCAGGATTAGGGCTACTATGATGCCGAAGGTTACTACATCCATTTTGTGTGTGCACCACTTAACGAGATAAACCTTAGCTTTCCATTTTTGCAAGTAAAAATTAAATATTTTATGTAGATTTCCGACTGACGAAATTAAAACGATAAATCTTTTTTTCCCTTTCTTTTTTTTAATACCAATTTTGACACTTTTTATTGTGGAATCATTATTAGAATGGCATGATGACAATACAATAATTAGGGGTAATATTGTAATTATAACAAATATTTGGTGGATTACAGTTAATTAGAGCTTGGTATATGGGCTAAGGCCCGCGGATTACCCATTTAACCCGCTATTCGTACGGGCTTCAAACCTCAAAAATTAAAAATCGTTTAAATTGTGGGTTTTTTAGCCCGGACCGTTAAACTCGCGGGTTTAATGGGTATAACCGCGGGCTACCCACAAAACCCGTTTAATTTAAAATTCATAAAATTTTAGAGAAAATAAACTTAAAGAATTTTATAGAAAAATAAAATAAATTACTTATAAATATGATGTTACTTATAATTATTGTAGTTCTTAAATTTATTAGGACGTTTGTCATAATTTTACCGCTGCTTTATATTTTTTTCATTTAAATATACACCATTATCATTTTGGTATTTAAAGATTTTTTTATTTAATTTTGACCTTTATTTTTTTTCATGAAGTATGTTATCCATTTTGTTATTTAATTATAAAAAATCACGTGATATTCTAATAATATATCACATGATATGTAATATTTGAATTAAAAATAAGAAAGAAAAGTAAAAGAAAAAATTGAAAACATACTTTTTAACTTTTAAAGACTTTTACAAAATAAATATATTTTAACAAATTAATGACTTATATTTTATCAATTTTAGTATAATTGTATCTTTCAAATTTACTCTTATATTGTAAGTATTTTATTTTATATTTTCATATTATGATTTAGCATTTCTCTAAAGTATCTATAAAATACAATTATTAGGATCAATTGACAACTTTATTGTTAGATTTGTATAATGTTTGACTTTGTTGAATTTTTATGTTTGAATTTATGCTTTCAGACACTTCTGTGTCTTCATATTATAGCATTGAATAATCGTGTTTTATAAAAGTATAATGTAGTTATTGTTTTATTTGTTTTTCAATTTGGTTATATAAGTGAATATTGTTTTTTAATTTGAGTTTAAGTAATTATATCATAATATATATATATTAATGATTAAAAAATTTAAAAAATATTATTTTATAATCATTTCCGGCTATTTAAAATAAAATTTAAATATTATTTATTATTTTGATGTGTTACCTTCCTTTTCAAGTTGCTCGATCATTTTTAAAGCTGTAGTAAGTTAAAACATTATTTTTTATTGCATTTAAAGCATTTAAAATTATTTTTATTTAACGGGCCACGGGTAAGCCCGTTTAGCCCGCGGGTTAAATGGACAGGTCGCGGGCCTTAAAATTCAAAACCGTTTATGAATGCGGGTTTTTCAGCCCGCTCTGTTTAAGCCCACACCGTCAAAACCCGCGGGCTAAACGGGCGGGTAGCCCGTATACCCACCTCTACAGTCAATAGATTTGATGAGTAATGAAATAAAAAAATTAAATTACTAATTTAGTACCTAAACTATTAGTTTTAATCCGTTTTAATATTTAAACTTTCAATTTTTTTAAATCATACTTAAAGTTTAGTTTTTGTTTCATTTTAGTATCTCACGGTTAAAAACTGTAATTTTTGTTTCATTTTAGTACTCGTTCAAAATTTAACGTTAAGTTTTGAAAAGATTGAAAGTTTAGGTACTAAAACGAACTAAAATTGATAGTTTAGACACTAAATGCGTTAAGTTTTTAATAACGGGTACTAAAATGAAATGAAAATTAAACGTTAGATATGATTTAAAAAAATTAAAAGCTTAGGTACTAAAACATATCAAAATTAATAATTTAAACACTAAATACATAATTTACTTTAAAAATACTTGCTATCTCCAAGGATTTTGGATTCACATGTTGTTATTTGAATATTTATTATTAAATTAATAAAAAAAATACTTAAAAGAGCCTTTTTCTAAGAAAAAGCATAATTAAGGCAAGTGTGAAAATGTAGTAATTACGCAAAAAATACATATTGAGATAATATTTTGTTATAAATTTACGAGTACGTATAAAAAATATATTAGAAATTGTAATTTTCATAGTAACTTACATAATATATATATATATATATATATATTCGAAAACTCCATCAAAGTTGATATAAAAAAAATCATAAAAATCAGAACTCAATTTCCTAGCACAAGTTCTCAAAGTCCCAAGAGAAAATCAAAGCATCCCCTTCGTAAAGATCTATACAGCAAACACATAGGGATGTAGTTTCCTGTGGTAGTATACAAATACTCGAATTCGAATCCAAAAATCGGAGTTCGGGTTAGAAATCATCGTCCAACACTCGTGTGATTTCGATGCAGTCGAGAATTCTCGGGAACTTATGCGATCTACATGCAGCGTTTTAACAAAAAATGCACCAGCAGGATTGGGGAAAAAAAGTTAGCCGAAAATGTCCGGTCGGATCATATTCCTCGCTTTTGGTTGTGTTCACTTTGCCAACGCGGGTGCAAGGTGTTCGGCTACGAGTCCGAGATCGGTTGGGCTTTGAAGAACTTGGCTACTGCCTGGTAGAGATTTTCTTCCTCAAAGGGCTTTGTGACATATCCATCCATCCCACATCTAAGGCACTCGTCATAGGTGGCCTGAATTACATCAGCCGTCATGGCTAATATCGGGACGTGCAACTCGCCTTTCCGGGCAAGTCCTTTGTCTATGCCGCCTCCATTCATTTGTTTGTTTGCTTGACTCTCCGTCATTCGAATCCGACGTGTTGCCTCGAACCTGAAATAAAAGTTCAGGATATTATATGACAGCAACACATACACACTTCTTTCTCCCTTTAGTATCGGTATATTGATCGTCGAGAGAGACATAATATACATAATTACCTACCCGTCCATTTCCGGCATCTGAATGTCCATGAAGCATGCGTCGAATGAGTGCGGAATCTGAAGAAGTTTTAGTGCAACTTTTCCACTCTCGGCACATTCCACGGCAGCTCCAAACTTCTTCAATGCACCAGCAGCAACTCTCCGGTTTACCATGTTGTCATCAACTACTAATATTTTCTTCCCACAAAGTAAGCTCCGAAGAGATCCATTCGGCATGTCTTTTCCCGCCTGGCTCTTCGTACCGATCCCAAGCACCTGTTGAAGACATGCAGCCACCATACTTGCCCTCATAGGTTTCAAAATCGTAGTGTCTGCAAAACCGGCTGCCTTTGCTTTCTCAAGCTCGGCATTAGTAATATTTGTCGCAAGAAGAATCATTTTAGGCGACTTAAACGCATGTCCATTCAACATCAGTGAGCTCAAACCGCCATCTTCCCCGGAAAGCCATAAATCTTTCTCGACGAGAATTATATCCGGCTGGATTTTACTTCTGCAATATTCAACTATGTTAGAACATTATATTAGTGTAGAAAGTTCGAATTTTGGATCAACGATAAGATTTTCTCGATTCTAAACAGGAATTCGACTTACACGCATGAAGAGCCGTTGTTCCCACATGCAGAAACTGCTATCTTTACACTACTTGCAACCTCAGCGAGTATGCCAAGTCTCTTCAAGTGGTATCGAGTTACGGCAGCTCTAACCGGTTTTCCGTCAACTACTGTTACTTTCAATCCTCGGAAACTAGAAGGAAGATCGTTTTTCATGTCATTAAACGAAGCTTTTTTACATCTCCCAAAATCTGCTGTGAACGAGAATGTGCTTCCGACTTGTGGCCGGCTAATGAAGCTTATGTGACCACCCATTAGCTCAACCAAACACTTGGTAATGCTCAAGCCTATGCCCGTCCCGCCGTAATTTCTCGAAGTTGAACTATCTGCCTGCATAAACGGCATGAAAACCCTATCCTGGGCAATTAAAGGGATCCCGATACCCGTATCTTCTACGGATACCATCAAAGTGACACTCTGAGAAGTTTCACCAGGAACCGTCATGTTTATCGAGGCGTCGTATCGCGATTCATCGTAGGAAACTAAATGCTTGAAGGAATCCCAACTGTTCCGCTCATCGGCTGCTTCATAACCACTCAAGGTTGTAAACTGGTGTGCACCTGATATCGGCACACCTTCATCCAACCGTCCATTCAAACAAGTTTCAGATTTTGCATCGACTGCGGGCTTCGTGTTTTCCGCTAGATGAACTTTAACAAATATGTGTCCCCGTTCGGTAAACTGTCAAAATCACAATAAAATGAAAAGTCGGACCAACATAGATATATACCACCTACTGAAAGCCAAAATGAGTGAAGATAAAGCAACCAACTTACTTTAACAGAGTTCCCAACAAGATTCGTAATAATCTGTCGGAATCTTCCCGGATCTCCCATAACCATTTCTGGAACTTTATCGGAAACAAAGACAGCCAACTTCAGTTCCCGAACAATTACACGTATTCGAGTCATTGTATGCATCAGGAACATGACCATTTGTAGATAGGAAAACAGAAAAAAAGAAGGCACCGAGTTAGTTCAAGCTCTTATAAACCATAAGGTTTTTCCTTCTCCTATCATAGGCATCCACTGCCTGTAGGAACTAAATAAACCGAAAAATGAAGTGTTAGATTTTCCATTAATTCTATCTAGAATTACCTCGACATCTTTGTTCCTAGACTTATCGGAAAATAAAGACAGCACATCATCTAGGATAGATCGAAGGTTGAAGGGGACGGTTTCCATCTCCAATTTTCCAGCTTCGATTTTGGCCCGATCGAGCACCTCGTTTATCAATGTTATCAGTGCCTTTCCACAGACCTGAGCGGTCTGAGCATAATCCCTTTGAGTTGAACTTAAATCCGTATCCAAAAGCAAAGCAAGCATCCCTGCAACCATTCAAAAAGTCACCAAAACATTGCTGCTTAACATCAGTTAATGCCCATATTTCAAAGAGAACTTGAGATATTCAGAACATACCGAGGATACCATTCATCGGAGTCCTGATTTCATGAGAAACTGTTGCTAAAAACTGCAAAAAGAACACATCATAATTAGTTTTAGCTTGGAAATTAGTAGTCAACAATGTGTTGTTACGTATACTTAGAAACATACCTGCGATTTGGCAACATCCGCAGCTTCGGCTCGAACCATCAGTTCTTGCATTTCATGGAAATCGTCTTCAACTTTAACAATGTGTATAGCTGCACCATATAAGATATAGCCAACTAATAAGCATATCACAAAGAATAAGAAAGCGGTGGTCAGCGCCGTCCACGACGTAGGTGCCTTCTGATGATATCTGCTCGAAAAAGCCGATGACTAAGCCGCTTGTAAAATCAACAACTTTCATTCCGTAAACTTCATGAATAACAAACTGGTTTTTCACTCACCTACATATCATTGTATGCTTCCTGAACGGATCTCCGAAATCGAGCTTGCTTTCATACAACAGAGCCGAGTCACCATCTTGATTTTGGTGGCCATACATGATCAGGTGATTGGAAGAGTTAGTAATGTCATACACATTCACTAAAATCGCTTGATTTCCAGCAAGTTGCCCGAGCAGATTCTCCACCAGAGACTCCACATCAAAGGCTCCACCGAGGTATCTGCGTTACAAGTTATTTTTTATGCATAACGAAATCAACAATTCGCTAATAAAGAAACGAACTAACTGAAGCAATTAGGCCTGTTTTATTAAGCAAAAAGTGTGGAGAACTGTACATTTTTTCGGATTTACTTATCTACCTTCGAATAACTAACTCCATCAGCATTGATAACATTAACAAAAGTCTAAACCCTTTTTTCCCCATTTGAAGTGTTCATTCTAATACAATTGCATTTGATATAGACTACAAACTTTTCTTCTAACCACTCTCAAACTATCTAGTGACGTTTTTCAGTTTGGTTTGACCGATAAATTTCAAAACTATGTCGAATGTATTCGCCAACTCTAGTAGCAAAAGCCTACAACTTACCCTGCAGTTGCTTCAATGCGCTCTTCCACCGTTGGCCTTGTTGGGAGCTTGGATCTGTAAACGGGCAATGTCAACACAACACCTAGATGATGGGAACCGAGAAGCCTGAAGGGGCTAGTTAGGACAGCTTTCCCAGTAGCCCTAGCCTTCAAGATGTTTTCCCTGTCTTCCTGCACAAAGCAACACGGGCAATGTGATTCGAACCGAATACCGAATTTAAATATCAAACTAAAGGTAAAAAGCTTAGAACTTATGATAAGCAGATTGTATATAACAAACCACATACATCCCCAGACATCATATCGAGCGATTCGATATAGGAGACGGTTGCTTGAGAGAGTATCACCGGAGCATACTCGTCTCGAACAGGAGAATGTTCCCTCTGCATCGTCTTTATCGTCCAGCCGTTCTGCCTCTCGAATTCCTCCCTCTCCGAGTGCGCTACTCTTTCTGCATAGGACACCCCACTCAGCAATGGCCTCTCGAATGCGGTTCTTGCAGTGTACTCAGCAAAAGTCTCCTGCATTTCTTGCACACACACGCACAAAAAACAACACAAAGTGCACAATCAGAAACAGCAATAATCCAAAGCTGTCATTTTTAGTATTCTAAAATCTCAACAAATATGAACTAAAAGAACATAAGATCAACCACACTAAGCTCTACAAAGGTTTTTTTTTCTTCTCAAACTTAAATAGAAATTTCCAAATTTATATGAACAAGAAGGCTAAACCTGATCAATAGCAGATTGATTCTTGTAGTAATGAAAAGTGGAAATAAGGATGGCCAAGGCGTGAACATGGTTAACACTAACACTGAATTGATCTTGCAACATCCTTGCCCTCTCGTCGCACATGCTACTCAACACCTCTTTCCTCCTAAGTTTGTTGTCAGCATCCATTTTTTTGTAGATCCAAGTGCTCAAAAAGGCCATCACCATTACCCAGAGCAAAAGAAATTTGGGCAACCAAGCCCTGTTGGCCTGAATAAATGTGTACCCTCTTTTGCTCCCCATTTGCTCAATCATTTTGACAGCCACCGAGTGGTGCTGCTGCTGGCTCCGTTGCAACTTTAGACCCATCACCAAAACCAACTAAACCGCTAATTTCAACTTGTTCTTTCTTCCTTCTTTGACACCAACTCCATATCTGAGCTTGAACAAAGAAATGAACTCTTAAGAATTAAAGGGGAAGACTTTTCTATTCTCAGACACAAGCGTGGCTCTCAAAAGATGTAAGAGAAAAGCTCAAACTCCAAAGACTATTTCTCATCATCTCTCACCGCCAATAATAAAAAAGGGGTTTTTTTTCCTTTCTTCTTTCTCTGGTGCCAATATAAAAAAAAGGTTTTTTTTTACAGGGAAACAACACTAATCATGTTTCCTTCCGAGTGTGAAAGGTGTTTGAGGACAACCAAGAGAACGACGAACACGTTCACACTTCACAGACAGTTCACTGTTTTTCCTTTATATTAAAATCAAATTCTGCAGATTGACCAGCGAGCACTCACAGCAAAGACCAGAAAGAAGAGGAAATTAAAGATAAAGTTAAGGATCTTTGGAGGATGAAATGGGGTCATTTGAAATGGTATCATAGATACAGCACATTGAATAAATATTTTACATATACTACTACCCGGTGTTATTTTTTTTTCTTTGGTCGTCCTTTGATCTGTGCTGTGGGGCTTACTTCCTCTTATTTTACTATTTTTTATTTTATTTTAGTTTTAAAACAATTATATAATTTACCCAGATTTCTTCATCAACTGAATCGAATTTCTTGGATTTTTTGCAGATACGCTGTTGTCTCCCTCTAAGACAAACTCTACATTAATAAACCCTCCCTCCCTCTTCGAACTTTTAAAATTCAAAGAATTTATGGTAAATTCATTAAATAATTATTTATATTGTGTTTTCATTGGGATGCTAGATTTTATTGAAGAAACCGTGAAGTTAAATCATATAATAATAATTAGGGTAGATTATAAGTTTATCAACTAAATTTTATTATCTCCTATTTCACTCACTGTATTTTATATCTTTTCAATTTTCTCATTGAACTTAATACATTGTGTGTTTTTTTGTCACTCAGTCGTTTTTTACTAACAGCGTTATGACATGACTTTTTGTTGCTAAGAGAGGAGTGATAAAAAAATCCAATGCATAAAGTTTAGTGGTCAAATTGATAATAATCATAAAGTTTAGTGGTCAAATTGATAATAATTAGAAGTATTGTTAACGAAATGGGAGATTGAGTAGAATTCAGTGATTAAATTAGTAATTTACCCATTAAAAACTAGTTGTTAGTGAAAAACGATTAAGTATTAAAAAATCAATTTAATAAGAAAATTAAATTATAATAAATAAAATATAAAAAAGAATAAAATTTAATTATTAAAATTTATATTTTATCCTAATAATTAAAATAAACTAAAAAATTGCTTTGAGGTTCTAAAAAATCAACATCACATATCTTTTGGAAAATGACATGCGACAAGCCACAGATTTCATTCCCTTATTTGACATTAATACCCTTTCCTTTATCACTCTATTGTCAACTTTGCCCTTCAACATTTTGACCAAAACTTCGTGTAAAGTTTTTCGAATCAAGTTTTCGTAATAATTATTTATTTATTTTTATTCTGTATAACATATTTAGTAAATTTTTCATATTTTAAAATGATATTTAATAAGTTTGAAATAAAATTTTTAAGCATATTAAATATGTTTAAAATTTAAAAATTTAAACATTTTTATTTTAAATTGGTACCTTTTTTAAAAAAAAAAACTATTTAATATTCACCCTCCCATGGTTTAATTATTACAACATAACTTTCTTTTTGTTAGTTGTACCTAAAACACAATTTGAAAATAATATTTTTAAATATATAAATGCTAAGCTGGCTCCCATTTTTAATTAATGAATTTATTTGTTTTTCATGTGAAAAAAATTGGAGTTTAAATAATTATAATAGGAGTTTAAATAAGTTCGGACATTAGTAATTGCAGGTGATTGATCGTGCATTATCAAATGGTTTGAGAGTATTTAAAACATATACTACTTTATAAACACATTAACTTAATAAAAAATCGATACGAAGTTGGACTCAAATTTATATTTCATATTTAAATACAATAAAACTTGAACTTAAGATATTAAGATTAGAACATTTTAATTTTATCATTAAATCAATGCTTCATCAACACTTGTTTATGCTTATTAATATTGCTTTAAACCCACTAGAAGTTTATTTTATGTAAAAACATTTGCTGCCCACTCTAAGGGCGTTTTTACCAACAAAATTATTCCGACATAAATTAATTATCTATCAAATACCGTATCAGAAAATTTTACCGATCTAATATCCTTTATAAAAAAGGCATGAATAATGATCATTGCCTAATGTTGATGTGGCGTCAAGTGGGGTAAGACGCGATTGATGATCTGTGTCTTTCTGGAATAGGTACTAGATACGTAAAAAAATTTAAAACGATATCTAACAGGAAATAAATTTTTATTAGGGTGATTTTTTTGTAAAAATGCCAATTTTCTTTATTTTTTGTGTAAAAAAACTATGCACTAAATTTTTAAATATGTTTTTGCAAATTATTTTATAACTCAACAAGTTTTGGTTTTTGCATGAAATTACACAATACAATTATGTCTACTAATTACCATTTTATCCTTTTTAATGCCCTTTTGACCTTTTTAAAACCATATACGTATAGTCTAGAAAAACTTTGAGAGTAAGTAATTTAAAATATGAATAATTTTATAAAAATTTTATAATTAATATTTCTTTTTCAAAATAATGATGATGATAGTGATGATAATGATAATAATAAATATTTTATAATTTAAAAAATTATAAAATATTTCTTATATTTTTGAACAATTTCTTAACTTTTTAAATTTAAAGACATAAAAAATATTAAAATAAACTTTTAATTACAATTGAGGGATCAAATGAATTGTTATTCATTAATTATTATTTTTTAACAATAGTTAATAATGTGTATTCATTTTTAATAAAATTAAAATTTAATATTTATTTTATATTTTTAAACTTGATATTAGAAAGAATATTTTAAATATATAGGTGATATTTTTTAGCTTTATCTTCTTCTTTTTATTGAATTTTGTTACAAATTTGGAGAGTAACACAAAAGAAATGAAAATATTTAGATTTTTATGTATGCATTTATACTTTTCTTTTAGAAACATTTTACCATGATTTTTCTTAATTAATTTTAATAATAGCATAATAAATGATTAATTTGAATTATAACTCATATATATACTCCATTAATTGGTCGATGACAATGATAATAATGAAAAATATTTTATCATTATTTATAATTGATTTTTAAAATAATAATTGAAAATACATGAGTTATAATTATATCAAATATTTTAATATGTTTTATTTTCATCATTGATTTGTAAAAAATTACTTTTTATTATTATATTTTTAATCTGTTTTATTTTGATATTTGAGTCATTAATTTGTATTATTTTACTGGAATCGCACATTAATAAAAATTTAATGAGTTTATGCTAGTGTACCTTTAAATGTGCGTCATCCCCTTAAATAGAGTATCCCCTTAAACCAATCGTTGTTTATAAGAATTCACTAATTATTCCTTCAATCAGTGTATCAAAAACATATTAAAATATAGATTTATAAGAATTTTATACTCGACATATATATATATATATATATTATCTCAACGTATCTAAAAATAACTTTGAAGCTCAATTAAATTTTAAAACGTATTCAACACAAAAATATTTGTTAAATAATGACAAAATCAAGAGACGATACAAAGTTTATTGGCACTATTTTTCTTTATTATTATTATTATTATTATTATTGAAGAAAAAATGTTTTGTATTATCTTATTTTCAGGTTTTAATGAAAAAATTATTAAAAAAAGAAAAAAATTATTTGAAGAAAATGATAAGTGTGAAAGGCACGTGATGTTCTTTATGATTATAAGACTTAATTTTTTAAAAAGCAGAAAATGAAAATAATTGGCTAATTAAATTTTAGCTTTTTTTCCGGCAAACAAATTACAATTACTTCCTTAATATTATGTGGCGTTTTTACGCAAAAATTATCATAACAGAAATTAATTACTTGTCAGACACTGTTTCAGAAAATTTTACGGATCTAGCACCCATCCCAGAAAGGCATGGATCATCATCCACGCCTTACCTCACATGGCGCCACATAAGCGTAAGGCGCGAATCATCATCTGTGCCTTTCTACAAAGGGTATTAGATCGGTAAAATTTTCTGAAACGATGGCTGACAGGTAATTACAATCTGTTAGGGTGATTTTTGGGTAAAAACGCCCACTCGAACTGTGTTGGTGTCGGCCATATTAGGTGCTACTCAAAAAAAGTCTCACGTGTGGCATGCTTAATATACGGCTAAGGAAAGACGCTACCGGTTTTGTTATTATTTTTTAACAAAATCGGTAAAAAAACTACCGGAAACATTATTATTTCTACAAGTTTTGTTATTATTGGGCAGTTTACCATAAATGTTAAAAAACATTAATGTTTTATGTATAAATAATAAAGTTTTTGGACATTTTTTATAAATTTTATTACAAAATAATAATAAAACTGGTAACGTCTTTCCTTAACCGTATATTAAGTCTGACGTACGGTAGATTGACTTCTCTTCAAGAGGAAGTCAATAATAACAAATAATTACTCCTCTTCGCGACGGAGTCGGGAATAACAAAGAATGACTCCTCTTCGCGGCGGAGTCGAGAATAACAAAGATTGAAGGAGAACAAACGACAATTGATAATATCCTATCAGAATCTTTTGTTGGTACATGATCATTTCATAAGTGTTTGGTGATTACATGGAACCTTTCCCCTCTTCAAACTTCAAAGTTCTCATTTCAATATTTGTTACTACCACCAAGATCTGCACCGACGAACGCTCTGTCCGAACTCACGCCCCGGGTTTTACAGCGACCGTCAAAGTGCTTGGCGTTTGGCCATGAGTTCTTCGTGCTTTTGCTTCACTACTCAAAGCTTTTCATGGCCGTAATTTTCTATAAAGAACATAAAATTTGGGTAAAATACATCGAAGAACACTCGATAATACTTGAATAATCAGTTTGATTATTAAACTTTCAAAAGTTATAAAAATAAGTATTGAATTCATTGACTTATTACGATAAAAGTCATTATAATGTTATAATAATTGTAAAATTTTATAAAAATTAATTATAATTTTTGATAATTTAATGAAATATAATGATTATTTTGATAATTAACACTCATAAATCTCTCTACGTAGGCGGTGCTTGAACCCATTATCTAAAAGAATAATAACAATTATTGCAACATTGAAGTCGCTTTGTTCTTGCAAAATAATAATTTAACATAAATGAATGATTTTGATATATTTTATCCAAAATTTCTAAAAAATTGTTTTTTTTTTAATTATTATTTATCTGAGTTTAAAAGATGATCATATATCTGATCTATGTTATGTTGGAAAACAAACGGCTATATGTCGAGGTATTGTTATTGAATTGAAAATATTAAATAAAATAATCAAACAGAACGATAATTGTGTTGTGGTATTTCACTATTTTAAAAACGAAATCGCCTTAATGTATGTAATCGTTATAATAGATGAATGTCCCTCGAAGTTAACACAACTCTCCAAATTTCGTACATCCAAAAGACGAAGTAGACTTTGATAATATTACTCTTCTCTCAAAACTCAAAACTCAAAACAAAGCTATAAAAAGTTAACGAAAACAAATAGAATGTTTCAAAGAAAATGTCATTTGCTTATGCATATTTATCAAAATAGTAAAATTATCCACTATTTATAGGCTAAATAATAAGAACAAAATGTCTTTTCCAAAACCCAATTTAAAATTATTTACAATATAATTAAATTGCATTATGAAATGAATTACATTTTGATCATTAACATGTTTTACCCACGATAACATATGCATGCTTCCTAATTCCTTCCCTACTATCTTTGGTTACAAGGATAGACCAAGGAATATTGAAAGAAATCATTATATTTCTTGAAAAATTCAAATTTTTATATAAGTTAATTATTTATTTTTATATTTATATTGGTAATCTAATTTGATATAGAGAAAATAACCTCAGTGACAAAAAATGCCTTATAATATACGATTTTAACCAATTTTTTTTGGATTTGCCAAAATGACCAACTAAATCGCAATGCGATCGATAATTCGCAACGCGATCTCCGGTATCGCAAATCAGTTTCCAGATTCGCAACGCGATTCTGACTATCGCATTGCGATTTCCCAAAATCGCGTTGCGATTTTCCTAAATCGCAATGCGATTACGTAAATCGCAATGAGATTCTGACTATCGCAATACTGAATTTCAAATTCGCAACTCGATTTCTGAATTCGCAATATGTTTTAATTTCGCAACACAAATGTTTTGGGTATATAACTACGCAGCAGCATCAACTCATAATCTAAATCCCTAAATCACAACTCATTCCATCTCCATCTATCACTCTCTCTGGTGACATCCGTTCCTATATCCAATGACATCCTTCCCCATCCGGCAACAGGTTTTAGTTTCGCAGCTCGTTTGTTTAGTAAATTAATTTACAATAATGAAATCATCTAATGTTGATCATGTTTGGATAGATTTATGTTTTGGAGGGTCATGGGAGAATGTTCATAGTGTTATACAATATATGCCTTTACCCATGAATCTTCAACTAAAACTGTCATTAAAAAGTTAACTTATGAAACTCTAATGTTACGTGTTGCAAATAAATTGAATTTAGAGCCCCTAAGTGGATTTAGGCTATCTTATCAGAGAAATGGTAAAGTTTATTTGTTAACCGACAATGAAGATGTTGAACGATTCATTGCTTACATTAGTGTTTCAAGTGATGATGTTACATTGTATGTTGTTGAACCTAGAAGTAGTGAAGTTGGGTCAGTAGCGGGTAGTAATCAACTAAGTTTTTCAACCCCAGTTTATGGTGCTCAAAATTTAATGGTTCCACCACAATTTCATTGTTATGATATGTTCAGTTGTTATCACTTATTAGACATTCATTTGACTATCGCAACGCGGAAATCGCAACGGGAATATGACTATCGCAACACGGAAATGACTATCGCAATGCGGAATTGACTATCGCAATGCAGAAATGACTATCGCAACGAGAGAATCGCAATGCGAAATGAAAATCGCAACGAGTGAATCGCAATGCGAAAATGAAAATCGCAACTCGAAATTAGTTTCGCGTTGCGATTTTCATTTTTGCATTGCGATTCACTCGTTGCGATTTTCATTTCGCATTGCGATTTTCTCGTTGCGATAGTCATTTCCGCGTTGCGATAGTCTGTTTTGCATTCAACATAATGCAAATTGAAATCAACAAATCAACTATTACATTTCAATCAATTAAACAAGCACAAATATTATGTACACATCAATTAAACAAATCGAAAATGAAAATCGCAACGCGAAATTAGTTTCGCGTTGCGATTTTCATTTTCGCATTACGATTCACTCGTTACGATTTTCATTTCGCATTGCGATTCTCTCATTGCGATAGTCATTTCCGCGTTGCGATAGTCTGTTTTGCATTCAACATAATGCAGATTGAAATCAACAAATCAACTATTACATTTCAATCAATTAAACAAGCACAAATATTATGTACACATCAATTAAACAAATCAACATTTACAAATCATCTTTTACAAATCAATTAAACAATCAAAAAATAATAATGAAATCAACTTTTGCACCCATACATCCATTTCACGCAGCTCACTTCAGGATTAACCTGCAGAAACCAAACATTGAATCAACAACACTTTCTACACATCTAAAACCTACAAACATCAAATTATTGAATTCTAGCTACTTAACCAAACATTTTCAAACCAAAAAGAGTAAATATGTTTAACAACACTTGCATTTGACTTACAAATTGTTTATGGACACTTTCATAACGCGGATGCAGGTAGGCAGCGTCTCGCATATATCGCTCTAGCCATAAAATACCGAAACCACAAGCCTACTGCACCTCTATCTCTATCGGTGGGAGGTAGAAAATGTGTACTTCCTGTCGTCAAACGCTCCAAGCACATGCATACGAGAGGACCACAATCCCCTCTGGCTTCCTTCGTTTGTTGTGGTGCGGTCTCGTCTCTGATAACTGTAACATTGAACTTCTTTGGCTTCTTGTTTCCAGACTTAGTCCAATAATCAATTGCATCCAAGAATTTAGCCAAATGAGAGCTCCATCCCTTAATCATATCTCTCAAATCAGACAATGATATGTAATTTATCATGATGTCATATACTATTGTCTTTAGGGATGGGAGCTGAAGCTCGACGAGAAGCCAATGAGTACGGTCTAAAACAGGGATAAACACCTGCATCGAAATGTAATAATTCAAATTGCGCACTTATTTATGAACACCCTTAAAATATTTAAACAAATATACTAACCTTATCGACCTCCCACCATGCAGGATAAAGTTTAGCTTGTCCATTAGCCAACACATATGATTCCTGTCGTTGATTCTTCAAGTGAACTATGTGAAAAGACGTCGGCATAATTGTATATCGTGTTTTTTTAATATTTTTCTTCAATTTCCTTACAATTAGAAGACGTGTCACCCATGCATCAATATGCTGTTTTACAAAAAAAGACATATATTAGTGAATTACATAAATTTTAAAAAAAATTAATCAAACTGAAATATAGGAAATATAAGACTTACCCGCACATCGAAATAGCCGTTGTCTTCAACCCCTAATAATACACCCCACCAAGACCGTTCAATCAACAAATGCATATCATCGTTGAGTTTGTATATGTCAGCGTAACACCCTTGGCTCTGCTCATGTAGATAAAAATCAACTGCGGTCTTAGCCCAAAGGGTATTATCCAGAATTGTTTCCGGTAGTTGTTTCCTCTCCACTTCATCTGCCGGAATGGTACTGGACGGTAACTTATACGAAAGCCAACAGTCATCCATCATGTCTGGCACGTGAGGGGGCTTCTCAATAATTCGATATATTACGCCGTATGAATCGGGCTCTAGAATGTTGGGAGGGACCTCTTCAACGATGACAGTGGCCTATTAAACGGTGGGAGGGGACTCTTGAGGGATGATAGGGGCCTCTTGAACGATAGGGGAGGCCTCTTGAATGATGACAGATGAGTCGGGCTTTTTCTTACGGATTCTTTGCACTATTGGGGTGAACGGAGACGTAATGGCACGTGCACGCCGTCTGATGCGTGAACTCTATCTTGCAAGAAAAACCCGACGTAGAGCATCCACCTTGGCGGGCCGCTAAAAATAAATTAATACATAAATCAGTAAATAAACAGACATGATATTAAACAGTGAGAACAAAGACAAATATATTTCAAACTTGCACGGTATTCACCCAAGTCATTATTATATCATTGTTCACAAAATGCATCAGATAACATTCCAGAAGTAAGCACTTATATAAACATTTAAAAGGACAATATATAGGTTTAGTGCAGGTTCAATGACAACATAAAGAGTAGTAGTTTATTCTTGAAACTTAAATTTTCAACACTGTGAAGTTAGTATTTGTCTTTTGGTTGAAGTAATTCAATTCATTCAAGTTTCAATTTGCAGAAGAAGAATAGAATCTGAAAATGACTATCGTAATGCGAAAATGACTATCGCAATGCAAAAATGACTATCGTAATGCGAAAATGACTATCGCAATGCAAATTTGACTATCGCAATGAGAGAATCACAATGCGATTTTCATTTCGCATTGCGATTCTTTCGTTGCGATAGTAATTTTCGCATTGCGATAGTCATTTTCGCATTACGATAGTCATTTTCGCATTGCGATAGTCATTTTCGCATTACGATTCTCTCGTTGCGATAGTCATTTTCGCGTTGCGATAGTCATTTTCGCATTGCGATAGTAAACTATTCTTCTTCTGCAAATTGAAACTTGAATGGATTGCATTACTTCAACCAAAAGACAACCAAAAATAAATACTAACTTCACAGGGTTAAAGAATAAACAGTTAAACAGTATTGGCAGCAACCGAATGAATTTACTAAGCAATCTAAGTGAAATTACGAGTAAATTTATCATCAAGTTAAACATGAAAAATATTAAACTTACCTCGTTGCGTAGAGTATGAACCTCGTTCTGCAACGATGCTACAATCTCACGTAGAGCTGCTACCTCACCACGTAAAGTAGACACCTCAACACGCCATGTACCATTGTCATCACGTAAAGTACCGACCTCCTCACGCAAGGCATTTAACTCATTACGTAACTCCCCTAACTCATCTCGTGGAGGTGGAGAACAGGGAGATAAAAGTCGTAGCATCTTTGTCGGTCGCCTATCATGAGGTGATGGTGGAGAAGAGGCTCGATGATGTGACAAAATAGGTGATGACTCTCGTGTTGGAGGTGTATATTCGGGTCGATCAGGTGATGGCTCTGGGTGAGGTGATGGCTCTCGAAGTGGTGGCTGCTCATCATCCGTGCCATCAAAAAAGAGCTTACTAGCTTGCCACCAATCAGTGGCAAGCTCAACTTCCGTGGGTGTCAGCCTCTGTAATGGAGTGTTGGCCTCCTAACAATATAAAAGCTCAAACAAAGTTAAACGTGTACTAGTAATAACTTGTTTATAAACATATGGTAGTATTTGTGTTAACTTACATTATTTATTGTAGTATACGGTAGTAAATCTTCCCATTGCTGTAAGGACCGTTTCCTATTCCAGGAAATAGCCCTAGGAATATCATTAGAAGTTTTTAATGCATATGTCTGCATGGCGGGAAAGGCCTCAAATATCCAAATCTACAAACAATATAATAACAAACATTAGTAATTGTTAAAGAATTAATTATAATTTTGGAAACATTATATAAAAATTATTACCTTAAAGGCCCAAATAAAGCCTGACAAAGTGTATTTGGAACCATCGCCACGCAAACTTTTCCGATCATTAAAGGCAGACGACAACTTATTCCATGTAGCTCTCCATAGATACGAACCCCCACGGAAACAGGTTCCATGCATTTAGGGTCATCTACAAATTTAATTAGATCATTAGGAATAGGTTGTCGGGCATCTCTGCCTAAAAAGACGGCTTGCAAAAGTATTAGAAGGCATACTCGGACAACATCGACGTCATCCATCCAAGTAAAACCATTTTTCTTATTCAATAATCTCGTCAAGTCTTCCACGTGTAAATTCGACTTCTCCGTTGACTGCTCAGGAAAAACCCGAGAAAACCATGATAGGCGGGTAATATGTCTAGTGTACCGATCTACATCATCGTGTCCGAAGCGTAGACCGGTGATTAAGCAAAACTCCTCCCGTCCAAAACACGTATAAGCCGGTGGAAAATCAAACCATATCGCTTCATCACGACGTTGTATAGTCTCTGGTAGATCACTAGTCATGGTTTGAAGAAACAGATGGGTCAACATAGCATCTCCACCCGGATGTTGTACTTTCAACTATGGCCTGAAGCAAATATCCTCAAATATTTTTCTTTGTGCATGTGAAAGCTTCGACGCAATTGTTTTGGCCATGCTTACTTTATTTCTTAAGGTCAATTGAGCCGAATAAAAGTTCTGCAAAAACAATAAACATACCAATTTAGATATACCAAAAACTACACTGTGAAGATATGAACAATAAACATAAAGAGTAGTAGTTTATTATTCAAACTTAAATTTGTAACACTGTGAATTTAGTATTTGTTTTTTGGTTGAAGTAATGCAATTCATTCAAGTTTCAATTTGCAGAAGAAGAATAGTTTCTGAAACTTTAAATCGCAACACGAAAATGACTATCGCAACGCGAATTTGACTATCGCAACGCGAAATGAAAATCGCATTGCGATTCTCTCGTTGCGATAGTCAAATTCGCATTGCGATAGTCATTTTTGCGTTGCGATTCACTCGTTGCGATAGTCATTCTCGGTTTCAAATACTAAAATTGAAAGAAACTTGAATGGATTGTATTACTTCAACCAAAAGACAAAACAAAGACAAATACTATCTTCACAGGGTTAAAGACTAAACAGTTTAGCAGTATTGGCAGCAATCGAATGAATATAAGCAATCTAAGTGAAATGGTTAATCTATTATTGAAAACACCAGTAAACTTATCATCAATTTCAATATGAAAAACCTAATAATAATGCAAAAATTTCAAAATAAAAATAATTAAAAAAAACTAACCCTCGGTGGTTGATTTGGTTGATTTTCCATTTCTGACCGTTAATGATTTCGCCGGAGATGGAGACTATTATCGTCGTGGGGACTGATTTCGTCGGAGATGGGGACGAATGTCGCCTTAGAGAGTGAGAGATGGAGATGAGACTGAGTTGTGATTTAGGGTTTTAGGTTATGAGTTGCGATTACGGGATATACTGTGGACGGTTCAGTAGGGATGGAAAACGGGCGGGTCGGGTGCGGATACCCCCTCCCCCATCCCCATACCCACATAATATTTTTCAATCCACCACCCGCCCACCACCCATGATGGGTACAAATTTTCAAATCCAGACCCGCCCACGCGGGTACATTTTCAAATCCATCCCCACACCCACTACCCACTAGCGACATACCCATCTAGACCCACCTGACAGCAAACTAATGGGATGTTAGAGTTGGTTCCCAGACAGTTCGTGATGGGGTAGCAGCGCATGCTTCAATTTGTCAGAGGAGTGGCTCTACGAATGTTATGAAGACATATTATAGGGAGCATGTAGTCGCAGAGCTGGATTGTTGTGTTGCTTTCGATGTTAATGCTCATAGTGCGCATAATATGGGACTTGAGGGGCTAAAGAATATGGAAACTGCTGCTTTTGATGTTAATGCTTATAGTACGGCTAATTTGTGTTTGGATGGGCAGCATGGGCTAAAGAACATGGAAAATGACGTGGTTAGTGGGATCATGGGTTTAATCAAAGAGTCGAATATTTCCCTAATTAAAGACTAGATTAAAGACTAAATATATTTAATATTTGGTTAAATTATATGTTATATATTATATAATATTAAAATTTATAAATTAGTCTCTAAAATTACACCTAAATTTATAATAGTCCAAAATTTAATAGATATTTAGCTGGGCGGGCGGATGTGGGGCGGGCGAATGCGGGGGCGGGTAATGTCTCAAACCCATTACCCGCCCACCACCCATGACGGGTACTACTTTATAAATCCACACCCGCTCACTACCCGCTAAAATTATACCCATCCCCGCTCCAATTGGAGCGGATGAAGTGCGGAATCCACGAAACTGTACCCGTTTGCCATCCCTACGGTTCATTGTTCCGATATATTAATATATTCGTGTTTGGAATTTGAAAAAAAATACGCGTTAATACGAATGGCGCTATGTAAATCGCATTGCGATTTACGTATTCGCATTACGATTTACGTAAATCGCAACGCGAATTTGGGAAATCACAATGCGATAGTCAGAATCGCGTTGCGATTTACGTAAATCGCAACGCGGATTTGGGAAATCGCAATGTGATAGTCAGAATCGCGTTGCGAACCTGGAAACTGATTTGCGATACCGGAGATCGCGTTGCGAATTATCGATCGCACTGCGATTTAGTTGGTCATTTTGGTAAATCCAAAAAAAGTTGGTTAAAATCGTATATTATAAGGCATTTTTGGTCACTGAGGTTATTTTCTCTTTGATATATTCTAAAATTTTATAATTTAACATTGTGTAAATGTTTAATAATTTTTTTAAAACCCATACTTCTGATATGAAATTATGTGTACATTAATGTTTGATTATATCATAAAATAATAATTTCATATAAAATCTTTAAATCTCACATCATATCATGAGAATATACTTAAGTCTTGAAGTCTAAAACCGGTGGGGTTATAAGCTTTGATCAAATCTGACTTGTTAGAGGAGACTAATGATCTCATAATTAAATAGTATTATGATTTATTTTGACTATTGATTTATTTGTCAAGCAGTAATTAGCGGAGGATCTACATTGCGTAGGCAATTGGCATTGATCGCCTACCTATGATATGCTCACTCGAGTCTTGGCTTCTATGTTGTGGACCCTTCTACCTTGCTATTAAGTATTAGAGGGGATAAAAAGTATTAGAGGGGATAAACGAGTCATTCAGATCGAGTTTGAGTAATGTTATTTTGGGTTTAAATTATATTTGATTTAATTTTGTTCGGGTCAGATCGAATTTGGTTTGAATCTAGTTCGAGTGGACATTAAATCGGATCAGGTCGGTGATTATCGGATCAGTTGTTTTCTAGTTCAAATTGATTGATTTTTGGGTCGGGTTAATATCATATCAGTTAGATTTCAAGTCGGGTCAATATCAAATCGGTTGATTTTCGATTTATGTCAACCTTTAAATCATGTCAATTCATGTTGAATTGATTATGAGTATAATCAAGTATATATATAATTATTGATATATTATTGTAAAAAAATGTATTCTTGTTTGTTTATCTTATCATTTAGACATAATTTCAATTCTCAATCATTCAATATTTTGAATTAAACCAATATTTAGAGATGATAAATCGATAATTTGACACAAATATGATCCTATAATGCGTGTTAGAATGTATTATCAAAATTTTATATTGATATTGTACGAAAAAATTATAATGAGAACTATTTGATAAATAAATATTTTTTTTTATTAAAAATTTTATTTCCAATTATAAATTTAGAATTTTTATTAAATTTTAAAAATAATACATAACTTTATTTGTTAAATTTTAGTCGTAACATAAGTAAACTTTATATTATTTTTATTATAAATATAATATTATTTCCTTTATTTTAGTTATTTTCTATTATTTTTATTATAAATCTAATATTTTTTATTACAATAAAGATAAGAAAACTTTATTTATTAGTGTTTTCAATCTTACAATTATATTCTTACTTTTATATTCCTCTTATGTAAACATAAGTAAACTTTATATTATTTTTATTATAAATATAATATTTTTATTTAATTATAAATTTTATTTAAATTAATTTATTATCCAGTTCGAATTAATTTTTGTTCGGGTAACTTTCGGGTCGTGTTAAATTCGGTTTGGATTATTCTTGGATCGGGTTAAAATTTGGTTCGGGTTTTTCGGTTCGGGTTAATTTAAGTTTTGGTTCCGGTTACTTTCAGTTTCGCTAAATTTTGGGTCGGGTATGGTTCGGATCGGATATGAGTTGGGTATCAGATCAAATTTGATTATCATATTCAGGTTAACATCGGGTAAATCGGTTCGAGTAATCGAGTTTGGGTCAAGTTTGCTAGGTCTATTAAGTATAGGACCTTAAATTAGGATAAAGTACATAAATGGTCCTCAAACTATAGGATATTATTTTATTAAGTCATTTGATTATTAAAAGTTACAAAATGGTATCATGATTATAGGGTATTCCTTTGTCGAGTCACTCTATTATTAATGGTCACTCGACTATTCATTATGTTGCAACTCATCTTTTTTGTTTGTTTAAAAAATGATGAAAATCTAAGCTGGATGTTAATATGTGTGCGAGATATGATAGTCGTTTGAGATAATCTGATCAGATTTTATCATATCTTATACATTAAGTTAACATTTAACTCATTCCGTCATCAATTTTTAATAAAAAGGACGAATTTGGAACATAATGAATAGTTGAGTGATCATTTTATAAGTTTTAATAACCGAATGACTCAACAAAGCAACATCCTATAATCGGTGGACCATTTTATAACTTTTAATAGTAAAAAAACTCAATAAAATAATATCTAATAATCGGGGCCAATTTATGTAATTTACCCTAAAATTAAATCACCGATCTTGGAAGATTAATCTTTACGGTAACATAACAATATTCGAGTCGACGTTTTGTAGATTAAAATTGAATCCACGTTTTGTTCAATTTCTTATTGGTACAAAAAATATTTTATTTTGAAATATAATAAAATATCTTAAAATCTTCATATCTATAATTTACCCATCCTTTTATCGAGAGGGGAGTTTAGGCTCTTTTCACGTTAACATGATGAATTTTATGAACATTATAATAAATATCGTAATTCTTAAAACATATTTTTTACTTGTCATATTTTTTAAGTTTAATTTGGATCGAATAGAGGTTATATAATTTTTATATCAAATCGGTTTGACCGAAATTCGATTCATACTCATCCCTGATTACATGGCTCGTTTCATAGCGACGGCCATTTCTTTTTGAAGTTATGGGTTTGTCACACTGAAACATTGCAGAAGTCCAATTTCATCCTATCCGACCCGAGCAAGACAGGGAGGGTCAGGTGATTTTGGACCACACTAGTTAATGTCTTAATTAAAGACATGTCTCGATTTTCTACTCCGAGTTGTCGGATCCTATGCTTTTAATAATTCGTTAAACTAGCCCCTCAAAGACTTAGTTGTCACTAAACACACCTCCTAAAAATTTTAAATTTTATTATTTTTTATATATTTTTATTTATTTTCTTATTTTACATCCCATATAATTTTATAACTTCTCATCCCCTGAAAATTTTAATATAACTTACTAAATTTATACTCCCTAAACTAAATTTTTACATCTATCCATACCTCTAATCAAACAATTACCTTACAATTCTACTTTAATCATTTACGTCCAACCTTGAAAGTTGCATATACACGAATCAAGTAATATTAATTATTGATAGAATGATTATTATTACTATAGGTCTTGAGTTCGAACACGACGTTTATAAAAATGTTTCAATATTATTAGATGGTAATTTTTTTAAATAAATAAAAATAGTATCTTATAATCATTATAAACTAATAAAAATATAAACTTATAACATTTAATTAGTATAGATAATAGGACGACAAACAATAAAAAGTTTGGAGACAAAATGAATGAAAAATATCATATGCCATTCCCACAAGCAAAAGATAATGTTTTCTTTACAACTCTCATCTTCTTCTTTTCCTATTCACGAAATAAATATTCAAACATAGCCTACCACCTACAATAGTGTAACTGTTTATTAATACATTATAATTTTGAATATAAATTTATAATAATTCTAATTTTTATTATCTAATTATTTAATAACTTTAATCCCATAGTTATTGAGATTAGTGATGACTTTAATCCCATAGTTATTGAGATTAGTGATGGTTTTTGATATGAAAATCTTCATATCTATCATAAATTCTCCGTTCTGATTAAATGAGTCGTATTATAAATCTTTTATATCCGATTAAAAAAAAAAATTTGAATTATAAATTCTTGACGTAATTTTTAATATAATAAAAAATTATATGATTAACAGTTTTTTAGGAAAAGGTATGGGGTAGTGTGAGATGAAAGGGTCATGTCCATGCAAATTCCATAAGTGAGAGCATGGGAGTGTTTTCATCTGACAAAGGTACTATTGGAAAGAAGAATCTGACCACAAACAGCTTTTTAATTAGAAAAAGAAAATTAAAGAAGAGTGAGAAAAGCGACGAGACGAACACTTTCATAGTATCTTGCTTCTTTCGTGGGACTTTACACTTTACAGTAACTACAAATCTTTAGTGTTTTCTCTCTCATTTCCCCGCACGAATTCAACAATCACCGCACCACGGGGTTACTGTATTCCATCTACTTTCTTTGAGTTTTTTTTTTTTTGCAATCTTTGTTCCACCTTTCTTCTTCTTTAACGATCACTGTACTATTTGTGGTAAAATTAGAATCCCTGCCCCCCAAATCCGTATTTTTGTACCAAGTAAGAATCTTTTTCATATGTTGCGGATTTGATTTGATTTTTATTTTTGTTTGGGTTTGCTTTTGGTTTGTGTTTGCTGATTTTAAGCTTCGGTTCTTGCCGTGTTTGTTTTTAGCTTTGGATTTTGTTGAATTTTAACCCCCTTTTTTTTCTTGGCTTGTTGTTACCTGGTTTCTAAATCTGGGTTTTGTTTCTTGTTTCTTTTCATGGCTTGTATGCATGTTTAATAGATCAATTTTAGTTTGTTTTATATTTTATTCTGTGTAATGAAAATCTTCCACGATGTTCTTCGTTTGACGCCGTGCTTGCTAGATTTATGTCATGAGTGTCGACCTTTAAGAAGTAAATTTGAAATTTAGGTGTATGAAATGATAAAATTGCAGGGATGAGAATTTAGATCATCAAATGAAAATACACATGAAATACCTAAACTAAATTATGTAGGGATTCGAAATTTTCGTGAGGTGCGGCCACACCCCAGCAGGTCAGCAGCCCCTCGGTCTATCGCTGCTCGAGAAGGAAATGGGGTCGAATATGTAGAACTTTTTGTTATCTTCATTGATTCTGGGTGATTTTAGCGCTGTGTTTTCTATGGAATCAAGCATCTTGTTGCATTCATGATTGATGCTCCTAGGAAGCATATGGTACCATATGAAATTAAGGAGAGTTATGGTGGCATGAAACTCGACCACCTGCGATCGATCATCTTAGATCCTAGGATTGCTAATATTGATTCTCTACTCGTTTATCTGCTAAGCTCTCTGGCCTTGGCCGGATACTAATTTCTTTAACTCTTTTTTGATCTCTTGTGTTTGGAATAAAACACCCGAACTCGAGTAACATGGAAAGGAAGTCCTCACTATAGGTCCTTGTGTACCATGATAGGTAGTTTTAAACTTTTAATATGAATGCTAGAACTCGATATCTCACATGTTGCTTCCTCCATCACGAAGAACTGATATTCCTAAAAAAACTCGATTATTTGAATCGTCACTCTTGACCGCTATGAAGCCGGGAAATAGCGAGTTTAAGGAAGAAATGAGAAACCACAGAATATATTCAACACTAGGTTAAGTTTGAGTCTGTGTGCCTGAGGTGATTACTCTCTATTCCAATGCATTCCTAGCTCTGCCGATCATCGAACAATTTGCTCCATCTTTCTTATATATTACTATCTTCTTCTAGATGGCAATGGAAAGTCTGAAAGAAAGTCTACTTGTATTTGTGTTGGTGAATTTTCATATGATTTATCGACCTGTGTTGGTTGAATGCTAGTTTAGCTTCGAATTTCTTTATGTACATGGCCCGCAAGAAACAGAAAAACCCAAATTCCTGAACTGACGAGACACGAAATATTTCTGACCGGGAAGTTTCTTTGTTTCTTATTGATTTGTTAATACATAGTCGCATCCTTTCTGTACTTACAAGGTTTGCACAATTCGAACAAGAAACTTGGACACAAGTATAGATACGTGTGAATGTTTGTGTTTCAGTTTTGTCCAGCTATGCAATGCAAGTTCTTGTTGACAGTACAACATTTCATTTCTTTTACTTACATGCATGCGTTGGAGATCCGACTTATTAACACGTTAACATTTCGTACCTGATATATCAAATGGAACTAGCAGTAGACATTGCTGAGTACCCGAGAATGACACCACCGAACCCGAGGTTAGAATCAGAAAATGATTCAGATGCGAGTAGCCGAGCAGCTTCCAACGTGTGTCTGCAAGAAGCATCCTCGGATCCCTCAAAGGATAGCACAGCCACTACTTCATGCCTCACGAATCCTGTAAAGGCTCAACCAGATTCAGGGTCTGTTTCCCTAGACCTGACTCTCCATTTCAGTGTCGGTGATGCCGAGATGAAGGGAACCGGAGAGACTAGTAGTGAGATAGGGGTCAATACACCGACTATCCCTCGGGTTTTCTCTTGTAATTATTGCAGGCGTAAGTTTTATAGTTCGCAGGCACTGGGTGGACATCAGAATGCTCATAAGAGGGAGAGGACGATGACAAAGCATGCAATGCGGATGGGGATATTGTCTGATAGGTATACAAGCTTGGCGTCTTTGCCCCTTCATGGTTCTACATTTCGGTCTCTCCGGATCAAAGCTCATTCTGCTATGCACTACGGAACCATGCAATCTCAGAGGCCTCTGGACACAAGAACTGGAGCAAGGTTCGATCAAGCGTATTTCGGGATGCCGATATTCATGGAAGAAGATGACGTTGACTTCTTTTGGCCAGGGACTTTCAGGCAAGTGAATAAAGGGGCCAGCAGCAACCAGGCTTCAGATTACCCTCGAGATTCTACTCGAAGTTCAAACATAAGTTTCGTAGCAACAGCATCACCACCAAGAACAGATACATCTTCGCTGGATCTTACATTGAAGCTCTAATTTTCCGAAGGTTCATTCACTTCTAGACGTGATACTCGTTACGGCACTACTCTGTATAATCGAGATGAATTAGCAATGGCTGCTAAGATCATAAGATAACTTTTGCTAGATTTCCTTAACATTTATATATGATTGCAGGAATCAGATTCACATTATAAGTTAAAATCATATCAAAATATGTTAATAAATTACCAAAAGATAGGGCAATATTTCGATACATTCCAATCGGAGTAGGTTAATTAGTTACCAAAAAGTATACGTAAAACTATTTTTTATTCAATATATGAATTAGAAACCCGACCAGACACGATATAAAATAATAAAAAAATATTTTTATTCAATAAAAACATTGACTTAATTGAAAAAATTTATAATAGAGGGGTATTATTGTAATTATTCCTAAATATATAAGGTAAAATTATATATTTTTTTTCGGGGCGGTCCGGTTTTTTTCACCCTAAACCCGAAACCGACCCGAATATCACACTTAAAAAAACCCAACTCGAATATCACACTTAAAAAACCCGACCCGACCCGAATATATGAATTAAAAATCCGACCCGACCCGAAATAATAAAAAAGTATTTTTATTCAATAAAAACGACGACTTAATTGAAAAAATATATATAGAGAGGGGTATTATTGTAATTATTCATAAATATATAAGATAAAATTATATATATTTTCGGGTCGGGTATTTTTCATCATAAACCCGAACTCGACCCGACCCGAATATCACACTTAAAAAAACTGACCCGACCGACCAAAATAAAGTTTCACTCGACCCGACCCGAATATATGAATTAGAAATCTGACCCGACCTGACCCGAAATAATAAAAAAATATTTTTATTCAATATATGAATAAGTTATCAAAAGATTGATGAGGGTAGTAAATTGAATTCTATCCATTCTTGGATGAAATTCACTTTCTCTTATTAGATAGAAAGTTAAAGGCACGAGGGATTCCAATTCTCTTGGAAAATTTAAACCAAACATGGGAAAATGATGAAATTGGATTCTAATTTCCCTCAATTCCAAGCGATTCCATCCAACCAAACGCCACCTTAGATTCAAAGCTTTGAATTTTCCACTTTGTCAGAAGAAATAACACCCGTAGCTTCTCTATGTTTCTTCCTCCTCTGACTTGATTTCCATTTTGTTAAAACCCCCATACTGCTATCTTCTACCATTGAACCCTTCCATGTTGAGGTGAATTGATATGTCCCGTCATAAAGCTTGGGATTTTCCCTTAGACCAAAAAAATTAACCCAAACCATCCGAGCAACCTCCGACCACCTTTTGCTCGTCCGATTAAGAGATAACTTCCCTATGTCTGATCGCATAACGTTCGAATTATGAGATTTGTTTGAAAAAAGGAGGTGCTCCAGTTGCTTGCCTTTGTAGGGAACCACCTTTGATAAAACTCCATCTCTCTTTCTGCTACCCCATCCCCTTAAGCCAACTTTAAAGAACTTATGTACCCGTTTCTTCTTTCTCCTCCTTCCCCGATTCCTATTAGACCATTGAGCAAACACATCTTTCGTTCATCCTCTTCCAAGTGAGCAAACACCTTTCTCAACCTGCAATGCCAAGAAAAAGATGAAGTAAGAAAGAAGAACATGTTTACCTCGTGGAAGAAATCCGTGGGGAGTTACGTTATGACAACCACTAGTACCCGATGAGTGATCCCCAACTGGGTTGACCTTGTCATTAACTAAGATAACCAATTCTTTTTCCACATCATGAGGTTCAACCTCGTTTTGTGGAACCTGAATGAAAAAACCAGTAAAGAAAACCACTGGAATGATGCAAGTTTTCCAATTGCTATCTCGTTTAGACTCATTGAAATCCCAATATCGACTGGGACCTAAGAAAATAACCATTGTCAAACTTTAGAAACCCTCTAAAGAACGTAGAACCAGTTAACTTCCTAATACCATTGTCAATTTAATAGTCGATGAATAAGATAGTTCGTTAGAGTCAAGCACTTCATTAAAAGTATCCAATTTGAGAAATCATGCTTATATTATATATACTACTATATGGCAATACACTCCAAAAGTATTTTTTTCTTCTTCTTAAAGTGGAATAAAATCTCACCATATGGAAGAGTTAATGTATTCCAACATTTTAAGATTTTGTGTGTAGATATAGATTTTGTATGATTTTTTTGGATAAACTAAATTATATTCTAACTACCGATCTTTTAATTTCATCAATTACATCATTTAATTATTTAAATAATGTCAATCAAGTGACATGTCGTTAATATTTAATGAAAGAACAAACATGATAGTTGAATTTATTGAATTAAATTAAATATATTATGAAATTAATATAGTGTGTAGGTAATGAGAACCAAATGTGTAATTATACTAAATTTATTAACAATCACGTTTATCGATCAAATGTTATTCTCATATGAATAATTCAGTGATATAATTGATAAAATTAAAAGATTCATAGTTAATTTAGAATCCGTCCATATTTAAATGACCATGACTATAATTTACCCTGAATTCTTTTGGTGTTGAATTTGTTTAATTTAAAATATCCTGAATTTCTTTCCATGTACTGCAAAAATAAATGTTAACATAATAATTTATTTTATTAGATATCGATATTTAATAGCAAGTTAACGTATAGTTTAGATCACCACTATTTTTTTTAATGGAAATAAACGAGTTTGAAACATATGAATAGTTGAATGACAATTTTGTAACTTTTAAAAGTCAAGAGACTTAACAAAACAACACCCTATAATCGGAGACCATTTTGTAACTTTTAATTGTCGAAAGACTAAACAAAGTTGCACCCTGTAGTCGGGACCATTTATGTACTTTACCCTAGAAAATATATAAAAAAAATCTAAAATATAGAAGGATTTGAAAATTTCATGAGTTCGATTGCGCCCGCCGTCCTCTCGGTCTAATTATAAGTTCACATGTGGTCCTTTCATACTAATATATAATAATTAAATTATTATAAAAATAATTATTGATCTTTATCAGTATATTAAATCAAGAAAACTTCTTATTTAATTTTATTCTAATTCCAAGAGTTTATTGAAATAAAATACATAAAATTTTAAATAGGACAGACACTTTCACAATCCGAATCGGTAGAGAAACAACCCAACGAAGGTTTTGCAGTACAACAGAAACAATCATACGAACCACGCGGGCCAGGACACTTGGCTTTATGACATTTTGATAATGTTATATCAACACCTCCCGTTTCGTTTCCATCTCCTCCATTTTTGCCTACAAAATTACAAATAATAACAAATATTACATAACTAAAATAGAAATTTTAATATAGAGATAAATAAGGGGAGAGTCATTCAATTAAGTAGCTTAATTTAATTATCGAATTTAACGATATATTGCATTCCTCGTCCACATAAAGAAAAATCCTTCTTTTTTCGTCTAATTCTTTTTTTTCTTAATAAAAATTCTGCATCTTATCTTCATCGTCAAACCATAATCTTTCATCCTCGTTAAAAGGGATAAATTGTGACTGATCAAACAACCCGTCTCCATCGTCGATCAATTAAATTGCTTTTGGTTATTACTTTACCAGTCGACCATCAATAAACATAATATATTAGAATAATGCAATTCTATTATATATACGTACGTGTATATATATATATATATTATATACAAAACCATATAATTTTATATTAATATAATAGAATTATTCTTTTAAAGTTGAAAATATACTTACATTCATAAAGATGGGAGTTTGCAGCACATACAATGAAGAAGAGAAGGAGATAAATGGAGAGAAACTTAATATTTGCCATTGTATCTATTGAAAGTTTGATAGTATCAATTTCAGAAATTGGGTTTATATTATATATATGCTATATGGCAATACCCTTTAAAGGTATTCTTTTCTTAAAATGGAATAAAATCTCACCCATATGGAAAACTAAATGTATTCTAATATTTTAAGATTTAGTGTGTATATATAGCTTTTGTATGAATTTTTAGGTAAACTACATTCATGACCATTTAAATACGAGGAAATTATACTCTAATTACCGATCTTTCAATTTTATCAATTAAATCATTCAATTATTTAAATGATACCGATCAAGTTACATGTCGTTAACATTTACTGAAGGAACTAATATGATAGTTAAATTTACTGAATTCAATTAAAATTAAGACCATATTAATAGGGTGTGCAGGTAATGAGAACCAATTATGTAATTATACCAAGTTTGTTAACAATCATGTTTACTCCTTGATCGAATGTTAATCTCATCTAAATAATTCAGTGATATAATTGATATAATTAAAAGATTGATAGCTAAATTAGAATCCTTTCATAATTAAATGACCATGGTTGTAATTTAGCCTTAATTCTTTTGGTGTTGGATTTGTTTAATTTAAAGGATCCTGGATTTCTTTCCATGTACTGCAAAAATAAATGTTAGTATAGTAATTTATTCTATTAGATTTTGATATTTAATAGCACAAAAGATATATTTTAAAAGTAATTTTATAATGATTTTTTTAAAAAATAAAAATTACACGAAAAAGAAATTCAAGAAATCTTAGTCACTTTATAGAAATATAGTAATTGTGATATAAAATGAATTTTAAATGTGGATTCAGATATCAAATATATTATTTGTAAATATAACGAGAACTTAGATAATAAACATTTGAAGATTAACATATATATTCACTCAAAATTCGTTGTGTATATGAAATAAAATATTTATATTTAATTACCATCTTTACCGCCACGAGTCAATTTGCTTTATTGGTTAAAGGAATTGTTTTTGTTCCTAGAGGCTACGGGTTCGAGCACCAGCGGCTACAATAGGGTGATTGAATGTTCATTGTCAAATAGTTGAGAGTATTTAAAACATATACTACTTTATAATCATCTTAACTTAATCCAAAAAAATATCATCTTTACCGACATCTATGTCCTACACATTCAAATAGTTGCCTAGAAATCCAGTGTCCAATCCCAACAGTGCACCAAAGTATATTGAAAAGTGGAGCAACATGGATTAAAATTGATATGATCCGATGCTAAATTTAGGGAATCAAAAAGAGGAGGTTGGAGAGTTTTATGATAAATTTGTAGAATTTAGAGTATTTTTTTATAAAACAAATAATATATTCACATTCAATATGTCAAAAGGGGTGAATTATACTAATAACCAGTTGATTTAGTTGGATGAGACACTAGATTTCTTTAAGTAAGATCAACGATTTAAATTATAGAGTTTGCGAATGGGATTCAATAACCGTCGGCAATAATAAATTTTTTTGGTTAAATTCTAACATTGAGAGAGGTTTTTAGGGCTTTCTTTAAGGAAGTAAAAATGAATGGAATAAAATTTAAAGATTAAATCGATATTTTCTCTAAACTTTAGGGATTAAATTAAAAATTAATTATTTTTAATTTTCTACATCACTAAAGTAACAAGAGTTAATGATTATGTGATCAAAATTTTAACTAATGATAACGTAAGTGATTAGAATATATTTTTTAAATTTCTAAGATAAAATTGAACAAAAGTGACTTGAATGATAATTTCCCTTTCAAATATGGGTCAAATTTAAATATGAGTATGGGTCAGGTTTTCGGTCAACTTGACTCGACCAAAAAATTATACACCCTCTATCTGACACGAAAATTATGTATCCTTTATCCAACTCGAACCTGACACGTCTTTTTGAGATAAAACTCAAATCGACCTAACCCAATCCAGAATAATATATTTATAAAAATATTGTTTTTATTCAATAAAAAATAAAGATTTAATTGAAAAAAACAATATATAGGGGGTCTTACTACAGTTATCCCTGAATATAAGATATTTTTTTTTCAAGTCGGATAATATATTTTTCATCTTAAACCAGAATCTGTCTGAGGATAATATCCAAAAAAACCTACCCGACCCGAATCCAAAACTTTTTTAAATATCAGATCGAAACTCGTCGAGTTTGGATCGCGTGCACATCCCTAGCCAAATTTGAACTCTAACATTCAAAGTTAAAGTCAAACTCAACTAATTTTGTTAATTTTATAAAATATAAAATTATTTTATATTTAGTATGTGGTTCATATAACATAAAATCTAAATTTATAACAATATATAACATAGACCATTGTCAAATAACTTATTTTACATTTTCAGATTTTCACATTGTTTAGTATCACATAGTTTATATCACATGTTCACGTAGTTCGATATCACATAATTTATATCACATGTTCACATAATTCGGTATCACATAGTTTATATCACATGTTCACATGTTCATGTAGTTAAGTTTCACATAGCTTATATCATTTTCTCATATATCCACATAGATCATGTAACACATAGGATAACATATAGCACATAGTTCATGTACAACAATGCATGTAACATAATAACAGATACCAACTATACTTATATTCATGTACACCTAGAAACCGTATAAACAACATACTATTATTCATAAAATCATGAAATCAAAACATTGGAAATAGACTCATCGCAAGTCTTATTTCACGCATCACCATATATTATAAGTGTATGTACTCACCTTGGCCTCACTAGTCAAAGAAACACCTATAACTCTTATCTCTTGCTTGATCAATCTTATATCTTCGATTCGTCCAAAATTGGCTTTCGTTCGATATCTACACAATAATACGATTGGTATAAATATCAAAACTCAAATCACTATAATCAATCCTTAATAACATAAGTTAAACGAACAACTTGTTTTACAATTTCATTCTGATTAGTATCGGTACCTCAAGCACAATACCGATACTTCCTTACTGTGGTATCGTTACTTAAAATTGGTATGATACCCCTAGTATCAATGCTACTACTTCGGTATCAATACTCTTTAAAAAATTCATCCACTTTTACCTTATGATATCGATACTGTTCATCCAGTATCGATACCCATACTAAGATATCACCTATTTTGCCTTGAAGTATTGGTACTGTTCATCCAGTATAGATACCTCTTGCCCAGAACTTACTCATTCCAACTCGAAATTTGACCAAAACTCCTTTAAACCTTCATAAGCTTTCCTAATACTCCCAGAGTCAAAACCACTCATAAATTACAATAAATAATCAATTGGAAGAATACTTACCTATCTATGGAGCTCACGGTGGGAGGATGAAGAAAGATGAAGAGACTTCTGGATTTTTTTACCCATTATTTTCCCTTATACGTGGATATATAATATTCAAGGGATAAATTAAAAAATATTTTCTTATCAAATGACCATTATTCCCTTCCATCATTCTTCTTTGCTATTTAATCCTACACAAATATTCTAATTAAATCCCTGGACTTTTCAATTTTTCAAAATTAGACATGAAGTTTTAACATCTTACACTCTGGTCACTAGCCCGATCTTTGGGATGTTACATAACCCTTCTTCAAGTGTCTTGAACTTGTATTTACATGTTGGAATGAAGTTGTGGCTGTTTCTAGCAGATGATTTATAGCCGTTTGAGGATGAAATCTCTACAAAATAAAACTGCCCAGTACAGAGGGTATCAGTACTCCTAAATAGAGTATCGTTACTACCTTTGTTATTTTTAAATCAACTAGCTGTTACTAGCCATTGGGGCCTGATGGTATCGATACTATACCTATGGTATCGATACTACTATACAAAGTAGTATCGGTACTCCTTTGGGTATCTGTACCATTTTTGCATTCTGGAATTTGAGTATTGTTGGTAGTATCGATACTACCTAGTGAGTATCGATACTTCCTTTACCTTTGGTATTGGTACCATATGAACAATATCGATATTGTTCATGAGATATTCTTGTACGTGAAAATCATTTTGTGCTCAAATCTACTTTAAGAACTTTGAATTATTTTTGAAAAACTTTGAAAGCTTTGAATAAATTCAATTTAAGTCCAAAAATATTTTGCCATAGATTGTTATATCAAAATATAGTTCAACACTTTGTTTACAGCATCTCCTATACAATTATGTTATTTTACTTACTAAATGCTATTGCAATTCTTTAAGCAATACTAGTCTATGTGGATACTATACTCAATGCATTAATTTGCATCGACTTTATTACTTGATATGCTTGCACTGATTCTGTTACATTATTTGAAGCATCAGCGACAAAACTAAGGGTAAGAAAGTTGCGGATGAAGATCAGGGGCGATATCCATGCCTCGGCTACATACAGACCCTTCGAGCAGTGAGTTTGGCCAGCTACTGCATGCAGATTTGAGCAAGTAAGAAGTGATGTGGGGAAAAGAAAGGGAAGCAACATGAAAGGAGCAATGAGGTTATTGTAATTGGATCTAAAGAAAATATGATGCAGGTTCAATTTGAGCTCAGTACTGGGAAGCGTACAGCAATCCAACTTGTTGATGAGGGTCGAAGAGAGGTGTTACATGGGCGGCATAGTAGATTTGGTATAAGGAGTGGCCATGTTTCTTCATCAAAGCCGGTGTTACGAAACTTGGCTAATTCTAAGGGCGTTTCAAAGAAAGGAACGAGGTCAAGGAAAAAAGAGGAGCGCGGTCCGCCCAAACCATTCTTGCAGATTGGGTCGAATCGTTAACAAGGGACCTTAAGCGAGCTGAAGCCAATTTGAGAATCGGGGGCGTCGATCCTAATGTCTTGGGTGACAGTAGTGGACAAACGGTGCAATGGCGGGAAAATATGACCTTTGAGGGGGAGGCGCAAGCAAGACCCTCAACAAGCATGAGTCCTATTTGTTTGTTTTAACTATTTTTTTATTATTAATGGTTAAAATGATCTTTTGGAATTCGCAAAGCACTCTCGGCCTTACTTTTCACTGTTATTTTAAGCTGTTAATCTAGACTTAGTGGCCTGATATCTTTGCTATCTTTGAGCCTCGTGTTAGTGGAGCCAAAGCGGAGGGGTTTATTAGAAAGTCGAGTTTTGACCGCTCTTTCCAAGTTGAAGCGAATGGTTTCTCGGGTGGTATTTGGGTGATGTGGAAAGATACTGTTTTTATTGATTTCGTGGTGGCATCGAATCAGTTTCTTCATGGAATTTGCGTGGATTCAGGGAACGC
This sequence comes from Hibiscus syriacus, assembly GCF_006381635.1. Taxonomy (NCBI): domain Eukaryota; kingdom Viridiplantae; phylum Streptophyta; class Magnoliopsida; order Malvales; family Malvaceae; genus Hibiscus; species Hibiscus syriacus. The sequence goes on from NW_024063414.1 coordinate 739,502, forward strand.
CAACAGTTTCCTTATCTCCTTTGTCTATGCTAGTCTGATGAGAAGTGTCCGTCATAAGCTATGGAATCATATATGTGTAGTAAATAAGATATTTAAATTTTTTATCATTAGAATTTATAATATGTGAATCTTTAATTAACTGAATACGTAATATCATATCTAAATTAAGAAGTTAATGTATAGTTTAGACGACCACTACTTTTTTAATGGAAATGAACAAGTTTGGAATATATGAATAGTTGAATGACCATTTTGTAACTTTTAAAAGTCGAGGGACTTAACAAAACAACACCCTATAGTCGGGGACCATTTTATAACTTTTAGCTGTCGGGGACTAAACAAAGATGCACCCTATACTCGGAGATTATTTATATACTTTACTCTAAAAAATACATTAAAAATCTAAAATATAAAAGAATTCAAATTCCACGTCTTGCCCTCAGAGTTCAAGAAAACTTCTTATTTAATTTTATTCTAATTCCAAGAGTTTATAGAAATAAAATACATAAAATTCTACGCAGGACAAACACTTTCACAATCAGAATCTTTAGAAAAACAACCCAATAAAGGTTCTGTGCTACAACAATAACAATCATACGAACCACGCGGGCCAGGACACCTATGACATTTTGGTAATGTTATATCAACACCTCCCGTTTCGTTTCCATCTCCTCCATTTTTGCCTACAAAATTACAAATAATAACAAATATTACATAACTAAAATAGAAATTTTAATATAGAGATAAATTAGGGGGAGAGTCATTCAATTAAGTAACTTAATTTAATTATCGAATTTAACGACATATTGCATTTCTCGTCCACAAAAAGGAAGATCATTCTTTTTTTGTCTAATTCTTTTTTTTTATTAAAAAATCTATGTCTTATATTCATCGTCAAAACATAATCTTTCATCCTCGTTAAAAGAGATAAATTGTGACTGATCAAACAATCCGTCTGCATCGTCGATCAATTAAATTGCTTTTGGTTATTACTTTACCGGTCGACCATCAATAAACATAATATATTAGAATAATGCAATTCTATTATATATAAATATTAATTATATAAAAAACTATAAAATTCTATAAGAACCATATAACTTTATATTAATATAATAGAATTAGTCTTTTAAAGTTGAAAATATACTTACATTCATAAAGATGGGAGTTTGCAGCACATACAATGAAGAAGAGAAGGAGATAAATGGAGAGAAACTTAATATTTGCCATTGTATCTATTGAAAGTTTGATAGTATCGAATTCGAGAAATTGGCTTTATATTATATATGCTATATGGCAATACCCTTTAAAGGTATCCTTTTCTTAAAATGGAATAAAATATCACCCATATGGAAAAGTAAATGTATTCTCACCCATATGGAAAAGTAAATGTATTCTAATATTTTATGATTTAGTGTGTATATATACCCTTTAAAGATATATTTTAAAAGAAATTTAAAAAAAATAATTACACAAAAATAAATTCAAGAAATCTTAGTCTTTAACATCTCAAAACCGGGCTAGTGACCAAAGTACAAGATTATAAAATTTTGTGGTAAATTCAGATAAGTTGGAAAGTTCAGGGATTGGTTTGGAATATTTTTATAGGATTGTTTAGTAAAGATTATTAGAGGAAATGGTCATTTTAGTCTTTTTGACATTTTAAAGAATTAAAAATTTATGAGGAGGGTATTATAAACACGTGGAATTTTTAAGTTTAGAATTCTCTATCTTCTTCTTCTTCTTCTTTCTTCCTCCTCTCCACCGTGAGTTCTTACATACGGTGAGTATGTTTCCTATTGTTTATTTCTTTCATTTTAAGTTGGTTTTGATTCTTGGAGTGTAAGGAAAGCTTATGGAACCTAAAAGAGAAGTAGAAACTAAAGAATTTACAAATTACGATAGATTTAATATAAGGGGGGTTTAAAGTGAATTTTTGAGGAATAAGTTGTAAATGGATTTTTAAGCCATATCTGACTTGTCATCATTAAGAATAAGAGGGTTTTTAGGTTAGAAAGGATTAAGAACATGTTTGAAAATATGGTGTAATTTTTAGATTCAAGTATTGAAGTGGGATTTTAGATGTTAAGGAATACTTAAATGATATAAGTTAGTTTTAATAAGTATATTTGAGTTTAATGATTTGAAAGGAGTAAAAAGAGTGGAAGATAAGTAAGTTTTGGAAAATTTTAGGGTAAAATAAGTAAGTTCTATGTAAGGGGTATCGGTACTAGATGAACAATACTGATACTTCAAAGTAAAAATAGGTGATATTGAGTTTGAGTATCGATATTGGAAGAACAATATCGATACCATAAGGTAAATTGTATGAAATCCTTTATTCAGTATCGATGTCGAATGAGTAGTATCGATACCAAGGGGTATCGACACCAGTGAGCAAGTATCAGTACCATTTTGAAGATGAAATTCCATAATCGAAATTGGGTATCGATACTGAAGTATAGTATCAATACCATAATGTAGAATTATCGGTACTGTACCTTGGGTACCGATACTATTCAAAGTGAAATAGTGAATTAAGTGTTTCGTTTAGCTTAAGTTATTGGTGATTGATTTATAGTATTATGAATTCTGATATTTATTTAGATCGTATATTGGTGTAGATATTGATCGAAAGCAAGATTCGAACGATTCAAAGTTGTAAGATCGATCTAAGGTGCTAAGTGCTTAGCTTGGACTACGCGAAGCTAAGGTGAGTGCATGCTAGTATGAAATATGATCATATGGAAAGAAGACTTGCGATGAGTCTATTTCAAATGTTTGATTTCATGATTTCTTGAATGCAAGTGTATTATTGATATGATTTCTTTGTGAACATGAGTACATGCATATGCCTATATGGTAAGTGCATTATATACATGAGCTATGTGAATACATGTCTGCATGGTAACCTATGTAAACTGATATAAATGACCTATGTGAGTAAATGAAAAAGTGAGATAAGCTCAATAACATTGACTTATGTGATTACATGAGAAATGATATTAATTATGTGACTATGAGCTATGTGAGTACATGTCTATGTGATGATCTATGTGACTATGTGAACATGTGATATAATCTATGTGATACAGAACTATGTGAATAACTGAAAATGTGAAATATGTAAACAGTAATGCCCATAAGTATGTGTTATGAGAGCTAAGGGTATAATTGGCATGCCAAGAGTCGAGGGTTTTACGCGGTCCTTTGGGACATTTCTACGCGGTCCTTCGAGACATTTATGTGGTCCTTCGGGACATTCTATATAGCACTTTGAAGCAAATTATGAGTTGTGGTGACAACATTTGTGCACAACCTCAATGCACTTACATACCTTAAGTTCTCAGAAGTGTACCATTGGCTATTAAAAGAGATAACATAAATAAACTGTATGTGATGTTATGTGTTTTGCTTTGTGAAATGTATTATATGATGTTTATTAATGTCAAGTACAAGATTATATTATTAAAGGGATTAATGATAATAATATTGATAACAATAATGATGTTAATGATGATAATGATGGTATATGTGCATGTATGCAATTTGTTATATGAAATGTTCTATGGTTTTTGTATTATATTATTATATGAAATGCTCAGATTTTGTTAAGTATTTAAGGTTTTTATTATACGCTTTATATGTCTCACTAAGTCAATGATTTAGCGTGTGAGTGTTTCACACGTAGGTTCAATGAGGTAGGAAGAGCAAAACTAAGCGAGTCTGGATAACATTTCCTTTCCGAAGATCAAATCATAAAAGAATTGAATAGTCTGTATTTTGTTATAATGAAAGTAGTTGGCATGTAATTAAAGATTTGAGTATGAAATGCTCTGATCGGTTTTGTAAAACCATATGATTGTATTTAATATAAACTATTCATTTTTATTTTAATGTGAATTTAAATTTTCAGTTATCTTTTAAAAGTAAACGATTTGAAAAGTCAATATGAAACCTCTGACTCGTATCTGGATCGATACGGGTTGGGGGACTTACATAGTCACTTTATAGAAACATAGTAATTATGATATAAAATGAATTTTAAATGTGGATTCAGATATCAAATATAAAAATTAGCCGACCCTATTCCTATATGTAATGGTGTAAGGGGGAGGTAGGGTAGTAGGCTGCCCCCAACGCTAGGATGAGAGAAACTTCCGTGGAAGACCTTCAGCAATTATGAATTGCCTACCGTGGGACTCGATCCCATGACTACAAGGCTAAGAACCTTGCGCTCTACCAACTGAGATGGACATGCAATTCTCATATATCAAATATATTATTTGTAAATATAACGTGAACTTAGATAATAAACATTTGAATATTAACATCTATATTCACTCAAAATTTGTTATGTATATGAAATAAAATATTTATATTTAATTATCATCTTTACTGCCACGAGTCAATTCACTTTAGTAGTTAAAGGAATCGTTGTTGTTCCTAGAGGTCACAGGTTCGAGCTCCAACAGCTGTAGCAGGGTGATTGAATGTTCATTGTCAAATAGTTGAGAGTATTTAGAACATATACTACTTTATAATCATGTTAGCTTAATAAAAAATTATCATCTTTACCAACATCTATGTCCTACACATTCAAATATTTGCCTAGAAATCCAGTTTCCAATCCCAACGGTGCACCAAAGTATATTGAAAAGTGGAGCAACATGGATTAAAATTGATATGATCCGATGGTAAATTTAGGGAATCAAAAAGAGGAAGTTGGAGAGTTTTATGATAGATTTGTAGAATTTAGAGTATTTTTTTGAAACAAATAATATATTCACATTCAATATATCAAAAGGGGGTGAATTATACTAATAACCAGTTGATTTAGTCGGATGAGACACTAGATTCCTTTAAGTATGATCAGCAGTTCAAATCCTAGAGTTTACAAATGGGTTCAATAACCGTCGACAATAATAAATTTTTTGGTTAAATTCTAACATTGAGAGAGGTTTTTAGGGCTTTCTTTAAGGAGGTAAAAATGAATGGAATATAATTTAAAGATTAGATTGATATTTTCTCTAAATTTTAGGGATTAAATTAAAATAATTTCCTGCATCACTAAAGTAATGAGAGTTAACGATTCCATGATCAAAATTTTAACAAATGATAACGTAAGTGATTGAAATAATTTTTTAAAATTTCAATGATAAAATTGAACAAAAGTGACTTGAATGATAATTTACCCTTTCAAATATGGGTCAAATTAAAAGATGAGTATGAGTCAGGTTTTCCGTCATCTTGATTCGACCAGAAAATTATACGCCCTCTATCTGACACAAAAATTATACATCCTTTATCCGACTCGAACTTGACCCATCTTTTTTTAGACAATACTTGAATCGACCTGACCCAATCCAGAATAATATATTTATAAAAATAGTACTTTTATTCAATAAAAATAGAGATTTAATTGAAAAAATAATATATAGAGGGGTCTTATTGCAATTATCCCTAAATATAATATAAAATTATTATTTCAGGTCGGATAGTATAATTTTCATCTTAAACCCGAATTCGCCCTGAACATAATCTCCAAAAAACCCTACCTGACCTGAATCTAATTTTTTTTAAATTCAGATCGGATCGAAACTTGTCGAGTTTGGATCGCTTGCACATCCCTAGCCAAATTTGAACTCTAACATTCAAAGTTAAAGTCAAACTCAACTAATTTTGTTAATTTTATAAAATATAAAATAATTTTATATTTAGTATGTGGTTTATATAACATAAAATCTAGGTTTATAACAATATATAATGCAACAATTTTAACATTAAAAAATAATTTTACTTATCTATATTTAAAATTTTAATAAAAATTATAAAATATTTTTTATTAAACTAAAGTGGATTAAAAGTAGTATATGTTCTAAATACTCTAAATCATTTGACAATAAATGCTCAATCACTTTACTGCAATCGTTGGTGCTCGAACTCACGACCTCTAGAAATAACAAACATCTCTGCTACAAATTATTTTCTTGGTGTCTAAACACCAAAGGCAGAATCCCTTCACTCCATGGGTGATTCCCATAAAGAAAGCCTTCTTTGCTCTCGGATCAAGCTTGGATTCCTTCACATGATAATAAGCAGTGGATCCAAATACATGTAAGGAATCATAATCAGTAGCAGGTTTTCCAGACCATACCTCTAATTGTGTTTTTCCTCTTATCGCTGATGACGGCAGACGATTGATGAGATGGCCAGCATATGTCACAGCCTTAGCCCAAAATGTCTTGCCTAACCCAGCATTAGACAACATACATCGAACTTTTTCTAATAGTGTTCGATTCATATGCTCTGTCACCCCATTCTTTTGTGGTGTATTTCTAACAGTGAAGTGTCAAACAATACCATACTCATGGAAAACGTCAAAGAATTGGGTCACTTTTATATTCCCCCTCATTGTCCGTCGTAAGACGTTTGATCTTTCTACCAGTCTGGTTCTCGATCATATTTTTCCATTTCAGGAAAATTCGAAGCACTTCATCTTTAGACTTCATCGGATACACCCAAACTCTTCTTGAAAAGTTACCTATAAAAGTTACAAAATAATGGTTTCCTCCCAAAGATGATGTCTTTGAAGGACCCCATATATCTGAGTGAATATAATCCACAATACCTTTTGTATTATGTATAGTGGTGCCAAACTTCACTCTCTTTTGCTTTCCCAGCACACAATGCTCGCAAAAGTTTAATTTGCAAGCCTTTGAACCTTTCAACAATTATTTCTTTGCCAAAATTTGCAAGGATTTCTCTCTAGCATGTCCCAACCGCATATGCCACAACTGGGTTGCGTCCAAATCATCACCTCCGAAAGCTGCTGCAACTGCTCCGATAATTGTACTACCTTGGTAGTAATACAAATTATTTTTTTTGATGCCCTTCATCATAACAAGTACGCCATATGTGACTTTTAAAACTCTATCTCTCATAGTGACTACTGAGCCTTTGGATTCCAAGGCTCCAAACGAGATGAGATTTTTCTTCAAACTGGGCACGTATCGGACATCCGTCAGAACTCTGGTTGATCCATCTTGATTCTTCAATCGAATTAAACCTATCCCAACAGTTTTACAGGCATTGTCATTGCCCATATAAACAACTCATGCATTTAGTTATACTAAATCGGAGAACCACTCCCGATTATGGGATATATGATAGGTGTAACCCGAATCTAATATCCATTCATCTGAATGGAATGTTGTTGATGAAGCAACCAATGATATATCAGAGTCATTTGCATCATGCTCTGTAACACATACATCTGGAGTAGCTTTTCATTTCTTCTTCAGCTTCGGACAATCTTTCTTCCAATGGCCTTTCTCATGACAAAAGGCACATTCATCTTTTCCTAGTCTGGACTTCGACTTTGATCTCTCTCTCCACTTTGACTTTTGACTTTTTGAGCGACCTCTTGCCACCATGACCTCCGCTCATAACTATACAAAGTAGCAGTTACATCTTTAAGGGTAACATTATCCTTACCATGAAGTAACGTTGTCTCAAGGTGCTCAAATTCATCTAGAAGAGATGACAACAACATCAAGGCCAAATCTTCATCTTTGAAGGTTTCATCCATGCCCAATAAGTCTGCCACTAGCTCAATGAACGTAATGATGTGTTCATTCATACTGGTGCCTAGTTGATAATCAAATCTGAACAATATTTTCTTCATGTAGAGACGATTCTGAGATATTTTCTTTAGGAATTTTTCCTCCAAATCTTTCCACATCTTACTTGCAGAAGTCTCGTTCTTGTAGTCATACTTATGCTCCCTGGAAAGACAAGATCGAATCGTGCTGCACGCCAAACGATTGATTGTTCCCCATTCTTTCTCCTCCATATATTCAGACTTTTCTTCCTCAATGGTGATGTCTAGACCTTTTTGGAATAAATCGTCTAACACCTCCACCTTGCCACATGCCAAAATGACTGGATCCATCGAACAACTCCACCGAGAAATTTGCATTTGACATCATCCTCCTCATAGGTCCGAATGAAGAGCTTGATGTCTCAACTGAACCGTATTTTGGCATTTTAATTCCAACGAACAATATTCAATAGCACAAATTGTATCTTTTCAGCAACAGAACCACCAGGATAATCTCAACCGAAGCTCTGATGCCAATTGTTGGGGAAATCAGGTTATTTCCCACACAAACGTAGTTTCAAAATTGACCTAAAATATCAAGATCAAAACCACCAAAGGTTGCACAGCGGATAAACCTGTCAAACTATTGAATATTGAAACACAATGGAAAACCCGAATAAAAACAATAAAGGAGAGAACACACCAAATTTACGAGGTTCAACGAGAATATCGTTTACTCCTCGGGCACCACACCGGATGATAACTTCACTATCAACAAAATATTACAACAAATGGAATTCTTTAGAATTCCCAAAGTGAGAGAATGAAGAAAACAAATGGAAGAAAGAACTTGTTTTGTGATGATTTCTAATGAAATACTTAGGCCTATTTATAGTTGAGTTTTAAGGATTAAACTTATAAATAACCTAATATTTTAGGGATCAAACATGAAAAATAAGTTGGCCACCTACCAAATAATTTTCCAATGTGTACAAGTTAGCCACCAAATATGAAATTCCCATATTCAAAGTTTGGCCACCAACCAAGATGAAATTTCCAACTTGCCAACTTAATTTCAAGCCAAATCTAACACAACCTTGGTCCAGGAATTTCTCAACCTTGGATGATCATCCGAAGTCAAGTCTAGTGTGGGATCGTCTCCCTGATTTGCCTTACCGGTATTATACAAAGAGCTTATTTCGGACAATTGCAGGGGTATTGGGTGCAGCTGTAAGGATCGATTACAATACTACCAAAGGACGGCGTGGTCGGTTTGCCAGACTGACGATTGTAGTGAATTTGGATAAGCCTTTAATCCCGAGATTGATGATTGATGGTAGGTACCAGGGGGTCGAGTAGTTTACCTACCATCTGTTATGCGTGTGGAATGTATGGTTACACGATGACTGCTTGTCAAAACGTAAACCCTATTGAGTAGGAGGAGAAAAAAGTTGAAGCGATCACTCCCAAGGATCCCTTTGGCCCTTGGATGCAAGTGGTCCCAAAAAAAAAAAGAAGACTACCGTGAATAAAAAGCCCGACAAATCAGATTGTGTAATTTCGAGTAAGGAGAATCATAATAGAGGAACCCGGTTTGCGGCTTTGATGTCGAGAGAAGTTGAGAATCAATAGAATGATACAGAAGGTAGCGACTGATAACTCTCGAAAAGAGTTATTATCTAAGGCCTTTTTACTTTGGTTTGTGTTTTCACTTTAGTATATTAGGATCATATTTAGAGTGTTTTTAGTTAATTTTTGCATTACATGCATTGCTGGGAGTGAGTTGGTAATTTTTGGATTAATTATGCTATTTTGTTGTGATATTGTTACCCTGATGTTGTGGTGTGGTCTGATGCTGCAGTTGTTATTGTATGTTGATATGAGACAGGATTGTTGGGTCGTTGATGTTGAAATCAACGAGCGGGCAGAAAGTTGTTGTCAGCTGGACAGAATCCCATTATGGAAATGACTGAAAAGTAAAAAGAAATCTTAATGAAAAATGAGTCTTAGGGGTTGTTTGTTTACTTCAAAATTATTAAGCGCTGAATGATTCAATGGCCTGAATGATTTAGAGGCTCTGTATGAATTAGCTCTGAATGTGACATGTTGTTTGATAATGTCTCTGAATCATTCATAATGTACTTTGATGCTGAATCATTCAGCACTGTTTTGTTGAATCATTCAGCACAGTCTTCATTCAGAGGTTAGAAACAAACACGTTGAATGTTGAACGGTTCAGCATTCAGCGCTAAATGGTTCCATTCAGAGCCAAACAAATAGCCTCTTAGTTTAATAGAAGCTGAAATTCTACTTTTTGATGTTTTTTAATTATTATATAAAGGAGGTGATAACCACCAATTAAAAAAGAGATTTTTGTAGGATTTTATTTTATTCTTTTCTTTTCTTCACCATTAGTCATGGTCGCTTATGCAATTTTGGGGAAAAAACAATTGAATGTGAAGGCAAAGTCAGCATCGAGAGATGGTGGCTGGTGATCGGCAAGAGCATCAACGATAAAATAATTCCGAGAGGGGGTTTTATTTTTGTTTAGTTGAAATACTCTTTAATTTTGTTAAACCTTGGATGCTATTATTTTTAAATATATTTTGAGTTTCATGTTAATTAATTTTGTCCATTAATTCGATTGGTGTTTGCTTGGTTTTATTAAGGCATTTAGTATATAAATATATATTTGCCCAGTCCACTGCATCGAGAGGTGAGTGGCATTGTGTGAGCATTGCATCGAGAGGTGAGTGTCACTGTCGCGACACAATGGTTGAGAGCAACGTTTCAGTGTAGAGAGATCTTGCTGATTGATTGTCGTAACATCCTTAGTAAATTTGCATCAATGTGTATAGAGATATAGAATTGCTATGAGTTTCTGGGTAGAGCCATCGAGAGTGGAAAACCTGCTAAGTTAATGCTAGACACATCGATCATATTGTTGTGACATCGTTAATTGCATGATCGAGTTTAACAATACCATAATCCTTAGCTTGAGTCGATTCACTACTTTCGTTGCCACTGTTGTGATCCTTTTTGTTATTATTAGAATTGAACACATGAGTTTTTCCTTTCTACAATTTTAAGATTTAAGATTTAATTATAATAAATTAAAAGAGAAATTAGAAAAAACCGAAAGCAACTCTCGATAATTCTAGTTATTCAATAATTAATTTTTATCATAATATTTCTTATTAAAAATAAATTAATTTCATTCTTAAATGATAAATGATATTATAAATAAACTTCAAATTATAATACGTTATTTTGATATTAATATTGAAATTTTACAAAATATTATCATATCAATATTGATATTTAAGTACATATTTTAACATAATTAAATGAACCGAGAGTATAATATACGAATTAAATATTGGTACTATCTAAAAGTACCATATTATTCATACAATATCTATATCCACAGTTTAATATTCGATAAAGTAGTTTTGAGTATATTATTTAATATTCATATCTTATATTCAAACACCAAAGAGTTCATTATCAAATTATTTTAAAATCTATAAAACATATACTACGTTATAATCATTTCAATTTAATAAAAACAATTATCGATAAAATCTTTGATTTTTATCAGCTATGATAGATTCTGTTTCGATTAATTAATATGACATCGTCGATTCGATCCGTAACTAAAATAGATCAGAGATGTTACATTGATATCAAGTTCATTTCTAAAAACTTTAGATAACCTATACGAGTAACACTAAATTAAATTTGCCCATTTGGCCAAAAAACAGCAGGGACACAATCCAATTCTACCTATTAAGAATTCAGGCAAACTGGAAGTACAATCAACAGAGAAAACCATCCCACTATTGCAACCACAAACCGAAGGTACCAAACGGTCAACACTCAAGAACATATCTAGGTTTAAGTATTATACAAAAACAAGTCGGTAATATTGGCAGATTCAAACAAGGATAGAAGGGTGTTATTATGCTCAATGGAACAACATTCGACATAACCCGAAACCATTGGGGAGAACGCGAACTTACAAATTTGTCGCAAACCAAGTTTCTCTCGCTTAGCTTTCGGTGAGCAAAATAAAGAGCTCATCATCCGTGATTGCACCCTTTTCCATAGCCCTTTCCAGAGCACTTAATCCGCCACCATCTTTGATCATTGATCGTGCGCTTCTGCATGGTATCGGTCAAATTAAAACCGCGCAATAAATAAAAAACATTATATTAAACGGAATCTCTAACAGGTTTTTATCAAGCATGAGCAGAGCAATAAATGTGATGGATGATGCGATCCATTAATCATATGAAATTGGGTTTATCGAACAATGCGGCATGTGCCAAAGCTTCCGTCTTCAGAATAGGGTTATCAAACAATTGAAGGTTATATAACTGGTACGCATTTGATGTGGTATGTGGCATAAACCAACGCCACATGACCTCTCTGGAGGTACTGTGATGTCGATTCGGGGATAGCAAAGCACCAGACCACAGATGGTGGTCTTGGGCTCTTGGCTAAGTCCCAGATAAGATGTGACTAAAAAATCTTGGCATATACATAACTAAAATTAGTATGCATCATTTGGGGTCTGAGGCTTAAGACATCTTTGATGGTGTCATCTATTTGTCAGAAGAATCTGATTTCTTGTGGATAAGTAATTAAGCAAAATATACAGCCTACCTTCTTAGTAAAAGCTTTGCCAATTGGTTGTTCCCTTTAGAAATGCAATGAAGCAAAGGAGTCCTGCCATGGAAGTCGCGCATATTTATATCAGCACCGAATTGCAGCAACAGCTCCACCATCACAGGATTGCCATATTGGCATGCCAGATGCAAAGCTGAACAACCTTGTAAACAATTCCCCGGCTCATTTGAATCTTGATTCGTGGACAGGTTGATGGATCTTCTTTTTGCTATCAAGTGACGAGTCTTGTGCATCAACATGGTGATACGACTCAACAGTGAAAACATCATCAAAGGTGATATTTACGATATTGGTGTCTGACATTGCAATTAGACGATACACTTCTTGCAAATTATTAGTCTTAACTGCTTGCCAAATGTTTGTCGAGTTTGGAAGGCATCCAGGTTGCATTGCATCTCTGACGATTAGCAATTTCTCTACATACTGGTTAAGAGAAGGAATAATGTTAAGACTTGTATTGAAAATCATAGTATTTCTTATCATAGTAGTGTGGGAGATGAAAGACTAATCTAAACATCAAGAATTCAAAAAATAACAATCATCTAAAGGGAACGGGTGTATGTGCAAGTTCACCCGCTTTTCAGCAGTGAACGTGAATGCGAATGGCAGCCAGGCGTATCAAGGACAAAGAATCCAACACGAGATGATAATGAACACAAGGAATAGCATATCATATTACCACAATGACTTAAAAGGAGATGAGTATGCAAGAAGTTCCCTGCTGACCAAAAAACCAGTCAACTGCCCCTTAAATTAAAAGGCTAGTGCAAGTGAGTGGAGAGGAGGAAGAAGGAAGAAATGCATTGATAGTTAAGTATGAATTTCGATGCATGGACATCAAGAGAAAAAGAAATCCAACAAAATACCTTTGCATTGATGTACTTCTCTCTATGGGAAATCGGATCTTTGGGGCATGGTTTTGTTATTGATGTGCCAAGGGCATTTGACTCATCCACTCTGCAAAGAATAACATTTGAACATGAAATGGAAAGCTATTTACTGTATCTAGAACACAAAATTAAGCTAACAGCTCAACAAATTGTTGACCTTCAGTTCAATACCAGCGTTGGTCTCCTCAAATTCACCCTTTGAGAACTTAACCGATTATCATGCTAACATATCTAACAAAAATAGTGTATCTTTTTTAAAAAACAAATTGGCACAGTTTAGGGGGAAAGGCTGCAATAAGGCAAAGAACAGGAAAAAAAAGAAAGAATGTGATAACTGCTACACATCGTCAGATTCATGAAAAGAATTAAAAAAAAAATAAGGGTTTTACTTTTCCCAAAAACAAAATAGAACCAAATAAAACATTAGAGGAAATTATACAAAACCCAACATAAGATAAGATTTTCCAATTTAAAGTTCATCATAAGAAATAGTATTAGAAATTAACAGATCAGTCTAGTAGCAGCATTTTCATTTTCCTGTTAGCCTCAGGAAATCTTACCTCTCATTCCGAAGGAGTGAACCTTCCCATACAGAGTTACAGTAAGCATTACCCAGAGAACGAAATAATTCCACAATCGAAGATTCCCACACTTTAACATCTAATGTCAGAGATCTCACCTGTATGGAGAAAATGAGTTTTTATTTTATCGAAAAATATTAAAATGCATGAAAATAAATTTCTTTTTGTCAACCTCCTCCCTCTTTATTTGTTCCCTTTTTTAAGGGTATTTGTTCTTTTGACTTAAATTTTCTTCTTTTGTAGATAAAATAGCAAGTGGACTGTAATTCAACTCATTAAATTCAGAGGTTGGAACGTAACAGCTCATATAATACCCTTCAATCTCTCTACTATAGGAATAAAATTTCTGTAGTATTAATGTAAGTATATAACTACATCACAGCTAACAGCGACACTAAATGTTTAGTAATACCAAAGAGCTTAACCTACATGCTTCTACGAAACCTTACAACGGTTGAAGACCAAATATACATTATTAACAATAAACTGAAAACCAACATAGCAAAATTAACAAAAAATAAAAATGGTTATAAAGTCTTTTCCTCTTCTTTGAAGAATAAATTGCACCTTTGAAATGTGTACACCAAGATTACGGTGCACACCTGAACATTCAATGCATAATAATATGCCAAGATTAAGAGACGCCCAATCTGGCTCAGGAGCATTGCACTCTGCACAAACATCATTTCCAGAAATTTCTCTGATTACATTGACGGGATCTGCTCTGTTGCCAATTCGGTCAATCCCTAAAGGAGGAAGGCTCTTAGGTGACCTAGCATTAGAAGAAGCTCTGCGAGTAAAATCTTTATTCTCCACAAGCTTTTTCCCCCCCAAATGCAGCCACAACAGACCACCAAATCATTATCAGTAGCATTTCATGAGATCTATCAAAATCACAAAAAACAGAAAAGGAATGGCTTTAAAGGGAAATAAAAGAACCTGCTGCCTGATACGATAGTTGAAAAGAGATGTAATAACTGCAGTTATTTTATTAAACCAGTCCATTCTATCTGCCCCATTTTCAGCCTGAACAGAACAGTGACAAAAAGTACCAGCACAATCATGAGGAAAACAATACAATCATCACATTTGCTTATCTAATTTAAACATAATCGTAATAATTGTATCACAATTAAATTCAACAAGGGATTTGATACATGCTTCTTTCTCTTTTAAGAGCATAAGACCATAGCATCAATCATCAAGAGTTCAAACTTTGGTCAATCTTAAATAGCTATAATTAAGGTTTCATGAGATAATTTACAATACACAAAGTGATGATATGCTTCTTTCCCTTTTCATGCTCTATGTAGTCAGCTAAGTGTATCATAATGTGACCTTGATATGCTTTAAACCACATCCTAAAGTTTAGGAAAGTGAAGCAAAAAATATTTCAATTACCGATCAACATCACCTGCAATGTGTACGTTTTCAGTGGAGATATGATCCTGAAGCAAAGCCGTAAATCAGTATCTTCTGTGTCCATCTTTATGGTTGAAATATGAAGATCAATGGGATGGTAGCCCAAAGTATCTTCATTAAATGATGATGACCGATTATGATTTGCACGAAATCTTGAAAATACACCACTATTGTGTTCAGCCGAACCAGCATACTGATGGAGAGAACCCAGGGAGTAAAGAAGAGAAAGTAAAATCATAACTCATCAATATCATTTTCACTTCATTTTTCAAATAGATTTATTGTCTAAACTTAGCCTTTATGCAATTTTTTTTCCATTGAACCATCTATTGGATGCAATCTACTACCTATACACATCGTGCTTGTTTCATTTCAATTTCAAATTAACTCTAATATCTGCATATCTGAGCAATCTGAAAATTTAGGAGAAAACATGAAACCAACAGTAAAATTCCATGGGCCTTCGGGCTGCCAATAATTTGAAAATATTTACAATAAGTACAAACACTATATCAAAAGCTAATTATGGGGAAGATAAACCACTCAAATATACTATATGGGCTTTCAAGTTGTCGATATGTACATAAAACCCTCCCCTATAAATATCTGTTCATTCAGAAACAAAATGGGAAACATCATTAAGCAATTGAAACTTGGGATTAATAGCCTGTAAGAACTTTTGCTCTAAAATCTTAAAGGACATATATGAGATACCGACTGATAATCACCACTGAAAAAGCAGATATTGTCAGACCATGTTCAAATCAACATTTTACCATAAAGTACACTCATGCAACTTAGAAGCCTTCTCTCCCTCCAGCTAAACATAACATTTTACTACAAACTGTACTCATGCAACTTAGAAGCCTTCTTCCTAATGAATGAAGGTTAAAATTGACTTTTAACTTTTCAGCAGCCAGACACAGCTACTTCATAACTTTGAGCATATCCTGACTACAGTGTATTTTGAGTTAATAAGAGAGAAGAGAATAGACAGTAAACATATGAAGTGCTTCGATAGGAATTCCAGTCTCTGTCGGACCCTCTATTATGTCCTGGACCTTTCTTGGATCTGGTCAGAGATATTGTATCAGTTATTAGAGAACAGTCAATTGTACTTCGTTGTGTTAAGAGGAGCGTTAACGCGAAAGCTGACGAACTAGCAAAACAAGGAATAGGGTAGAGGTTTCTGTCCTTTAGGAGGCTGGGGATCATGGGGTTGGTTACTGGTTGTAGATGAAGTGTGGGATTCTCCTTGTTTTGGAGAGGTTTATGATGATTTTTGTATTTGATTCCCTTGCAATTGATCTCATTTGGTAAAAAATCCGAGGTACTCTTTTCCTCCTTCCGCTACTTTTTGGATAACTTTATAATATTCCGAAAAGCATGAAGGGGGTTTTTAACGAGAACTCCAATTCTTATCAAAAAAAAATTAGACACATTTTGTCACTTCATCTAAAGGATTATTTGAAAATTCATGTAGAAATACATTTTTCATTCCCATTTCTCTCCAACTCTAACCAAACAGACGGATAAACATGAGGCAAAGAGAAACTGTAAGTCTGCTCTTTTCACTTGTGAACTTGCTAAGTAAATGGAATCAATAATCTCCCTCCATTTCACTTCTTTTCTCTCCATGTTTTCTCAATTTGAAAATCAAAGTTATAGCACTCAAAAAACCATATAACGCATATTATCGTGTCACACCTCAAATTTGTCAAATTGATTAAAAAACATCAAGATGAAAATCAAGAATACATGATCCCATTATCCATAATCTTATTTAAAAGACAACATGTTTCATGATGAATTGTTAAACTTGATCAATGAAGGACAGTGACGAAGTAAATGTAACATACCATTGGTTTGGTACCCTTATTCCTATAATAGTATAAAGTTCCTTGACTATCGAGTACAAAGAACCTCCTCTTCCAATCTCCCCTCAAACTAGAAGAGCGTTTTAACAAATATCCTTGTTTGATTATCTGGGTCTGAAAAATGAATGAAAAAAATATAATATTATTTCACCCTCGAAATAAAATTGATGAAATAAACACAATGCCAATGCGATAGAATCAGGAAAGAATATCTCCAACTCACCTCCCCATCTCCAAAGGACCGCATGATTGCCTCTATGTTTTTGTTTGTGTTGACGCCAATAACATGAATGCTACCAGAACTTGTTGACGGATCTATGTTACTAGAAGCTCGCAAAGCATCTATCTCAGCTTGGGTCCTGAATCCTTGAATACGTTTTTCAAGCGTATCCTTCTCAGCATTTGCTAATTCCTTTGCTTGTTGAGCATATGTCAATACCTGTTATAACAAACCATGTTAAACTAATTTAATATAGAGAAACATGATAAACAAATGGGATCACAAAAACACAATTTTAAGATGAAAAGTGTGGTTGTGTTCTATGCAACGTAAGACCATCTAAAGAGACATGCATGAAAATTAGCATTTATATAAAAGAGAACACAAATCAATATCTACAATTGAATTCAGGAGATGAGTTCTATTTTACACGGACTTGGTACAAACACCAGATGATATCACCCATATGTTTCATTTGTCTTTTGCTATAAATTTTAGACTCGAGGATTGGACACTTAAAATGATAAAAATATAGAATTATTTGTTAAAAGAAATGAATAGACCCCCAACACAACTCTTTTGAAATATTTTTTCTGGGCCAATATGAAGATTGCATACTAATTGGGGCCTATGCCTACCCAAAATCTCATTTAAGTTTAAATTGTGCAGATCTAGTTTAAAAGTGTGAGCTTGAATTCAAGTGGTATTTCATTACTATAAGTTCCAAAGATCATTAAAAATAAAATTCAAAGAACTTTGATTAAGTCATGGTAACCCCTTCAATCCTGAATCTATTATTCTTCCTCCAAATTTGTTACTTTTTCCTCTCATTATTATTACTTTATCTTTTCCGTCTTTTCTTGCTCTATCTTTACCATCATAGGATATTTCTTTGCTTCCTATTTTCTTCTCTCCTACTTTATCCTTTTTGAGTGTAACTTACAGTCAATAACTAGGTATAATCTTTTCGGTTTAATGATTTTTGGTTTGGTGTCAAAACCAAATCCTCGAACAGAATGGTTTTTCTTAAGCCAGCGACCCAGTATCACCTTGACTTTCCAATTTCTTTTCTTTTGATTTCTGAATTGGTACATGTGCAAGAACCGAGATAGCGATACTGTCGACTGCCAAGTCCTTTTGTTCAACACCATATAGACTAGTATTCAGCACCCATATCCATTTTGTTCGTGACAACAAGGTAAGGTGCTTTAAATAGCTTAGCCCATGTAACAAAGTATGAAATTCACGGTCCAAGAATCTCAAATAAGGATAAACCATGCAACTAGATGAATCTAGGATAAAGATAAGTTTACATGCATTGACACTTGACAGACAGAACTCTTAGGCATGTTAACTCCCAAAAGAAAACACACAATAATACAGCTATATGTTTCTTGTATCTGTTTATACTTTGTATCAAAAAAAACTTCTAATCATATGCTTGAGAAAAGATAACAGGAGTGCAAAATTCATATTTCCAATTTCCAATGCATCCAACATTGAATTCATATTTCATAGGTTCATAGCTAATAGCAGAGCCAACTTTCCATGGAAGATTGTTTTGAAATCACTGATTCTACTGATTACATGTCATTGACTATTTTTAACACCATGGAGCAAAATCCGAATTAAATAATCACTACAGTTAACTGGCAGTGAAAATCAACATTTTCCCTCTCTAAATGAACAGTGTGATATATTACCTGGTGAATATATGGTTCCAATTGGCTCAATAAGTCATACCCCTATGACAAAGCAATCAATTATATTCAGTCCACAAACACAACTCGTATAACTAGAAAAAGAAAGTTGGAAAAGAAAATACAAACCAGCTTAAAATATCTAAGGTGGCCATCCATAATTGCACTTATAGATTCTAGAAACTCGTACTTCTTTTTTGCTTCAATATTCATTAGAGAATTTACCTGTTTTCCTTAAACCAAAAAGAAAAGTTACCAAACCACGAATGGAATGAATGGAATGATATCAATAATAGAACAAAAATAAACAGGGAGCTTTGCAACCACAGTAAACATACTAAATTGAAGCGGCTTCTCTCGAAAGCAGATTTTGAATTCTGTAAATTCTGTCAAAAATAAAACCCAATCCAAACAAGAGCACAAGCCAGGTTAGTTTTATTAGGGGAAAAACAATTGCACTCAACAAACAAGGTCGGAAGTTATCAAGAAAACACAAGAGATATGGACAATGATAGGGTATAATCTGAACAAACAATGCAATCATTACCAAAAACAAAGCCAAACTTGAAGAAAAAGAGGTATTACTTATAGGATATCAGAAGGAATGTTTAAGATTTGCACTTAAAGGATATCTAAAATTTTTCTCCTAATGTTCAAGATCTGAACCTGATGAATATCCAAAATTTGCGTCTAGTGTCAGAATTTTACCTAATGGACTCAGAGGTATTTAAAATTGTCAGGATCAAATATGAGCATACCAGAGACAACATGATTGATACCTATGCAGAAATTCAGACAACTGGAAGCATGCTGTCTTCAGAAAAAGGTAAGCAAAGAGGAAGGCACAACATTAAGAAATATAGTTCAAATACAAAACAAGTACCATAATTACAAGCTAAAATGATATCAAATCCATAATCAAGAGCTCTCACCTTTCTTTAAAACATGTGTGAAGTCAATATTTCAAAAGGAAAGAGCATACCTCTTCTAGCACAGCAACAACATCCTCTGGTGTGTTCTTCTTCAAAGAGACAAACTTTTCACGTGCCTGGCAATACAGAACATTTGGTAAAAAGCATTATCTATTACAAAAATCAAGGAAAATTATGCTTTTAATGGTTTTATTATGCTTGCTCGGGGACTTAATAAAATTTAAGAGAAAATAAGCTAATATTTAAAACTTTATAAATCAACTGCACGTACTTTTTAATTCACAGAATCTGTATTACTAGAAACACTGGAGAATTCATGTAGAAATGAGACATCTTCAATAATGTTTACATAATATTGAAGATAGTAAACCAGTAAAAAATATGTTTGATGCAAAGAATATTCTGAGTTTAGAACACACGAAACATTTTATCAGGTTACTGATTTGGTTTCTTGGTTATTCAATTCTATTGAATAGCTTTTGATTAGAAGATTTCTGATCTAAGAATTGGATTGTTCCAAAATTTACTTGAAATGACCTCAAAAGTAAGGGCGAGAAAGCGAGAGAAACAGTGAAGAAGATTGAAATTGTCATTACTATGAAAACCCAAAATTAAGTTCATTTCAAAAAGGAAGTTTCTGTTGTGTTAATACCTGAGCACATCCATTCATACTTTGTCAAACCGTTGGCGAGACTCCTGAAAAAGACAAGAGGAGAAGGGCTGTCATGTAAGTTGGAAGGGCAGGAGGAATAAAGACATGAATTTAGCTCCATATTCTAATATAATTAGCAAAAAGAAAGAAAAGACGTTAAAAAAATGTGGAGCTGTGATAATGAATGTAATCATTATATTTCCTCATCTGATTCATTCTCCACCTCACGCACCCACACACCAAACTCCTACCTTCAGAATTTATTGTATTCAAACAAGACATCTCAAGCCATAGCCATACTGCAAATATTGGGCTTCAACAATTATCAAGAACTAAATCCAATATGTTCATCCGCAAGGAGTTATTATGCAGGCGATATACACTCTCCTAAAACACACTACAGTCCATAACTTGGATAAGAAACACTGTAATATGTCCTGGGCAAAAAAAGGATCTTAATATGGTTATATGGCTCAGTATTGGGTTCTATTCATTTTAGGGTCATATTTTTCCCAACATTCTGAGTTTAATATTCCAGAGTGGATTACTTAGTTTTGCTATTCATTATGAAGACAATAAGAAAGACGCAAAAGAGGTAAATTTAGTGGAAAACGTTACATGCGAAAGGAAAAGGAATACTCTTACTTGAAGTACATGGATTAAATAAACATATTCTTAGGCAAACAGCAAACTACATGGATACATGGTATGGTAGGATAAGGGAAAAGAATATGCTTCAACCCAAAAACAAGTGAGACAAGAGAAAACATAAAACTCAAACCACAGAAGTAACAAGAAACTAAAGAACGATGTTTTATGCTGGAAGAAATATTTCAATGAAGTTTGGCCCCTTCTAAAGTGTTTCAACTTATCCAAACATAGCACATGAATAGACTAAAGAAAAAATGACAAGTAAATAGGTTTGCTATAAAACCAAAGTGGGTTTAACAAATAACAATCATCCTACATCATCCAATATACCTAGATCAAATTTGAAGTCACAAAAAAACCAAGGAAAGCGTGGCAATCATTAACAACCCATGGTGCAAGAACATCCAATTTTCAATGCAAAAGCAAGTTAATCCCAGTGACTTGGACTATGGAAATGTGACAAGTTAATAACACCACCAATTCCAAATTGATGATGATCAAAACCACCAAATTTATAAAATGAAAAGGCTGAGATAGTGACTAAATTATCTTCACCTTTGCATCTTGCAAGTCAACAGTTGAAAAGTGCATTAGCCGATCAATTAAGACATGCTCCACCTGTAATGGATTATTCAAATTTCAAACTATGAAATAATATTTAGCTTCCCAGTGGCATGAAGCAAACTCTCCGATATAAAAATGTGTTTTAAAATTAAAATTTGCTCATCTGCAATTACGCTGCAAGTGACCTTAAAATTGTTAGCACTCATGCAACATATCCAATGCTTGGTAATACTTTTATATTAAAGAGCAAGGTAACCTAACCGATTTGACACAAAGACATCAGACAGAAAATGAGGAATTTAGAAACTAGTTTCCTATGTAGAAATTAACACGTTAAATACTTTTTAGAACAAAGCTACAATCTGATCAGGTGAATCTACTTTTGGTAGAAGATATTTTTCACAAGGCTGTAACAAGGTACAGGTAGCGTGCATGCATGTACTTAGCATGTTTATTGAAAGACAAATGGCAAAGGTCCTTGATTTATATCACATGTCAGCTTATTAGGAGTTGATACCTTTTATAGGCACACCTTTACAAATGCAAGTTTAAAGGTACATGATATCAGTCATCTAGAAGCTTAAATTCTAATTATGTCTTTCATACTCATGTTGGGAGTAAATCCATAGTGATTATGACATTAGACACAGCGTTTTCCCATGTAGTTTCATTAACAGATATTTTACGAATGGTTTATAACACCAAACGACTTAGAAATATATACAGGCATACCAATCCCTAGAGATCTTTATATATACTGAGGCACCAACACTATTTAATCATGCATAATCGAGTCAAAAACGAGGCCTGAAATTCTTATAAAAAAAATGTTGCCAAAGAAAATCACACTGGAGTAAAATGTTGGTAACAAACCAAATATATTTGTAATAAGCACTAATAACTAATAAGACAAAGACAACGTATCCCAGTCTTATTCAATCGTATAAGAAAGAATAGTTTTTTTTTCTAGATGGTAAATTGATACCCACTTGTGAACAAAGCAACTCCTTATAGCTAGCAAGCTCACGAAAGGCATTGATGAACTTGGACATAATTGGCCCTGCAAAAGGAAACATTTAAAAAAAATAAGGTAGAATCTTCAATCTTTCAGCTAGGTAATTCTATCTTCAACAGCGCAAATCAGGAACATAATTTTCTCCTTCTACATTTTACATCATAATCTTTGATAAGCAAATTTGCCTAAGGCACAACAAAGGGGACAAAACATTGATTCAAACAAATATAGAGCATACATAAAGAAATAGATAACCAACGAAATAAAAATAAAGCATTAACTAAAAATTCTCAACCTCCTTGTACAAAAAGAGAAGAAAAAAAAATCTCACAGTCATTAAACAAGCAAGCTAGTTACCTGAGGCTTATATTCACTTAGGAAAACTGAAGCAGCTAAATACTTGGGCCTAAGCAGCAGTTCAGTAAGAGGAACGGAAACTAAAACCTTAACCTTCATTAGTAATTTAACGGACCAACAGCTCTCATGGAACAAAATGAATAAAAAGAGATATTGGCTACCTCCTATGGAAGCACTCATAGGATCATCATGTCCGCAACCAAATGCTTCTAAAGCATCAGCAAAGCTATTATCTGCATTATATGCTTCTACAAGAGCTGTTCTGCAAAGCAAATAGAGATAGCAAAATAATTAGCTATATGTGTGTGTGTTTGAAGAGAAAGAGTGAGAGATCTTAGATAATTCTTCTTATGTTTTACACTTTTAGTCGCTAAAGTGAGCCCTTGAACCTTATTATATCCTTTTATTTTATTGTTTTTGAGCAATAAAACTATTTACCCTTTTTATTACAGATGAAATTATACAACAGGCACACAGAGAGGGCAAATTCAATGTTAGATTCTCAGGGAGAGAAGACAAAAAAGATACATTTATATTAGAAAACAAATTTTTGAACTCAAAATTTAAACCAAGCTTGCTAAGAAACTGATGCTTTGCACATTCAAAATATCTTGTCAGCTCGAACTTGAGTACGTGTCGGATAAAGCATGCATCCAGCACAGATACCTTCAAATTTCAATCATCTAAAAGCTTTTCAATATATTCAGAGGATCATATTCTCATGCCCATCTCCAAGTATGTGTCGGACATGAGTAAATGGTGATTAAATAAAAAAGAGCAACATAGTTGTCAGTCAATATGGCGTGGAAGCGACAAGCGAAATGGCAATCAATCAGAACAACCGTAATGACCTAAGAATGAAACTTCTTAGTCAGAAATAATAATATCCATAAATTAAAACAAACAAAAATTAAATACAAGAATTTCTAGCAGGAGTATATGAATTAGTGAAAATAGAAAGACGGAAAAAATGCATACTTATACTTTATACTCCCTTCGGTCAGCGTTTGACAGCGGTTTTTCAACTCATCAGCCGTGGATTCTAGAGAACATATCTGTTCAATCAACAAACACAACTTGTTTACTTTTTCAGAAATAAAGAATAATTGAATGACAAACTACTAATCAGCACAGATTCCATGGAGATTTCATTATTCAGTAATAAAAATAAAATCATGAAACGGATTCACATTCGATTGATTGACTAATAAACAAATTTGAAAAACAGATAAAAAATATATATAGTTCTGGAATCACAAATTTTAAATGATATCGAATTATGGAATTACCTGATTTTGAAACATAGGAGAATCTTCTAGCTTGATAAACGCCGCCATTGCTATTTCGCTTCTTTTTCCCGAAACTCGACACTGCAGACTCTCGGGGTCTCAATCTCGGATCCAGAAATGAGAATCTCAGAAAACAAATCATTGTCGCTGTTGAATTAAATTATAAAAGAAAGGACATGGTGGATTTGAAATTTCATTTGCTTTCGGGCCAGAAGTCTTTATCTGGGCCTGGATACTTTGAACTCACATCTGAGTCCATATTGAATTGGGCTATGGAGTCAAGGAGATTCCTACTTTACCATGTGGATGGATATTTGACTTGATTTTGATGATTTTCGACCCAACCAGTGTATCGAGTACTTAACCGTATGTGGATTCTGTTGCTCATGGCATGGTCGGAAAAAGATGGATAGCTTGACGAGAGTGATAAAATTTCACACCTTGCGGGCAATGACGGGAAACTAGTTGTCCCACAGGCCACAAGGTATTTGAGCATACTTGTCTACACCTGTGTAACCTTTAATCGTGTTTTGCCTTCTGTATGATACAGACTGTATCCAGATGATGATTTTCGGCTCACCAAGCAGGAGCCAAGGTGCTGATCGGGTATCGTTGAGCTCAAGGTTCTTCGATGTATCTGGTAATGTGTAAGCCACGGGAAAAAATTCTCCTGTAAATTCATAAGAAACCGGTAGGATACTCTTCTTCATCTTTGTGTAGGCAAACACTCAATTCCAAAGTTGAGTGCCACCATGGAAGAATTTGTAGAAATCCCAATTTTGGAACCTAAAATATTTACCCACCAGATATCAAGTAAACCCTGGCACCAGATAATAAGAATGATGAACTGTTTATCATGCTATGTCTCCAGATAAAAGAAAAAAAAAACCATCAAAATATCCCAGCTGAATTTTGCATTGAAGCTTTCAGGTGTATAATCTGTAACTTGCTAGCCTTATTTGGTGCTTGATTTATAATTTCTTGTAGGTTTTTTATCTGATTGTTTGTGTATTTTTGGACCAATTCAATTGTTTTGATCAGATCAATTTCAGAGTTAGAATGCATTAGCCGGTAGTTTTTAGTTTCCTTGTACTTTTCTTACCTTTTTGGATAAAATCTAGTTGGGAGAATTCAACCCTAAAATATATAGGTTTTTAATTATGTTCCCCCACCCCCCCCCCCCCAAAAGATACATCTGATAAGATTATGTATCTTTACAATACAATTCTGAAGTGGAAGAATGAAAAGTTTGAATGGGAAAAGAATTAGCACACCTAAATGCAATGCCCTACCTACCAAGTCAAGCTACAACAGGTAATTTTATATGCTTAGATGTTCTTCTCTGGGCAAGCTCTGCACGGTGTCCGACCATCGTCCCGGTGAATGATTGCTACTGTTTGACGATACATGAGCTTCAGCCCTCACATCTCTTATCATCTTCAAAACCTCCCTCATCGCAGGCCGATTATCTGGTGCAATCGCAACACAAGCCATTGCTATGTTCAAGAGAGCTTGAAGCTTCCCTTCAGATGCTTCATTACCCGAGCTGGGCTCATCGCCGGACTCAGTCTCTCCTTCTCGGACCGATCTTACCAAGTAGGAATATCAGAACCGTGTTCTTGAACAAGGTCCTGGAAAGGAGTTCTGCCTGTTAAAAGCTCCAGGAGAAGAACACCAAAGCTGTAAACATCAGCCGGTTGAGTTGGCGACTTCCGGATGTCCCTGCATTCGGGTGCCCTGTAGAAAAATGTAGCAGCACCAGGTTTTTCCACCAGGTCCAGATCCCGGAATACGGTGAGACCATAATCTGTGAGGCAAGATTCGAAATCAGGACCTAATAATACATTAGAGGATTTCAAATTCCCGTGAGTTAAGCCCGGATTTTGGTGAATATAAAGCAATCCAGTAGCCAAGTCCTACGCTATTTTCAGACATGATGTCCAATGAAGAGGCTTTCCACCACCACAAGTTCTCGTTCCTACAGAGAAATCCAAAAGAAAATAGGTTAAAACTCGAGGGGTGCAATGTTAAAACTCTAATTTCGAAACTTTTGAACCGAAGAACGGATTGAGCTTCGACACTTTCAGAACCAAACACAATCTATGTTACCGGAACATACCAAAACATATTCGAACATGAGTACGAAAGTATAGTTCTTTAAATGTAAAACGTCAAAAACACATACTACCCGATACTCGTTCTAGTGCAAATAATGTACAATGGGAGCAACTGACAACAATAACATGCTGGGTGGTCAGGCTTGGTGAGTTGTCATATTACAGCAACTCACCTTTATAGAAACTCGGCTTTGTTACACAAATCACCCTGAATTGTCGTTGTTTACCTAAATCTTTACGATGATGATTGATAGAGAAATATTATATATATATATATATATCATATTTCCAGATTAAACAATTCCCTAATGAACTTTAACTGAGTTTATAACTTCGAGTTAAACTCGTATTTCTTATTAAATTCGATTCGACTCACAAATGCAAACACAAAACGGAAATAATCAAATAAATGAAATTCGAGACTGTGTCACCGACATACCGTGAATGAGAGAATAGAGGCTTCCGTTGGGGAAATAATCGTATACGATCAAGCGTTCCTCTTTTGCTTGGAAATAAGCTCTAAGTGGGACCAAATTGGGGTGTCTGAGCCGTCCGATCAGTTCGACGTGTCTCTTGAACTCCTCTAATCTCGGGTACCTTGTGTCTTTCAACCTTTTAACGGTCACTATGAACCCGGATTCCATCACGGCCTTGTACGTACTCCCCATCGTACCCCTCCCCAACGTCTCCGCCGATGCCTTCAACAGATCTTCTAAGCTGTAATTCATTTGCTGACCGCCTGTGCCTAAGAACACCAAACTCCCTAGACCCTCACTCTCCCAAAACCCCCCTTGTTTCCCACTACTACTACTTCCCATGCCACCACTCCCTCCGCCGCCGCCGCCTCCACCGCCCACCTCCTCCCCTACATTAGCAACCCCTTTGCCTTTAACATCATTTCCCTTGCCCTTTCCACTCCTTTTGCTAACAAAACACCCCAAAAAAACACAAACAAGTAGCAGTGAAAACCCACCCACAACGCTTCCTATTATAATCTTGATCAACCTGGAATGCTTTTTCGATGTAGGGTGAACCGGGCTCATCGCCGTCCCGACATCGGCCACCCGACATGGGTTTTCAATCTGTTCGCCGCAAAGATCAATATTACCCGAAAACGAAGAAATGTTGAACCGAACCAGAGATGGGGTCACAGGGATTTGACCATGGAGTTGGTTGTTCGAAACGTTGAAGAATCTAAGACCGGTTTGGATCAAAGCCGGGATCGTACCTTTGAGTTCATTGTCTTGTAAATAAAGAGTGTACAATCGTTTGAGTTTGAGTAAAGAAGCCGGAATCTGACCGGTGATTCTATTTCCCGACAAAACAATAGTTTTCAACCGATGTAAGCTCGTAATTGATTCTGGGAAGTCACCGGTGAAGTTGTTTTCGTTGAGAAAAAGTAATTTCAGATTGCCTAGGCCGGGAAGGTCGGGGATTTGGCCGGAAATGGAGTTGCTTTTGAAACTCAGGACCCGAAGTTGATCCAACCGGTTCAAGCTCTGTCCATCTAAAGAACCAGACAAGTTCAAGTGTTCTAAAACAAGCTTTGTAACTCTCCCATTCAAGCACTCCTTGATTCCTCTCCATGCACAAACATTGGTTCCTTTCCATGGCAATGAGTTGAAAGGATCAACGAATGATTTCAGTGCCAAAAGTGCCTCTGCATCACCTGATCTAACATGTGGAATAAGAGAAAGGAGAATGGTGAAGATGAAGAAGGTAAGAAAGCAGTACCTTGAAACAAAAGGTTCCATTTTTCTGTGATCTTCAAAAATAAAATACCCTTTTCAAATCATCGTATTTAAAACAATGTAAAACCCCTGATCCGAATCGATTTAAATTGCTTTCACAGCCCCAACTTCAGATCTGTCATTGTTTCAGCGCACAAGAAACTCGTCGACTCAGTGAAATGACATTGGCATTTATGGTGAACGAGGAAGGGGAGCGGCTCGCAATGGCGAAGTAGGTTTTTGTGCTGAGGCATCTCATCTCGAACTCGTTACTCGCAATACTCACGGACAACTCAGCGTAAACTTCACGTGAAATCTCAGAACTCGCAGACCCATAATATTATACTTATATAATTTATGTATATATTGCACCCATGGATTGTATTATATTCCTGAGAGACCCAAATTTCTAAATTATTTTGGGCTGTTCAAATTCTCCTGATTGTTTGTTGAATGATACATAGCCTTTTCAAACCCTAAAATTCTGAAGCTTCGAGCTTTTTGAAGTTCGAAAGATGGGATTTTTCTCTCTCACCGAGTCAAAAATCCAATTTTTCTTTAAAAAAGAGTACCGAGATTACTATGAAGAAGAAAAACAAATACAGGTAAGGAGTTCGGTGGTAGAGACTAGAGAGAACAGATCTAACCGTGTTGAATGTAATAACTCGAGAGACGGACGCTGAGTTTCTGAGCAGACTCAGTAAATGGGTAAAGGAATTGGAAGCAAAGAAGAGAGTAATGATGTTGAGTAGGGGCGTAAACGAGTTACTCGAAAATTTGAAACAGAGCTCGTTTCGGTTCGAAATTCGTGACTTTAAAATTTTTAAATTTAACTCGAACTCGAAATTCTGAACTAAAGTTCGTAAGCAGCTTAAAAATGCTCGAAATGAAAAAAAAATCTTAAACTTAACTCGATTGAAGCTTTAAACTCAAACTCGAACATGAACCTTAAATACATAAAAATCTTACTGTATTTAAAAAAAATATAATATTAATATTATTAATAATTTATTTTTAAAAAAAATAAATCTTAATATATTATATTTTCAAGCTGCTCACGAGTTTTACGAGTCGAATATCGAGTAGCTCATTTCG
Source organism: Hibiscus syriacus (assembly GCF_006381635.1). Lineage (NCBI taxonomy): Eukaryota > Viridiplantae > Streptophyta > Magnoliopsida > Malvales > Malvaceae > Hibiscus > Hibiscus syriacus. The sequence continues at coordinate 768,889 of NW_024063414.1, forward strand.
ACTCGTTAAGAACTCGAATTGAGCTCGAGCTCAAGTCGAATCTATTCGATCCAAATATTTATCAAATCTTAATCGAATCGATCTCGAGTAGCTACTATTTATGTCGTCTCACTTCCCGCCCTAATGTCAGTGTCCAATCCATTAAAAATGATAAGCAATTGCCTGAAAAATGTATTATTTTACTGACATACACGTGGCGAAAGGTCGTGAGCGAGTTCCTCTATTTTTATACTGGATAAACAACACCATTGGGTCACCAAATATTATCATATTTATGTTTTAATCACTAAATTATTTTTTAGTATTTCAATTTAAGGTTTCAAATCACGGTTCGAAAATGTGATAACACCCGCAAAATAGCGGTTTCGCCACCGTCCGAGTCACCCCTACACCCGCAATAGCGCCCGCAACGACCACAATCACGAAAAAACCCGAAATGATTGAAAATGCGACCGCGACCGCAATTTAAAACCCTATTTCGATCATTAATTTTATATTGAAAAAAATATAAATAGTCATTGATTATATAATATTATTTTATTGAATCATTTGACTATTAAAAATTACAAAATAATTTTTCAACTATCGAAAATTTCGTTGTTGAGTCCTTCAACTATTTACGTAAAATATATTATGTACTTTACCTCTTATATTTATTTTAATCATTAATTGTTAAACTTTTTTTATTTATATAGGTAACTATAAGACAATATATATTTAAAGATAACTATTAATCTCTTAACATTAAACTCTTACACCTCTAATATTCTCAGTATTTGAATATGAGTCCTCAAGTAAGAACAACAATTCCTTTGCCACAAATATCACTTTATTCGTGCTTAATTATTTAATTTTAATGAATATTATAACGTTATTTAATATAATAATTTTAAATTTTCAAAGTTTATATAATTCCAAATATTTATCAATTATTTTAATTAATCTTTATTGTTTGTAAATTTTATAATATGAATATATAAATTTTCATTATCACGAATATTTTTAAATCTCACTAAATATATCAATAACACCACATACCGCATACGTGGTACAATGATGTCACTACCAAACAAAGTACTAACAAACACCACCGAGATGCAAAACCAGGAGTTTACATTACGTGGAACCAAAACTCAAGCTCTTGTCGGAAGAATCCCCCCACCTCATCATTATGTATTCACTGCATGAAAGAAAGCTCCACGTATCTTTTCTTTTTCATGCAAATTATATTTTATATATATATATATACACACACTCCCTCTGTAAGTAAAATGTATCACAAAATTAATAATGGCGAAACCCACACTATTAGCAGCTTCCTTAGTGATTGCACTTTATATGGTTGCCGTTGCAGCAGCTGCTCCCCACTCCTCCACTCCGGGTGGCGAGTACTCCGAACACGCAAGAACCAAAGGCCTGAACCGTTGCGAGAAATTCTTGAGGGAGAGCTGCCGGAGAGTGAGGGATGACAGCTGCCGTCAGCGGCTGCAGTTATGCTGCGGGGAATTAGAGCGAATTGAGGCGCGACGGCGGTGCACGTTGGTAAGACAGCTGGTGAAGAGACAGCTGGACGATTTCAGTGGTAAAGGAATGCGAGAGATGTTGCAGAAGGCTCGAAACTTACCGGCTCTGTGCCGCATGGGAATCGGCCGCTGTGACATTCGAGTTCCGGTTCCACAGTCTTGGTTTACTAATTATGGCCCTGTGATTGAATCCTAATGTTTTTGGATTACCTCTTCCTGTCTTGTTTATCCGGTTTCTCCTCGGATTTTGATTGCAATATCACAGTTGCAGTTTCAATAGTATTTTGATTCCAATACCTTCTAATATACAAAAATAATCCTTATAATGTGTGTGTATACATATATATATATATATTCCTATTGTATCATTGAGCTTGGACCCTTTCCTTGAGTGGATCACATTTCTTTTGTTTTTTAATCACAAGTTACTAGACCAATCATAATCCTGATAAACAACGTTAATCTGGCCATCATCATCGGCCAAAAGATGTTCCAGAAGCCTTGACTGCGTTGAATCCAAGTAATTCATTACCCATTTTAGGGTTTCTCTCTGTCGTCCAAAATCTTCGTTATACCTGCAATATATATATATATATATATATATATATATATATATATAGAGAGAGAGAGAGAGAGAGAGAGAGAGAGAGAGAGAGATCCTGCTCAAGAACTTGTTGCATGACTCATTTGGTGGAAGAAAAAAATACAAAAAGAGAACTATTTGATGATTCGAGTTAAATAAATGGTCCTGGAGTTCATATTAAACCGTATCGCTCCTCTCTGGAAATACTCCTTGGCAGCACATACCAACTCATTTTCAACGCCGTCAGCTGTGTAAAACCTCACCGCCGGGCTTGATCTCGTCCCATTGCATAACCCAAAATGTTATACTCGGGTTAGATTCGGGTGGGTCAAAAACTTGGCCTGTACAACCCATGACCACCCTTATCTTAGATCCTCTCAATTTTCTTTCTCGATTTAATTCTCTATTAAACTAATTGTATCGCAAAATTTCTGAACAAGATCCAAACATTTGAACGATAGATTAGATATCACGGTCTATAAAAAAGTTAATGAAAGTATATAAAGAATAGGAAAAAGAATAAGAAAACCTGCGGAATTCTTCACTTTTATTGATGCCATTATAATTAACATGCAGCCTATTATCCGATGCATAAGCTTCCAGAACGGCGAACATCAACTTGGAAACCAGCCGGCAAGAAAAGATGCCGATTTGGGCTCACAATCGTGGCTCGAAACTCGAAAATTGAAGCATCCCACTATAAATGACTCGTGTTATGGGAATCTATACAAGTGATCTCCTTCTTCAAACTCGTTCTCTGCACCAAAATCAAACAAAATAAGTAATTATATACTAATCTATTTTTTTAAAGAATAAATTAAATAATCGATCAAATCGAATAATATTCAGTGGATTATGCTTAAATTATAGGGTAAAGTATATAAATAGTCCTCAAACTTTTAGAACACTTACATTTTGGTCACCAAGCTTTTAAAACATATAATACAGTCATCGATTTTTTAACAGGGTACAGTGGATTATGGTTAGATTATATGGTAAAGTTTGATGACTGTATTGTAAGTTTCAAAAGTTGAATGACCAAAATACAAATACCTTAAGAGTTCCGGGACTATTATTTACTTTATCCTAAATTATATGCTCAATTGGGTTACTGTTTGTGATGACTTTCTTACTCGAAAACATGGTGGAAGAAGTGCTTATGTCCCATATGCTTTGCACTCATAATGCCCTGTATAATTTATAAAAGGACGAAAAACATGTAAATAATAAAGTGAATATATGTTTTTCATATATTATAATTATATTTTGATTTTTTTACCATTTACCTAAAGGATTATTATCTCATACAATAATAATAAAAAGATCTAAAAATAAATTATATCGATGTCGTCTATCTAATTTAAAATTTATGATTATAAGTTTTATAACTTAGGATTTGAAGTCTAAGTCATCTAGGGATGGCAAAAAAACCCGAACCCGACGGGAAAAATTGAAAATCGAATTAAACGGGTCGGGTTCGGAGATGATAAATGGGGACGGGGACGGGGACGGGGACGGGTTTGGTAATCCCCGCCCCGATTACCCGATTACCCGCCCCGATTACCCGCCCGATACCCGACCCGATAAATATTAAAAATAATTATTTATATATATATATATAATATTAATAAATTTAATTTAAATAAAAAATATATATTTATATATTTAATTTAAATATATATATATATATATATACCCGGCCCGATTCTCGGCCCAATACCCTACCCAATACCCGGCCCAATACCCGTTTAAATAACCGTTTATGCTAAACGGGGATACCCGTTGCCCCGCGGTTTTCCCCGATTACCCGACGGGGATCCCCATTTAAATCTCCGCGGTTTTTTAAACGGGGACGGGTACCGGTTTTTTAAATGGGGACGGGGATGGGGGACCAATACCCGGCCCGAACCCGGCCCGTTGCCATCCCTAAAGTCATCATTCAAATATGAAGGTTGTGCGACTAAATTATTTTTTATATATCAAATATCTTTTATATGTATATTGATTTTCTTAACTTCTATAATTATAATATAAATTCTTATAAACTTTTTAATAACTTTGCTTAGTTTTTAAAAATATTTAAAAAAAATATTAAAATGAAATTTTAGTTATAATTGAGAGGCTAAATAATATCCCATAATATATAATTCAATCAAAATCAAAACAATTTTATTATTAAAATCAAAATAATCAAATCGAATTTTTTTTACACCGCCGTCACTTGATCCAACAAAACCACCATAAATAATCTGTTATCAATTTATAGTCAGGCAAACTTTTATTTAATTGAAAATTTTATTTATATTAATAATTAAAAATGAAAATAAAAATATAAAAAATTAACCAAATAAACCACAAGGTTTTTAAGCCTAAGAAATGAAATCAATGTACTCAAATGAGAAAGAATCCATTGTTTGAAGTTTATGCCTAATAGGCCCATCTAAAAGTTATTGGGTATAAAAGAAGGACATAAGAAAACACAATAGGACCTAAAGATTATATTGGAGTAATAATGTTTTAGGGGTAAACTATCGAAATTGACATTTTATTTCATAAGTTTTCACCTTTGGTCACTAAATTTAAGAAAATAACGTTTTAATCATTTATATTATCGTTTTATAACATTTTGGTTATTGGGGGTGTTAAACGACATTAGTTTGATGACATAAGATGTTAGAAAATGGAGTTAATATTAGTTTTATCTATGACCTTTAGATAAAATGCTAATTTAATCCTTAAATTTTAGATAAAAATAATAATTTGACACTTAAACTTTGTATAAAGTATCAGTTTGATGCTTAAACTTTAGATAAAATATCAATTTTACGTTTAAAATTTAGATAAAATATCAATTTTCCTGCCACTATTTGTTGCTCATAATCGTCATCGATCACTACTGATCATCGTCAATAAATTAGGGATACTTCTAGTAAGAGCTAGAAATGACATGATATATATATGTGTGTGTATATATATATAAGGATTTCATTTCTCTATCACAAATAATAGGGATTGATTAACTTACGATTACATTGTAAAAAGTAAAATTGAGTGACTTGATTGATGCAATTTCAATAATTAAATGATCCGATTGATCAAATTAAAAGATCAATAATAGTATTAAAACTCTCATATAGTTTTTTTTTATTAATTTGGGATAAGTACAAAGTATATGTTTAAAGATACCTCATAGAATAACAATAATCCTTTTATTACTGAAGTCTCTTTTCTTTTTTTAAAAAACTAAGGTGATTATAAGTAGTATATGTTTTAAATAATCTCAACCATTTGACGTGAAATCTTAATCACTTTGATGCAGTTGTTGGTGTTCAAAATCATGACCTTTATGAATAAAAATAATTCTTTTAACCACGAAGGTAAATTGGTTAGTGCAAATGAGTTTTGTTTTAATATATAGTTGTGAGGTTAACTTTCTGTAAAAGTTGTGATAATGAAAATGACAAATTAGAATAATGTTTAATGATATGGTTTTATAGTGGCAACTTAAAATTTATTTATAAAATAATATAAGGACCTGAAAAGTTAAATTAATTAACAAATCAAAAGTTTTAGGTTTCATTTTATATTAATAAAAGATCAAATGATCATCGGATTCATATATATATATACCCATAAACAATCTTTGTAGTGGATGTACTCATAATTTCATTGGACTAAGTTGATGGGGGAGAAAAAAAGGAGTTTTAATATTCTATTAAAGATAAATTATAGTTTTTCAACTTTTAAGATATTTTTATTTTGATAATCAAAATAAAAAAAATATTGGAGTTAATATAGTTAAAGAAAATTTTCATTTCAATCACTTAATTAATAAACCATTAATGATCGTTAATGTGAAATGGTAAAAAAATTCTAAAATTTATGGCAATGATCACTTATTATTCCGCCACTATTTTTATTACCGTTCGAAGGTTTATATGATCTAAAAAACATCGAATTACTCAAATTCTTCTTTTTCTTTCTTTCAGTGGAAACTCGAAAAACCTTCTAATCATCTTAAATTTCAATCAAAACAAAAAGTTAATACTTTCCGTTCCTCCACTTTCAATCGTCGAATGAACTTGAAATTAAACTATGTTAATCTTCTGGTAAAATAGAACCTTTTTACTATTGAAATTAACCGACGTTCCATTCATAAAATATGTAGTCTTTATGGAGGTTGCCAATTTAAAACTTTAGGTTTTTTTTAGATGAAAGCTTTAAGTGTCATATTAATTTTTCTTAATGATAACTCACGACAATGAACATGATGAAAACAATTTCAATGTAAGTTTTAAAAATTCAATGACCAAAATAAAAGAACGTTGAAAGTTTAGTGACCATCATAATAATTTATCCTTTATTTAAAAATACAAACTCAAATGCTTTTAAAAGCAAAAGTAATTGGATAGTTGGAAAATATAAATTACAATCTAATAATTTTATTTCGTCTCTTCTAAAAATAAAAGGGATAAAACTATGACGACTACCAATTGGTATAATGAAATGAATTTAAAAATATTTAAGTAAAATTAATAGTTCAAAATTTGATATTAGGAAGAGGGAAAATGAATTAAAAGGTTTGTATCATAATAAACTTTTACGATATTTAATTTGAATTAATTAATTAAAAAATAAATATTAGTAATTATACTTAAAAACAATGTTAATGGTTGGTTAACTTAGATGGTCGACCAACTATGGGTCAAATATTTTTTGGGTAAATCACGTGTTTAGTATCTAAACTATTAGTTTTAGTCTGATTTAATACTCGAAATTTCAATTTTTTTAAATCATAGCAAATGTTTAGTTTTTGTTTCATTTTAGTACTCCATTAAAAACTTAATATTAAATTTTAAAAAAAAGTTTAAGTAATAAAACATATCAAAACTGATAATTTATGTATTAAATATATGATTTATCTTATTTTTTAAATACTGCTCTGATTGGAAAATAATATATAAATTCACATAATGGGTTTCATATTATGTGTTTAATGCTCCATCATAGTAACATTTGGGCAGCACTATAGTTAACGTATAATAGTAATCTATGGGCTATATATGATCTCACCACTACATTTTCGATATCAGATTTAGTGGTACAACCATCCAAATTAATTATATAACTAATCAATAAAATTTCATCAAATTTAATTCATTTTATTTATTTGATTTTAATTTTATTTGAGATAAAAAAATTAATTATGGTTTGTATAATGTATAATGTTATACATATGTATATTAATTCATATGACATGTAAGGGTGAAGCCAATTATTTTTAGGAGTTAAACTTGAATTGAACAATCATAATTCGTCGGTTGTCTAACATGTTCATTTTTTTTCTTCATATTTTTTAAAATTATATGTTCCAGATCCACTAAGAGCTCTCTCATTTAGGGATGATAATGGGTCGGATTTAGACCATATCTAGTTAGACCCAGATCCAAACCCATTTTCATATCTTGGATCCAGACCCACCCTAGATCCACGGGTCTAGAAAATTGGAACCCAAATCCAGATCCAACGAATACGGGTCCAAAACAGGTCGGTTAAAAAACAACCATTTGACATATTTTTTTAACTTAAAAAGCTGTCATTGACTAATTTCACATCACATTTCCAATGGATAAAAGATCATTTTCAATACAACTAGTAACATAATAAAAAACGATAAACTAAAGTCTTAAAAAAACCATGGTTATCAAAATCGGACCGGACCGGCCGGTTCAACCGATTGAACCGTGAACCAGTGGCCTGTCCGGACCGGTTACCTCACAAAACTAGTCTGGCAATGAACCGGCTGAAAACCGATAGAACCGGGGTAAACTGGCTGAAAACCACAAAACCGGTTTGAATTGCCGGTTCACTTTTTTCTTTAAAACAAAATTAAACCAAACGACGTCGTTTGTTCAACAAGCTAAGTCAAATTCGAGTATTGCTGAGCTCGACTCGAACTCGAAAACTTTAAAAGTAAACTCAACTCGACTCAAAAACTCACGAGCTAAAAGTTATCAAGTTCAACTCAAACTTGAAATATAATATTAAAACTTGAACTCGAAAAGGCTCGAACTCAAAAAAAATTTAGAAGTTCAATCGAAGCCTAAAATTTGAGCTCAATTGAAGCGAATGAATAATTCACTCTGTGCTTACCAAAAGGTCCATGATTTTGAATGTCAAATTACCTCTATTATTTATAGAAGTAAGTTGGGATGCTCTTCTATATTTCTTAGCCATGTGGGATTGTTTTGTTCTCATATTTTCTCTTTAAACTTTTGGGATGCTCTTCTATGTTTCTTAGCCATGCGAGGATTTTTTTTTAAATTAAATCAAATGACATCATTTGTTATGATTTTTTAAGCCCAATTTTATTTTTTTATTATAGTTATATAATTATATTTATTATTTAATATGTTTTACCTTAAATATTATGTTGTAGTTGATTTGAATCATTTTGTTTTACTTGATTTTATGGTTTTTAATTTATATATGTTATGACTTGTGATATTTTTATACCTTTTAATATTGTAAACTTAAAAAAAGTATTACATATATATTAATATTGCTTTGAATATTATGTAAAATTTAAAAAAATATTATTTTATATAAAATCCGGTTCAATCGTGGTTGAACCCGGTTGAACCCGGTTGAACCAGTGAACCAGTACCTTCACCGGTTCAATGTCCGGTCCGGTTTTAAAAACATTAAAAAAAAACTCCAACACAATTACACAAAATGTCTTTTGAATAACACAAACATAAAATGTAGATCATTAAAAATTATATTGTCTCAAGCCAAGTACCGCACTTCTACCTCCTTAAAGTGCTAGTGTTCATCACTACTTAAATCATCAACATTCTAAAACAAACTAACCAAAGAGAATTTTGTTTAATGAAAATAATATTTGTGAAATTTACCTATTAATGTTAAGGTTATGTAATATAATAATATATATATTTTAAATATTAATATTAAGGTTATGTAATATTAATATTTGTGAAATTTAAATATTAATTTAAAACTAAAAGTGGGTTTTCTATAAACGAGTATCTTATAAAACGAATTTTAGTGTCATATATGAACCCACATTCTTACTTTAATCAGAGGATCCAGATTCATCGGGTCCAAAAATTTTAAGATCCATACCCTATAAAACGGATCTGGATCTACAGATTCAGGTCGGGTCCAGGATCCATTGTCATCCCTACTCCCATTCCTCCTTCTAGAATTTTCATTTTCCCTCACTTCTACGTAGAATTAGTATTAAACTTAAAATTTGTACAATTTTATTTTTAATATAGTATTGACTTTTAAATCTATAATCTTTAAAAATATTAAATTATTATTTCATCATTTTAGACATGTTTACCTGGATCTGATGGGTTTTAGTTCGATCTGATTCGATCGAGTTAGTTTTTTATTTTGAAAATCTAGGTTTAGGTTCTATTTTTTGAAGGTTAAGTTCGGGTTCAAACTTATGATGAAAACATTTGACCCGGCTTGACATAATATTATGATTATTTTTTATATATCTAAACATAATTATAATAATACTCATTTCTTTTTATTCTTTATATCCAGATACTTAATAAAAATGAATTATATATATATATATAGTTTGACCTAAAAACTGGATCGTGTGCGAGTGGAGGGTTTAATATTCTGATCAGGTTCATCGGGGCCAAAAACTCAACCCAATCCATGATCATCCTTAATTTTAAGGGCCAATATATTATTATACCATGTACTAACTTATACATTAGTGATTTCGAGAGGGATTTTTTTATTAAGTTAAAGTGATTATAAAATAATATTTATTCTCTTAACCATTTGACAATGAAAGTTCAATCACCATGTATCAATCGTTGGTGTCCGAACATGTGACCTCTAGAAACAACAATGATTCCTTTAACCACTGAGGTAAATTGGTTCGTGTTTCAAAGATCTCTTAAGTACGTTATCAATATTAATATTTCATATTCCCATTATAATCCTTCCAATTTATTCAACATCTTGAAATTCTAGAGCCAAAACTATCAAAGTCAACGGTTGACAACTTTACAAGATGAAATAATAAGAGCATATTCCCTCTTCGACGTTACATGCAAACGATTGCAGCCATTCTTGAAACGAAATTTGAATCCCCAAAAGTCAGCTAAATCCATTTTCTTGAACGCCGGTCAACTATTGCCTTGGTAACTCTTTTGTACGTTCGATTTTCTTCTTACTCATATTTCAGTCACTCAAATTGAAGAGTGATATAATAGTCATATATACTGATGCGAATAGCTGTTGATTTACATAAGATCTATGTGTCATCCATGTTTTTTTTCATTTTTCGTTCTTTTATCTTCTTTTTTCATAGATACAATTTTACAATTTCATCATGTTGATGTTATAATTACTATTCTCTAATATCTTTTCCGATCACTCAAGATATGAAAAAACTCGCATCGTTGTCTCCTATCACTATATCAGTTTAGATTTTACCTAAATCGCTTTAAAACTCATAAAACTCACTCATAAATCCAAAATTCATGAAACCCCAAATCACCCTGATCTATAATATCCACATCCGATCAAGGTGAAAACAAGATATCCAACTTTCTTCTTCCTTCTCTACTTCTCTATTGTTGGATTTAAAAGAATATACTCCATCATCAAGAAATCAGAGAGAATTCAAAACAATTTTTTTTACAGAAAGTGAAGAAAGTTTTTTTGATAATTTATATTTTTTAAAATAAAATTATCAAGTTACAACATCGTTAAATATTTAACGATAGAGTGATGAATAAATTAAAAATTTTAGACTTTAATAATTAAAATAAGAGTGAGAAAAAAGTAGAATGATAAAAATTTAAAATTTACCCATATTTTAATTTTATTATAATATACAAGTCAAACCCTATGTTTGATATTTTTCTCTCAAAATGTTTTAATAATTTCATTTTTTGATTAATAAAAATTGAATCCAGACAATAGAATTATTCCCCAACTCTATGAAGCGAGAGCTATTTCCAATAAAAAAATATTTAAGTCGGAAATTAACAAGATTTTTTCTTTAATAAATGCGCAAGTGAAACCTGTGACCTAACCGGCCATCGCAGGTCAAACCAAAGGTTCACCGGTATACTGTTTTATTAGACCACGGGTCAGAACCGTAAGAACGTTCGTATTGGGGAAAAAAAGATATCAAAAATCCCTGTACTTTAAAAAATATATATAATTATTTAACTCAAAAAATAAATATAATATGACATTTTAATTAATATTTTCTACCGTTGATTATTATGATGTTTATGTGAGATTTTACGATGCTGATGTGATAATTTATTGTACTAACATGATAATCCAAGATAGTTGATAATATGGTAGATTGACTAAATTTATAACTCAAACATGATAGATAAACTATCACGTTAGTACTGTGAATCGTCACGTCAACACAATGAATTATCACGTCAATACTGTAACGGTTAATAAAGAAAAACGTTGGTCAAATGCTCATATTAAGTTTGTTTTCTTAACTAAAGAATTTCATTCACGTCAATACCGTAACAGACAATAAAAAAATGTTGGTAAAATGCTCATATTAAGTTTTTTTTCTTAACTAAAGAATTTCATTCACGTCAATACCGTAATAAAGAAAAACGTTGATCAAATGCTCATATTAATTTTATTTTCTTAACTAAAGAATTTCATTCACGTCAATACCGTAACGGTAAAAAAAAATGTTAATCAAATACTCATATTAAATTTGGTTTTTAACTAAAGAATTTTATTGATAAAAATAATAATAAGAGATTTACATTGATTTTTTTTTTCAAAATTACACGCACTTCTAATGCATTTTAAAAAAAAAAACAACCTCGTTTGTCCATTCATAATTCAATTCTGCTTTCCGTCTGTCAACGGCATTGTTGGCGCAAAAGAGCCAAAGCTAAAGGCAAAGGCAAAGCTGCTCTCTTTCGTTCATTTTTGCAACTACTATTTTCCTTTTAGTTTTCCCCCTTCTCTCTTTGCTTTTCATCTTTCATTTTCTTCTCCTCTGCAAAGGGTTTTGCTTGTTTTTCAATCGAAGTTTCAATCTGTTTTGTTACCCTCCACCTTGGGTTTTCCTGTTCTTGCCGTTTCCTTTGTTAATATGGGTGTTCATGAGTGTTGGGTTATGGTTTTTGTTCTTGTGTTCTTGTTCCAACCTCAATTATTCAACTCACAGAACTTGACTTGCAACCAAAACGACTGGGTTTCTCTCCAGGATTTTTTGAGCAATTTGATAACAAAACCTGAAAGTTGGTCGACAAATTCATCAGCTGATTGTTGTGACTGGGAAGGCATCACCTGTGATCCTCCATCTTCCGGTAGAGTTATCAAGTTGGAACTTTCCGGGAAAAGATTATCCGGGAAAATATCTGATTCATTAGCTGGTTTGGATCAGCTGAAAACTCTCAATCTCTCCCACAATTTCCTTAAAGACTCACTGCCACAGTCCTTGTTTCATTTGCCGAATATGGAGCAACTTGACTTGAGCTACAACGATTTCTCTGGACAAATCCCGGAAACCATCAACCTCCCTTCAATTCAATTCCTTGAAATTTCTTCGAACTCATTGGACGGTTCCCTTCCTTCACATATATGTTCTAATTCTACTCGGATTCGGTTCCTTAGTTTACAAGTTAACTATTTCTCTGGTAATATTCCTCCTGGACTTGGGATTTGTTCTTCCTTGGAGCAACTTTCACTTGGCATGAATGATCTCACTGGTGGGATACCAGAAGAATCTTTCAGCTTCAAAATTTGAGCCTTCTGGAGCTTCAAAATAACAAATTTGATGGGGAACTCAGTCCTGGTATTGCTAATCTCTCTAAACTTGTTCGTTTAGATATTTCTTCCAATAGTTTTTCTGGAGAAATTCCTGATGTGTTCAATCAGTTTATGAGTTTTCAGTGTCTTGTTGCTCATTCGAATCAGTTTAGTGGTGGAATTCCCAGTTCATTGTCCAATTCTCCAACGATTAGTTTGTTGAATTTGAGGAACAATTCATTTGAGGGTCCTATAGTTCTTAATTGTTCAGCTATGGTTGCTTTGAACTCTCTTGATTTAGCTACCAATAAGTTTTCTGGACCTGTGCCTGATAACCTTCCCTTGTGTAGACAATTGGAAAATATCAATCTTGCAAAGAATAAGTTCAGTGGCCAAGTCCCTGAGAGCTTCAGAGAATTCCATAGCCTCTCTTATATCTCCTTCTCGAATTCGAGCATCCGAAATATGTCCTCTGCTCTTCGAATTCTGAATCAGTGCAGGAACCTGACTACTTTGGTCCTCACCCTGAATTTCCCCGACGAAACGTTGCCTGATGATACCGATCTGCATTTCGAGAAGTTGAAGGTTTTGGTTATCGCAAACTGTCGACTTAAAGGTTCGATTCCTCGGTGGTTGAGAAACAGTACTGCTTTGCAGTTGTTGGACTTATCGTGGAACCATTTGGCTGGAGAAATTCCACCATGGATTGGAAGCTTTAATGATCTGTTTTACTTGGACTTGTCGAACAATTCGTTTACGGGAGAGATTCCGAAGAGTTTAACCGAATTACCGAGCCTCATTTACCGAGATATCTCACTGGAGGAGCCTTCACCGAATTTTCCTTTCTTCATGAAAAGGAATGAAAGTGCAAGAGGATTGCAGTATAATCAGGTTTGGAATTTTCGTCCAACACTTGACTTTGGTCTCAACTTTCTTAGTGGACCAATTTGGCCAGAGTTTGGGAATCTGAAAAAGCTTCATGTGTTTGATTTGAAGCTAAATAATTTCTCTGGACCGATTCCGGAAAATCTATCCGGGATGACCAGCTTGGAGATGCTCGATTTATCGCATAATGACTTATCCGGGACCATACCACCTTTACTGCAAAATCTCAGTTTTCTGTCCGTCTTTAACGTTGCCAATAATCGGCTTTACGGAAAGATTCCTTCGGGAGGTCAATTTCCGACGTTTCCGAGCTCAACTTTGATGGGAACAATCTTTGTGGGGAGCACTGGTCCCATTGTCAAGATGCTACTACTAGCAAAGATCCTGATGAATCCCCTAAAAGATCAAGAAGGAACATAGATGTCATCATTGGAATGATTGTTGGAATCTTTTTTGGGACAGTTTTCGTGCTCGGCATTATGCTTGTGATCGTGTTGCGTGTGAATAATCGCAATGAGGTCGATCCCGAGAAAGAGGACGCTGACTTGAATGATAAAGATCCGGAAGAAACCGGTTCAAGGCTAGTGGTCCTCTTCCAAAATATGGAAACCTGCAAAGAGCTCTCCATCGACGACCTCTCGAAATCAACCGATGATTTCGACCAAGCCAACATCATCGGTTGTGGGGGTTTCGGTCTGGTCTACAGAGGCATCCTCCCTGATGGTCGTAAGGTTGCCATTAAACGGCTTTCGGGAGATTGCGGTCAGGTGGATAGAGAATTCCATGCTGAAGTCGAAGCACTTTCGAGAGCTCAACATCCAAATCTTGTCCATCTACAAGGGTACTGCATGCATAAAAGTGACAGGCTCTTGATATATTCTTACATGGAAAATGGCAGTTTGGACTATTGGTTGCACGAGAAGGTCGACGGACCGTCTTCGCTAGACTGGGAAACGAGGCTGCGGATAGCACAAGGTGCAGCCAGGGGTCTAGCTTACTTGCACCAGTCATGCGAGCCTCATATTCTTCACAGGGATATAAAGTCGAGTAACATTCTCTTAGACGAGAATTTCAAAGCACACTTAGCGGATTTCGGTCTTGCGAGGCTCATACTTCCCTATGATACACATGTAACCACTGATCTTGTAGGTACATTAGGTTACATTCCTCCCGAGTACGGTCAAGCTTCCGTCGCTACCTATAAAGGCGATGTGTACAGTTTTGGGGTCGTGCTTCTCGAGCTTATGACCGGTAAAAGGCCGATGGATATGTGCAAGCCGAAAGGATCCCGCGATTTGATCTCTTGGGTGATTCACATGAAGATGGAAAATAAGGAGACTGAAGTTTTTGATCCATATATCCACGACAAGCAGCACGAGAAGGAAACGTTGCAGGTTCTCCATATTGCATGCCTTTGTTTAAGCGAAAGCCCAAAAGTTCGGCCAACGACACAGCAGCTGGTTTCTTGGCTAGACAAGGTCGACATCGGCAGCTAGCTCGGCAAAGCAACGACCGAAAAACTTCGGTTTTCCGTAGTAACACTATCGTATTGTAAATATTATATGATTTTGGAGGGATCTAACAGGAGCAACACAATTTTTGTAACAAACTTTTGTACAAGTTTTCACATTCAAAGTAGGATTCTTGGTTTGGGAGATGATCAAATGCTTGGTTCCACAATGTACTATAAAGTTAGATATTCTGCTCTGTTACTCGAACTAGCGGTTGAGTGTCGGATTCGGAGGATCATGTTCGATACCCGTGTTCGAATATGTGTCGGACACTCGAGTTTGGGGTGTTCCATCTCCTAATAGAAACTTGACAAGGAGAATGCTAACTGAACCGTATAGACACTCGGTCGGTCGTTACTCCTTTCTTTTGGTTTAGGGTTCAAGGTTTCGGTCATTATCCATGTTAACTTCTAGCTTCTTTTTTCTTCATTACTCCAATTTTGAAAATATCAAAATATTACAAATTAATCTAAACCAAACTGGTATCGCTTGGCAGCCATGATTTCAATAGCATTTGGTTGCATGCAATACCATCGAGTCAGACCACAAAGTCGCTTGCAAAAAATCAGACCATTTGACATTTTATTAAGAATAAATTCTTGGTCCATAGGGTGGAAAAGAAGCAACTTCTTGGTCCACCGTAAGTTTTTGGTAAAAAAAAATTCTTCCTTGGGCAAGTTTTATGGCAGACCGATGGCCTAACTATTTCCTATTTTATGACATTAACAGGTTTGACCTTTAAATGTTTTATTTATTTTTATTAAACTAAGGTGGTTATAAAGTAGTATCTATTCTAAATACTTTCAATTATTTGACAATGAACATGCAATCACACTGCTGCAGTCGTTGATGTTTAAACCCGTAATCTCTAGGAACAACAACGATTCCTTTAACTATTGAGGTAAGTTGATTCATGCACCTTCGATGTTATCCGGAATCGTCATTTTATCTAAACTTTATATTTTTAATATTTTATATAGGATATTAATATAGATGTGAAAGTACGATTCTTCAAATATATATATAAATTAAACATATCATTATAGATATGATGTTTATTAGAAAAATCAATTTAATTGAATCTAATCAAGTGAGCTCAAACAATTCATTTTTGGGCAAAGCACATAAATAGTCACATGACTATAGGATATTGCTTTATTAAGTCCTATAACTATTAAAAATTATAAAATGATCCTCCAAATATAGGGAGTTGCTTTGTTGAATTTCTTGACTATTAAAAGTTACAAATTGGTCACCGACTATTCATTATGTTCTAAATTCGTTCTTTTCCGTTAAAAATTTGATGTCATTCTTAGCTGTACGTTAACCTGCCGACTAAAATATGATAAAATTTGATCTCATAATCTCAAACGACTATCATATCTCAGTCAACATGTTAAAGTCCAACTTAAATAACCGTTAATTTTTTTAATGAAAAAGGACGAGTTTAGAATATTATGAATAATCTAATTACTATTTTGTAGCTTTTAATAATCAAGAGACTCAACAAAACAACTTTCTAGTCAAGGGATCATTTTATAACTTTAATAGTCAAAGGACTCGATGAAACAATATCTTATAGTCGAGGGAATATTTGTGTACTTTCCCCTTCATTTTTTTTTACCTTGAACATGTTTTCCGGCTTTAAACATAAATCTAAATCCAACTCACTTAAAGCACAATTTGAGTCGATTATAGCAAATTCCAAATACAACTACCATTCAAGAAAATGACCAGAGGGCTTGTTGACACTTAGGTTTAGAGTGGTAGGTTTTTCAAGGATCAACGAGTCAAACTCCATACATAGGCTTCTAGATACTGATGCTCAATTGTTGATCCACAAACGAAAATTTTTACATCTTGATTCAGCCACCAAACGAAGCAATCTAATCATCTTGCCAAGGTACGTCTCACTTTTCTGTATGTTTCCATCCCTTCCTGAAACCAAATCTTTATTGTTTCTTTTGGTCAGAAATCAAATCTTTATGTTAGGAAGTTGATTCATACATTTCGACATAAACACAACCGTCGGTTCGGAAACGGCACCCGGTTTCGGGGTTTTAACGGTTACAACAGCATTCCATAAAATCAAAATAAAATTTAACCATCACCGGTACCTAAATAGTCGATATATTCCACAATTTCAACTCCAGAAATACATCAAAAGAAACAATCTAGGGAGCTCTTCCAGTTTTTGCCTTCACTATTGCTAATTTTTCTGTTCTTTTTGCACAGGGTACACAACAAGAGCCATGTTCTAAAATCGTTACAAAAGCATCCGGAATCGTTCAGCGTATGGGATGATACTGCGTAATACCTCGTTTTGGTGGCAACTTCCTCAAGATGAAAAGGACTAGAGATGAAGGTAATATCTCTACCAACTGCTCAACAAAAGAACCATGTCATTGAAATATATTTCGAAAGTTATGTTTGTAATCGAAATCAAGAAACGCATAAACATTATAATTTCGAACACGGTATAAAAATAACTAAAACATGACACACAAATTTTAATATAACAATTCCTCTAGCGTATATATTTTCAAACCTAGAATTGGCCTCAGGCTTATGCACCCAAACGACTATACAAGCATAAGCAATTAAAGTAAAGAAAAAGATATGAAAAAAATATGGGTGAAAGAATTATAAGGATATAATAGCTCTTAGTAGTGAATAAAATTCTAGAAGGGAGATAACCGAGTTTCGCAATCTTATTGTTTTATTTGGTTATCTTGTAAAGCCGAAGCTGTTCATTGCTCAGTAGATACAGACTTAACTTGTGATTATTATCTATATTATGATAAACATATTACTGACACATGGTGAAGATAGATAGCATAACAAATACCACTTAAAGAGGCAACTCACTCCAAAGTGAATAAAATTCTAGAAGGGAGATAACCGAGTTTCGCAATCTTATTGTTTTATTTGGTTATCTTGTAAAGCCGAAGCTGTTCATTGCTCAGTAGATACAGACTTAACTTGTGATTATTATCTATATTATGATAAAACATATTACTGACACATGGTGAAGATAGATAGCATAACAAATACCACTTAAAGAGGCAACTCACTCCAAATTGTGGTCAGGAGTAAATGTAGTACAACTCATATTTGTTGATTATATTCAGCAAATAATTATGCATTCAACAATACAATCAGAATATAGTTGCAATGACAAATCTATTTGATTTAATTAAACGAAACGGAAAAAATTCTCACAAAATCTGAATGCAGTTATGTTCATCAATTTCATTAATAAATTTCGAAAACCTAAGTTTAGCAGACTTAAGTCTCAATTAACAGTGAAACTACATAGGTAAAATTACTAAACCTAAAGTCCAAGAGCTAGTTTGCAGTTGGGTGATGATAGTCTAACCGGACCAAATAGAATATGTGTTAAAACAACCCTCCTGAGCTTGCAAAAGTCATAAAAGTTCAATTAAAGCTGATCACAAAACATTCTTCTACATAACAATCTGATGTCAACAAAAGACTTGGTAGTTTCTTGAAATATGCATTCCTAGTCATCTGAAAGATGTATATGCAACAACATAAATGAGGCAAATGTGGCAATTTTTTTAATTTTTTATACAGCAATAAGATGAGTTAAGCAAACTTTACACTGTCTCAATATGAATCTCTTAATAATAAGTAGCAATAACCAACATGATACAGCTATTTACCAAACTTACCAGGTAATATATGAGGTTTAGAACCGGATGGTCCAAAACATCAAGGTCAGCGGCTTTGTCAAATGCATTAAAGCACATCTACACAAAAACAACAACAATAGAGATCAAATATGATAAACTTTGGTCAAATAACCAATGATTGGTGAATTGGATATTGATCTAAACCCAAACCAGCTAGCAGATAAAGGTTCACCTTTCTATCAAAAAAAAGATAAAGGTTCACCTAAAGTACTTCCATTTTGTAGCAAAAGTGCTATAACATTATAGATATCCAAAAGTTTCACAAAGCCTAAGGAAACTTGCTTAAAGCATGTCAATTTGAAATACATAGATAGGAGAGCGAGAAAGGAAAGAAGAGATCCACCATAATGCATCTGATTAGGAAACATGAGAAGCATATGGTCGTCGCGTAACCAACCTGCCCAAACCAAAAAGAAATAACAGTAAAAAATTGTAAATAAAAAGAAATATTGGAAAAAGAAACCACAACTACAGAGTAGATATGTACTTCTTGCAGCTTCTTACGCCGCCCTTTGGACTCTACAGGGAACCGCTGCAACATTAAGAAAAGCCTGCAATGAAATATATTGTTACATAGCTTCTCCATGCAATTTGCATACAAATCATATTAGTAGACATTTTCAATATATAGAAAAGAAAAAGTGGATATAAATGTTTAAAGTGACAATATCTTATGTTTATTATTTCCTAATAAAATGAGAAATATGTTACATTAGTTCAATTTTTTCTATCAGCTAATGCAACCAATTCTGTTTTTCCTATCTAAAATATTTTTTAGAAAATAAAAATAAATAATGATTCAAAAATTAACAATAGAAAATATTTCATAATTTGGAAATAAGAATGAAGACAATTGATGCAGTAAAAATAATGAAGAGAGTAAATGTTTTTCCTGTCTTCACAAGATTCCAAACCCCTTAAGTCACTTTAATTCATGGTATAGATATCATACATATTGAATTAGCTTGGGACCAAGTAAGATGTCCAATAATTATACTAGACCTTAGTTAAGAAGTAAGAGAGACCTTTTAACAAAGAAGCTGAAGAGTTACCAATAACAGTCACAATTTTGAATAACATAGAAAAGACAATGAATACAAATTTCAGCATCCAACCTTATCATAAACTAAATAATCACACGGAACTTGATCTTATGCTTATGCCATTAAAACAACTAGTAACAATACAATAAATGCAATATAATTACCTTCCACCATATAGTAAAAACCCAAGGGCTGCAAACAATGATACACCTGCTCATATAAATAAGATAAAAATAATTTATTTGTATTTGAAACAAATTGCCATGAAATAAACATCCATAAAGGATCTAAAATTACTTAGGCTCCATTTGCTAAATGATTTTTTTGGGGATAAATGTAAGTGATTTTTTTCTGCCCTTTGCTCTTCTTTTTCTTTTTTACAAAAAATAAAATTAGAATATAATACAAAAGATAATCAAAAAGCAAAAAAAATTACAAAATAGAGGCCAAGCAATTATATCCAGAAAAAGTCTAGAAAACACCAGAGGTTCAATAACAGTTAACTATTATAAACCCATTAAGGATAAAACAAATATTACCTGCAAAGAACACCTTAGAAAGAACGACCAGAACTGGTATATATTTCCACCATAATATCAGCCACATTGCAATCTGAAATCAATTCCCCCCAGTCCCACATAACAAAAAGGAACTTTAGTAATATCTTCTCAAAAGTTATAGTTCCAAAGTAAATCTAGTATGCAAAGATACTTACAAGAGTTATAGAATGACAGCCTAGCTAGGATGAAAGAAATCTGTCTGTTGGTTCATATTTACTACTAAAATCTAGAAAAGTTCCATTAACACCCTTGGTACTGTTCTAGCTAAAGTTATAGTGTCTTGTAACCTACTACCTTGATCTTATGGTGACTCTTATCCAACCAACTCATATTTATAGAAACAAGTATCAAGCTAGCTTATAAGCATTGCGTCATCAGAAGAAATCATTAACAGAATGAAGAAAAATGAAGCTAATGCAAACACTGTGTGCAGAAGTGCAAAGCATCATAGATAATAACAAAGTTTTTTAGCAGAAGTCCCAAACTACCACTCCCGTATTATCAACTTTGTCTTCTCTAAATTTATCTTCTCCCTTGAAGTTGACATGTGTCTTTTGCTTTGAACTAATCTTCTCAAAGCCCAATATTCGGCTCATAAATGTAAAAGAGTACATTGTTTTAAACTATTGACACCTCAAAATGGACACCTGATTATTATTATCATCCCATTTACAGTAGAGCTATTCACAAAGACACAGAGGGCACCACTCAACTCTGTCAAAACTTGGCACCCTTCTCCCCACTAAACATTTATAGAATTTGCAAGAAATTAGCCAAATAAGTAAATAAGGAATACCATATAATAGCATTGTTTTATGAAACATAACTAGCTTCTGAATACAAAGAATCCAACTTCCAATCCTCCATTTGTTGGCAATTATACCAAAATAATAGAACATAAAATTTACCTGAATAGTATAAACCACTGCATTAATTGTAAAGAAACTTGGCCTTGGTCCATCAGTTGATACAGCACGTGCCTGTTTTAGGATATGTAGAGTTAAGATAAATTAATACAAAAGACCAGGGCAAGTAGTCAAACTGTCAAACAGCTCAAGCAGCCTAACCTGGTAGTAGATCTCAGCCCAAAACAAGACCAAAAGTGCATAAGTCGTGAAGAAAGCTAGACTTGGCATGTCAAGCAAGATATGTTGAGCAATCTAAGGGGAAAAAAAAGAAACATCCGACAAAAAACCATGAACAATTCAAGCTAGAGTACAAAAAAGAAACACGAGACATGTACGGTTTATTGCAAACCTCTGGATGTAAGTTCTGCACATCCCGTCTGAAAACAAATACTAGCCCTCGAACTGTCATATTTGAAAGCATTATAAATACAAAACCAAAACAAAGCCCACAAAAAAGTGTTAAAAATAGAATTTTTCAGATACAAACCCCCATTCACCATAAAATTCAGAAAATGGAAGACCTTCTGCGTGGTCCAGCCATACTCGGGAACTCTCAATTGTATCCGAATCAATTGAACCTAAAAATATCAACAATTAAACGAGTTTTTGAAAAAAGATGAACATTAATAACCGTCTTCCTGGCAATAACATCATATTAGATAAAAGTACTAAAAATAGATTCTTAATTGCACTTAGTTCTCGTTTTATTATTATTAGAGCCTTCTTTTTCATATTGAGATGAAGATAAATCAAATAAGCAACACATTTTTATTCTTTCAATTTGAAAGGGTAAATCATTAATTTTCCTAGACAAGCAAGCAATCAAACTGAGACCTAAACCCTAATACTAACAAATGTTTCCCCCCTTAAAATCTAAATATATGAAGTATTGATGAAAAAGAGAGGATATACATACGAAGGCAACGGCCGCGACGAGACCGTAAAGAGCGGCTAGAATGTGAAAAATCCGATCCTGCCAGAGCGGCGAGTCGTTAACGTCGTTCCACCAATTCGATGCTTCTTTCAGCTTCAAAGCTACCACGGCCTCCTCCGCACCGTTACTCTCCATCTCTCCCTCGCCAATCTTCTTCGTCTTCTGCTTTCTCCTCTTCTTTCTAATTAATAATGTTAAAAATCCAAATTAAGAGTTGATTGATTTGATTTTCCCCTTTTTCTTTTTATATCGAAACAAGATTTGAGCAACAAAATCAAAATCCTAAGAAGAGTTGAATCAACTTCGATTTGATAATAATTTCTCGGTTTTTCTTCTCGTTTACGAATTATTATGGAGCAAAGCGAAGATGGTCGACGAAAGGGAGAGGCGTGGAAGAGGAAAGAAAAAGGGTGATTTGATTTTTTTAATTAATTGTCTTTTTTCTTTTTCTCCTTTGAAACTACCGGCAATAGCCGGTAATCATTTGAGAAATGACAGGATATGTATGGATGGGACGATTCATCATGTAACCGCCAATGAACACTGCGCTGCCAAATGTTGGGCTTGGACTGGCTAATGTATTAGGATTACGTATTTTTACTGGACACGTAAATAATACAAACAATTATTTTTACTTTAAGTTATTAAGCTTAAAAAAATAAAATATGAATTAATTCAATCATTATAATATTTGGTAACATGAATTAAGTTGTCTAATTAATTAAAAAAATGGTTGTTATTTCTAAATATTTTATATTCGAACATCAGTGACTGTAATACGAACGATTGAATATTCGTTGTAAAAATTAGTTGGGATTATGTAAAACACCGGTAAACATGAATCAAATTTATTTTATTATTTTTAATTTATATTATAATATTTGATTCCGACTATAATCATAAAATTAGGTGTAATTGTACTTACACATCGTAAAAAATATATAATTTTAAATCTTACGTTTAAAAAATAAATTCCAACTTTTTTTATTAATTATATTTAACTTCATTAAACCAATAATTAGTTTATTTAGTGGAATGTAATATTAGATTCAAATTTTTACATTTGTAAATGAAATAAATTAGGTTATAAAGATTGTCATTATTACTATAATATCCGATTTAAATTAATTGATTAATAAATAGAATATCAATAATTACGCTTGATATGCCACCTAAAAAGCACATTTTCTTTTATAATCTATAAAGACACGACTTTGCAAAATTTTACATAATTTAGTGTGTATAAATTTTTAACCATCAAGTGTTGTTACGAAAATCATTAACAAAATATATTTTTAGGGAAAATTACTCTCATGACCATTTAACTGTAGATATATTCTATTCTGACCATTGATCTTTCAATTTTATCAATTGTACCACTTAACTATTTAAATTATATCAATTAAGTCACTGGCTATAATGTAGTTGCTAAAGATTTTGATATAATTACATATTTGATATCTAATCCTTACATATTCTATCAACTTGACTACAATTTTAATTTAACTATATAAAATTAATATTTTAACCGGATTATAACATAACATGTGTCACTATAATGGTAAACATCTTTTTTAAAGTCAAAAACAAAATTACTTAATTAAATTGTATATAAGCATCTCAAAAACACCTGATTATTAGAGGTATAATCAAGTTAGGATCAAATATTGAGAAGAATAAATCATTTAAATTTAAAATAATAGAGATTTATTGAATAATTATTCTAAAAAAACACAAGTTTAACTTTATTTAAATTTAAGTTAATAGGCACTAAAAATGTAATTATATCAAAAATTTTAAAAGAAATTAGAACCACTTAAACTCTACATATACATGACATGTACCTTCGTCTTTGATTGGAGGATTCATATACATTCAACAATAGGGATGGATCTGGCGGAGTGAATAGGGCGGTCGCCTCTTTAAAATCTAAAATTATCATATATTTTTAAAAAATTATGTATTTTCTATTAAAAATTATTTTCGCCCTTGATATTCTAGAAGTTCAAGTTCGTTCCCCTAACTTAAAATCCAGCGTTCGTCTCTGCTCAACAATACTTTAGCTTGTAATTTAAAGTTTTATTTTTTTAATAATATCTATATATAGGAATGTTCAAAATTTTGGTTAATCGATTAAACTGACCGAATAAAAAATCGATTAATTTTAAGTTCGGTTGGTTAACTGTCAATGATTTTTTCAAAATTCGATTATCGGTTAATTCAATTTGAAATATGTTAATTAATCGAATTAGCCAAATTTTTAAATTTTTAATATATTATTTATATGAAAAATTCTAGAACGCATGTCATTCATTGCAATTCACCACTAATTTTATAGAGTAAAATTTACAAGTGGTCAAGAAATTATGTCAAAACTATCTTTTTGAACATTTAACTTTTAAAAGTTACATAACGAATATTAAATTTTCATTTTTGTTACAAAATGGGCACAAAATCATTGAGAAATATCTCATTTGACCCTTAAATTATAACTAAAATTTAATTTTACTCTTATTTTTTTTTATTGAAATCATTCTTATTAGGTTTGTTGAATTGAAAATAAAATAGATATAGATAAAATAATATCATCTTTTAATTTTACATTATAAATATTAAATTTGTACCTCATAAATTTAAAATTATTTGATATCGTATTATAAAATTATGAATGTATAATTTTAAATTACATTTAATTATTAAATAAAAGTTAATTTTGTGTACCATATAAATTAAAATTTAGTTGATACGATATTATAAAATTATGGATATATGATTTTTAAATTAGATTTATTTTTTTAAATAAAAGTTAATGCTTAAATCACATCATTAATAAAAATAATTTTATTATTTTATAAAACAACAACAATTAAATAATAATTAGTTTAAAATAATTTTTCTCATAAACATAAATTTCATTGTTTGATAATTGAAATTTTGAAAATATTTTTTAATTCTAAAAATAATTTATTTTCATAAATTTATAAAAAAATCTAAAAAATCTAATTTTTTGAATTACTACTTAAAAATGTTGAAAAATATTAAAGTGAAATTTTAGTTATAATTGAGGGGCTAAATAAAATATTTTTCATTGGTTTAGTATGTTATTCACTCCTTAATAATATTTAATAATTGTTATTTATTTATTTTTAAAAATTTTTTAAAAATTCAATGATAAATAAAATCATTTTAAAAAAATTATGACTATTATGAATTTTACCCTATTTTATATTAGTGGTGCATTCCAATGTATATCATTAATGGTGCATTTCAATGAATTTTACCCTATTCTATATTGCTTAACTGACTGATTAACCAAACTTTGTTCGATTCGATTAATTATTTTTGAAAAAAATCTGTTCGTTTAACAGTTAAAATGAAAAAAAAATTGGATGATAAAATTTTGAAAATTCGGTTCGGTTGGTTAACCGAACCGACCTATTGAATACTCCTATCTATGTCATAATAAAAATTTAATTTTATCTATACTTTCGTGATAAAGATCATTATTTTTATAATATAACACCGATTATTTAAATTAAATGAAATATCTATGAATTTCAAAAATTATAACGAACAATAATTGTTTTTGCACATGAATATTGACACGACTAATTGTAAGAGCAACTCCAGCGTTGCGCTAGAGTCGAGATGAATCTCCACTTTAGAGACTCCAACCTATCGCCACATTCAATCTCCACTTTAGAGTGGCTACAGTTGCACGTTACATCTGGCGTATAATTGTAGTTGCGCTACATAATTTTTTTGTTATTTTTCTAATTTTTGGTTTTTGTTATTTTTTTACTTTCTTTTTCTTTTCCTTTTCTTTGTTACATTATTTTTTATTCTATCTTTTTTGTTTTTTATTGTAATTTCTACGCAATAAAATAAAAATTAACATAATATAATAAATTCAAGTATATTAAATTGCAAGATAAAGAAAAATACAATGAAATAGATAAATAAACATACTAATTTTTTGAAACATAAAAATTACAACAAACATAAAAACATAGAAAATATTAATAAAACTCAAACAACATTTTAACCAACAACCCAAACACAACAATTTAACTAATAACCAGACAGACCACCTCCACTCCCTCCAAGATCATCAAAGTTCATTACAAACACATTAAAAGTAATAGAGGTTGTCTGTTCTTCTTTTCGTTTCTGAAGAATTTTTTGTTGTTCGTTTCGAAATAGTGGCGTCATTCGGGGTCAGGAATGATATTTGAATCCATTGCTAAAAGCTTGTCTTCTCTCCTCAATTGTGCAATTTCAGACATTTTATTCATGACCTCTATTTTTTCTTTTTCCAGTTGAAGAGCAAGATCCCTTTGTGCCATGTTAAATATAATGATTATCGAAGCTTTTCAGTTGATTCATTGAAGGAATTTACAAGAATAGATGTAAATGCTCATTTTGCTCTACGAATTGCACTAATTGAGCATTTGTAGAATGAATATTCTAACTCAAAGAATTAAAATATATAATTTTGTAACTTATGGTTTTCGCATCATTATTATGAATTGTAATTTTCTGATTTATTTATTTTCACAATATTATTTATGAATGTTTTTTTATGTTTTTTATCTTGATATTTATTATAAATGTATATGTTTTATTTTATATTTGTAAAATCAATATTATAATAGTTAAATATTGTGAATAAAATAGAGTTGGTGGTAATGTAGATATAGTACTGGAGATGAATTACTGTTTCATCTTTAGAGTAGAATAGAGATATTGTATAGTAGAAATGAGGGCCGAATATGCTCTAAGTAAACTAACACAAATAGAAAGTGAACTATATAAATTACACCAATTGTGAGGAGGAGGAAACCATCTCTTTGGAGCCTTATTAGCTGCATGCGATTGCCTTGCAAAAACCATGGCCGACTCAATAGCCATCCACGTTTCTCCTTGTAGTCGCCTGCTTCTCTCCATAATTGGCTCTACCTCGCTCCGTCAGGATCAAAGATCCGCTTATTACTATGAAACCATATCGACCACAACACAGCACCAAAAAGAAGGTCCCAGTCGGTGTGGACCCGTGCATAAAAACCGGGATTGGACAGGTTAACACCGATCCAGTCCTTAAGCTCCCTTGATAAAAAAATCCGTAAGCTTCTCGGTCCTAATCAGATCAGACCAAACAGATAAGCCGAGGGACATGTTCTGAATAAATGGTCAACCGATTCATCCTCCAGACCACATACCCCGCAAAGCTTATCCGAGCTCATATGCCGTCTAAACCGTTGAGCATTAGTTAAAAGTCTCTCACCCGTCAGCAACCAAAGGAAAAGTTTAATCCTTTGAAGTCCCCGATATTTAGCAATCATGTTCCAAACGCAACGACTTGAGGTGTTCGAACCCCCCATTCTAATCTCATAAGCTGAGCGAACCGTAAACCTCCGATCCGCCTGCCACTTCCATGCAGGCGCATCGGCTCGAGCAGCAGCCAAAGGTGGCATTGTAGCCTGTAAACGGTGCAAAACATTCTCAGGTAGCAGATTGCGCAAAGACGACTATCATCACCCACCATTGCCGATACTTACCAAGATTCTGAACTTCCTGGAACCCAAACCCCGAGCTAATAGTATTACGAACCTCTCTCGTAACATTAGTGGAGAAAAAAATCGTGGTCTTCTGTATACTAACCTTGTGCCCCGAAACACGGCAAAATTCCTCCAGGACTTCTCCAATAACACGACACTGGCGCCATATCATCCTCGAAGAAGAGATGAAAAAAGGCAGGACCATTACGACTCAACCGGATTAGTTTCCACTCCCCACTCCTCTCTTTACGACTAATTGCTTACGCCAATCGCTCCATACATAATACAAACAAATATGGGGAAAGCGATTCTCTCTGTTGAATCCCTCGAGATGGCTTAAACCCCAAAGATACTGAACCATTCCATAATACTTGCGTCGAAACTGAGGTGACACACCACATAATTAACTCACGAAAACTCCTAGGAATCTGCAGATCCCGAAGTGTGTCATCGATAAAAGACTACTCAAACCGATCAAAAGCCTTCTCTAGATCTATTTTAATAGCCATACATCCGCGCCGTCCTTTCTTCGTCGCATTGAGTAAATAACTTCTTGCGCTATGGTTATATTCTCAGTAATCGCACGTCCCGGCACAAAACTCGTTTGGTTCTCCGATGTCCATCTAACGAGCAAAGGTTTCAAACGATTCACTATCATCTTGGTTATTAGTTTGTACAAGACAGAACACAAACTAATTGGTCGGAATGACTAAGCGAATCAGGATTCTTGATTTTCGGAATAAGCACCAGCAATGTTTTGTTGAGGTCCTCATCTAACTCACCCTCGGCAAACACATCATTTACCATTCGGCAAACACTGGAACCCACTATCTCCCAATTCTGTTGAAAGAAAAAAGCATGAAATCCATCGACACCGGGCGCTTTCAGAGGATACATTATAAAAAGAACGTCACGAACCTCCTCATCGGTCACCGGCCTAGTGAGCCCTGAAGCAAAGAAGCAGGCACATTCGGGAAACTCCCTCGGACGGAATAACCATAACCATCTTCCCCAGAACTGGAAAATAAATTACTATAGAATTGCACGTCCATCATTTGTAAGGTTGATTGATCCGAAATCCAATCTCCTGCGGGAGATTTAAGTGCTATCACTCGATTAGTCCGTCTCCTTCGCATCGTACTACCATGGAAATATCTAGTATTTCTATCTCCATGAAATATCCATTGATTTCATGACTTTTGGAACCACAAGCTTTCCTCCTGCCTGCTGAAGGACAACATCTAGTTCTCTTTTAAGCTCACGCTGCAACTCCACTAGACGGCTCGAACTAGACGAGAAAAGAGCTTTCTCAATTCCCTTTAGCGGATCCAAAAGTTTCTTTTTCTTCTGATCAACATGACCAAAAACATTCTTATTCCAATCCTGCACCTTTTCCTGAAACAGATTCACATTAGTTTTCACATTGCATATACAATGTATGCACATATTAATACGTTAATAAAATTTTGAACAAACACTATTTTATAATCACTCAAAACTATTACAAAATTATAAATTTTATTATTAAATCAAAATTTCATTTATCATAGAATTTGAAGTAAAGTATATATTTTTTAACTATGTTAAAATGATCATTTTGATTATTAATTTTTTTTGTCATTGAATTAAAAGATAAATTATACTAAATATCACTAAATAGGGTTTATATCAATTTTACAATTAAATTTTAACAAGCTTAAATTTGAGCGATAAATATTCATTTTGACTTCAATTTATCGTATTGAGTCATTAAATCGTCAGTCATGTGATGACATGATCATCTTCTTTTTCGTGAATATTAATTTGTATATTATTTTGGTCCCTATAATTATTTCAATTATTGTTATCGGTCAACCGTCGTCCATCATTGCTTGCCATTCATGTCAAGATTAGTATCAAAATATTTACATTTTAATTATCTTTTTTCATTTGATTAGTTTTATACGAAATCCACTTAAAATGGATGAAAAATCTTGTAAACGTCTAATCTCCTCTTACAATCTACTCAAATTTAAAAAAAATGTAAACTTAAAAATAATAAACTTTTTATCGAATCTCGTGAATTTTATGAGATTTTAGAAAAAAAATTATAAAACAATATAGTCAATTTATCTGATAATCAAACTTTAAATATTATTTAAATTTAAAAAAATTGATATTTTATCTTAATAATTAGTATAATTTATTGCATAATCTCGTTAAAAAGGTATTGATTTATATTTTAATGCTTTTAAACCTAATTTTATATATAAAAAATATAGGTTTAATACCAAAATAGATGCCTAAATCATACTTAAAATTGATTTTTTGATGTCTAAATAATTTTTGTTAAAAGTAACTCTCGTATGTTATACTTGTAGACGTTTATCGTTCGAAAAAATCATCAAGTGACATATTCCACGTTTATTTTTTTAAAAAAATAGAATATTATTTATTTTTTAAAATTCTAAACATGTCATGTGTCACTTTCAATTTTTAACGTTACACCTAAAAGTATAACAGTAAAACTTTAGATACTCGTTCTTAATATAAAAAAATCTTTAACCTTCACAAGTCAGATTTGGAGTATAATTTAAAATTTACTTTTATATTAAATAAAAAATATATCATTAATATTTAAAAATTGTTATATAACATTTGTTAATTTAATATCTCAATTTGAATTTTCTATGTTGACGGTGGTGGTGGTGGTGGTGAACTTTTCATTTGTCTCCTAAAACATTAGAGCCTCTCCGACCAAAAGAAGAAAATATTGACCCACAAGCAAAACGTGATCGCTTCCCATGGCCACACAACCAAAATTTCCTACCCCAATATTCGCTTTCGTCTTCCATCACATAACTTCATAATCCCAACTATTTTTTAAATTATTTTTATTCTTTTTTTGAAGGTCGGTTAATCCCCAATAGAAAAGGGCACTAAAACCCATACTTTGCCGATTCCATAGCCTCATTTAAATCATCCCTCCAGTCAGTCCATTCATGTTTATCATCGCCGCCATTAGCAACTATGGTTTCCGTTGTTATCCTCCCCACTTTCCATTACCTTTGATAAATGGTCTCCAGTTTAAGCTTCCCTCTTCTTCCTCCTCTCCTCCCCTGTAAAACCAACCTCCGTTTCGCTGCTCGGTACAAGAAGAAGAACAAGACCCCTCTCGTTAATCTATTCATCCCACACCGGAAGTTCCGTCTTCTTGCCTGTGCAGTCCCCAGTCCAAATCCCAACAGGCTTAATGTAAGGGTAGCTAGAAATCTCGCAGCCAATGGCTTTTCGAATGAGCTTGTGGATGGGGAAAGTGAAAGTCAAGAAGCTTCTATCCAAATGGGTTCGAACTTCGCTAGTTTCGAACAAGACCCCATTGTTGACAAGTTAAGGACTCAGCTAGGTGTTATCCACCCAATCCCTTCTCCTCCAATTAATCGTAACATTTTTGGGTTTTTTGTGTTCTTCTTTCTTGTCGGGGTTGCTTTTGATAAAGTCTGGACTTCGAGGAAAAGGAGGGGAAGATTAGGGGGTTTAGATGGGGACCTTGTTAATTTGGGAGCTGGGGTTTGGCCTCAAGTTCCAACAAGTCTTTCTTTGCTATTGGAAAAGGATTTGCAAAGGAAAGAATCAGTTGAATGGGTTAATATGGTGTTGGGAAAGTTGTGGAAAGTTTATAGAAGTGGGATTGAGAATTGGATCATTGGGTTATTGCAACCTGTTATTGATAACCTTAAGAAGCCTGATTATGTCCAGAGAGTTGAAATTAAGCAGTTTTCTTTAGGGGACGAGCCTTTGTCTGTTAGGAACGTCGAGCGTAGGACTTCGAGGCGTGTCAACGATTTGCAGTGAGTTTTTTTTTTGCCTCTTTTGAATTATCAGAACTTTGTTATTGCTATTGTTGTTGCCATAGTTATTGTACCTTTCCTAGTGCCCCTGTATTGTCCATCATTGCTGATTCTTATTTTATTCGTATATGAAGTTCTAATTATCAAGTTTAAGTGTTCTTGATATATTTGCTTGGTGGTTCTATAAAAGTATGATGTTAAATTTGCTGCTTAATGTGCTATTGATTATTTGAGGATATGTGGAGGTTCTGCTTATAAATTTGAGAGCACATTTGACTTTTGTTTACATACTATAGGTATCAAATAGGGCTTCGTTATACTGGTGGTGCTCGAATGTTGTTGATGCTGTCGTTAAAATTTGGAATTATTCCAATTCTCGTGCCAGTTGGTATTCAGGATTTTGACATTGACGGAGAACTTTGGGTTAAATTGCGATTGATTCCGACAGAACCTTTTGTTGGAGCTGTTTCGTGGGCTTTTGTCTCGCTTCCAAAGATCAAGTTTGAGTTATCCCCATTTCGCTTGTTTAACTTAATGGGTATGTAATACGTGCAAACTTCTTTTGGTATTAGGTTGTCCTTTAATTCAATATCTAAGCACATTCATAGAAAGTATGTTGTCTCTTCCACTCTCTACCTATCTTGTGACAGAATTTCATCCTACTTTTTCTCGGTATGTTAATATGCTTCTTGTTGAAATATCTTCTTTTCCTGTATTAAAGTGATTGGTTCTCTATGCATTGCTTAATTTAACTTAGTTTTCTTCCAAAACTCGAGTTTGTTCATTACCCATTAAGCTGTGAATTTCATAGTTGATTTTGAGGGTTAGAAGAAATGTTTTACTGGATGGTAACAGAAGAAAACAATGCAAACCAGTCTCCCGTACAGAGTATATAATTAATTGGATTTTGGTTACATAACCATGAAACAATGAGAAGCATTCCTTCTCTGTATTTTGCTTATTGAAGTATTTTTTTTCTTCGGAAATAAGTGATTTGATTCCCTTGTCTTCAAAGTTATATAGAAAAAATTATAAGGAATTGTCCTTTTATGTGCTAATTGCCTTTGAAGACGCTGATACTTATCTATTTCTCTTTCTTTTTATTTGTACATGTACTGGGCAATACCAGCTATTCCTGTTCTTTCAATGTAAGTGCCAACTTTTACAGTTTCTGTATTTTATACAAGCTTACTGATAGAACAAATTACTGATATATGAATCTGAAAGATTATGAATTTTCTTATCTTGCTATAGGGGTTATTTTAGATAACGTGGTTGTTACTTATAAGAAACAAATTCTGAAGAACTTTTTTGGTTTGAACTATTTTCATAATCCCCCTCCCCCTCTTTCCCTTCATGGCATTTAAGACTTTACGTTACAAAACATCTTCTTGCTTAGCTACAATTTCCCTAGCGATTGTTGCAGGCTTCAAGAACATGTCAGAAGTAGATAATATTTAGTCAAAAGAAAGAAAAAAATGTTAGTAGATAGGTTGTATTTGATAGTGCCTGCAATCTCCTCTTTGCCCTTCCTCTCCCCATTTAGACGAGTTTAAATTAGCTCGTCTATCCTCAATATTAAACACCTATATTAGCTGAAAGCGAAGACATAATTCACCTTTTACTTCTTATCCAAAGCTGGTTTTAACGATTTTCTTTGCATCTCTCTCTTCTTCTTGTTCTTCTAATATCCTCATGGTAACTGATTGCATTTATATTCAGGTTTTTGAGAAAACTGCTCACTGTGGATTTACCTCGACTATTTGTTCGACCGAAGAAAATTGTTCTGGATTTCCAAAAAGGGGAAGCAGTTGGCCCTGTTGCAAATGATTTGGAATCAGGAGAAATTCAAGAAGAAAAAAACAAGGATTTTGTTGGAGAACTATCCGTGACCCTCGTAGATGCCAGGAAGCTGTCTTATGTTTTTTATGGTAAGAGTCATTTTTCATTTGAGTGCTGAGAAGATATATTGTTGATTTATAAGGGAAATGCTTGCTTTTAATAGATTTGTATTGTTTGACCTCCTATGATGCATGGACAATGTTCATTTTCTTGCTTAGTAGGTCTGAAAAAATTTGGTTTAAACTGCTCTATGCTGTGGAAAACTGTTCACTCTGACAATGACTACTCATAATGCATTGAGCACTTCTGTTTAATTGCTGAAGCATACACTTCTTGATACAACAAATGCGACAAGCCTTCTGTTCCGTTTTGAAAATTGTTCAATGGCATTTTCTGTTCAACCCTTGACTTGGAACAGAAAGTACAAATATCTGTGCATGTAAACCTTATGTTGTTTGATAGGGATTGGGGGGGGGGTGTCAAGGGTAGGTTAGGATTCTCATAAAATTTGAGATGCAGAGGCATGAGCCTTAGGACATGGGTACTAATACCCAATTGTCCAAAAAAAAAGGTATGTAGTCCTAGGATTCTATACTTGCCAGCGTCCTCGAATAGCTAGGTTTGTATCTAGTCCTGCCACTTTATAAGCCCAAGAAAGGTGGATGAAACTCGCTATATATAGGTTTGGCCATGCATTTTTTAGTTTGCTTCTGCTCATCCATGATTGATGCTAAAGAAAATAACATAGAAAAGCAAAGGGGGAAGGCAAATCACTACTCGCTGTTTGTGTGTCCTATTACTCTTTGCTTGCCTGAGCCTGTACTAGGTAGGAAGGAATTTGGAAGGAAGTTGTGTTGGACTATTGACAATTTTATTTAAAGTTCCCATATTCTTGACCAAAGGCAACCTTAATGAATTTCAGCAAGTCATTCTTGTACTTTGGTCACTGCTTTAAGGACTGTTAATGTGCCCCCATTGAAATCTTTTGAGCTTTTTTTTAATTATCTGCTATTTCTTCTCTTGTTTGGTGACATAAGGTCCCTCCCTTTCAGTCTTCCTCATTCCCCATCTTCACAGCATGACAAGAATAATAAGCAAAACTTCCACTCGGTCCATCTCAAAGCCTACCCTTTAGTTCTATTGGTTCTGGCTACATGAGTATGACAGGGTAAAGATATAAGTTCGAGTAACAGAGACGTAAATTACTTTTCAATGTTGCCTAACCTAGGATTTGAGATTGGATGAGAGGATAAAATACATAAGTCTTCTGATAGTTATATGAAGACCTTAGTAGGACTCTTTATTTTGTTGTGCATCATCACTTTCGTTCACAGTGTTCATTTTTGCTCTTCTTTTTTCAGGCAAAACTGATCCGTATGTTACTCTAACCCTCGGGGATCAAGTTATACACAGCAAAAAGAATAGTCAAACTGCCGTAACTGGGCCTACTGGTGAGCCAATTTGGAATCAGGTGCAGCTTCTAGGCCTTTTTTTATTTCCATCTTTTAATTTTTTTTTCATATAGAATACTCTCATCTCTAATTAAACTTCCAAACTGGATGAACAGAATATTTGAATCTGTAAGATTTCTTTAATTAATATTTGTTTTGGCGTTTTGGCAGGATTTTCATTTACTTGTGGCAAACCCTAGAAAAGAAAAACTATGCATCCAAGTAAACGGTTCCCTTGGGTTCGCTGATTTGATTGTTGGTAGAGGAGAGGTAAACTTCTTCGATTTGTAAAAGCAATGTATATAAGTAAAATTATGTGATACACACAGTTTACACAAGCATATCTATTTTAATGTCATGCGTCCTATTTAGGTCTTACTGGTTAGGTTTCCAGGTTTATGATTAGGGTTTAGAGTTTGGAATTTAGGGGCTAGGGTTTTAGATTTTAGGATTCAAGATTGAAATAGACAGATTGTGTATATAATTGTGCAATATGGGCATGGCAATCTAACTTTGACAATTTATGGTTACATACAATAATTACCTTATTTTTAAAGATTAGATAGTACAGACACATGCATTCCTTTGGAAAAGGTCAAAGGTTGCAAGAGAGGGAAGGCTAGCGAGTTGTTCAAGGCACTTATGACCTATTGGAAAGTTGGTCCATCTTTTACATCCTAGCTGGCACCTATTTGTTTTGATGAAAAGCAACAGTTTCCATTTTGAGATTGCCATAGTTTTACATACAGACTCTTCTAGATAGAGCTTGAGATTTGGATGAATATGGCAATGAAGACTTGTTTCCTGCCTAGAAATGTGTTGATGGTCTATAGAGTAGATATCCTGTTTGCTGTTTCAGCTGCTTGTTTGATTGAGATCTAATATAGTTAACAGCTACATATGAATTCGTGATAAAGTTTTCACTTTATTTGAAGGCAAACTGATGATAGATTGCAATGGTTTTCCCTTTTCTATGCATGCGTTTATCTGATGCACATGAGCATTTCAGGTTGATCTTGGGCCTCTTCAGGACACGGTTCCAACAGATAATATTGTTGTCTTGCAAGGAGGTTGGGGAGTATTCCGAAAGACATCTGCTGGAGAAGTATTGCTTAGGTTAACTTATAAAGCTTATGTCGAGGATGAAGAAGATGACACAACTGTGGCTGGGTCTGTTGATACCTACGCTTCAGATGATGAGTTATCTGATTCTGATGAACCAAATGCGACTTATGAGCAGGGCTTAAAACAGATTACTAATGAGACAGACAAAGAGTCCTTCATGGATGTTTTAGCAGCTTTGATTGTGAGTGAGGAATTTCAAGGCATAGTATCATCCGAACCCGGGAGCAAATCTTTTGATGGCCTATCAAGACGTACCGGAAACAAATCTTCTGATGACATATCAAGAACAGGGTCTCTGAAAACAAGATTAAGTGGTGTTAATGGGGAATCTTTGCCATCCAATTCCAATAAAGGTTCTGAATCGTCTCCAGGTGTGACACTTAAATCTCGGTAACTAAGACTTAATTTCAATTGTGTCACTGTTTTGAATGCATTCAATATTTTGTCTTCTGCAGGATCAACCTTGTTCTGGTTTGCTGTGATTACAAGTATATCAGTGCTAATTGCTCTCAGTATCGGTGGCTCGAATTTATTCAACCCGTGATATCACGTGATGGGCTAGCTGAGTGTTAGTCCTTCTACTTGATCGAGTAATTATTCTCTCTCGAGTATGATTACAGTTGCATGCAGTTTTGAGTTACCGTGCTGCTAATTCATTACATCGTACATTGGCAGGTTTTAGGCCATTTTTCCACAAATGGCTTCCGGGTTTTAGGCCACCGTTCCACAAATGGATTCCGAAGGAGATTCGGAGTTTTCATTCACGTACTAAACATAGCTGAGTGTTGAAATGTGCGGCAGGCAAAAATTTCTCTTTTATGATATGCAATGTACATGGCCATAATAGTTACTGCTATATGTCTGATTTCAGTAAAGAGAGTTGAGACTTGATAGGAGGGTGAGAAATTATTACCCTATTCTTTTCATGATGTTCGACACGAATCGACAACGAAAGGCTAGGCGGTATTGTGCTAAATGCTAATGCTGCGACTTCTGCTGCAGTAGAACCTTGATTCCTGACCAGACTAGACTCGACCAATTCATATGCATGTGCATTCTTTCTTTTCCTGGAATATATTCAGTTACATGTACATGTTGTTATGGAGTTTTGAGTACGATTAAAGGCAAAGTTTTCCACATTATGCATTTTGTTGAGACTATATCCTATAGTATTTATATACTTTTAAGCATTTTGTAGTTTTTGTATACTTTCTTGACTATATAATTCTTACCATATAGGTTTATAATTTTATAAATTTTAGAGGGACTCAAGGCTCGATTTAACCGTTTTAATGGCCATTAAAAATATTGAATACAAAATTTTCATTTCTATCTATTATTTATACTTGTAACTCTTCAACTGGATTTAACCCAACAAAATGAACAAGAAGATGATGATGATGATCCGCTATTTCTTTGGTTAGGCCAAACGATAGCCATCCAGGAAGATGACCATCGTCTGTTGCTGTATTTGCCAGACGACAACGACTCGGTCGTTGTTTCGGCGGTGGCTGCTCCGATTTGTTCCATTTGAGGTGAGTTCAGTAGGTTCCACATTAACTGTACGTCTTCATATCCACACGTCATTACATCATCTTGAAACTTCAACAAACCTCTTATTTTCTGTTTTAATTATAACTAATTGTCAGTTAGTTAGTTAGATTAAAACTGTATATATACTTGTATTATACTCATTCTAATACAAGCAGAATTATTCAATCTCAGTTTTTTCTAATTTTCAACATGGTATCAGTTTCCAGGCCGTTTCTTCCTAGGTTCTCTGTTTGGCCCATTTCTCACTAAAACGTTTTGGCCCGTATCCCTTCAGCAGCAGCATCTTTTTCATTCCAACAGATTTCTCATTTCGTTTCTTTTCCCCAAATCTTTTTTTTAGGGTTCATGGCTATCACACTTGATCTAAATCACCCACTCTTCTTGCATCCTTCTGATACACCTGGTGTTCAATTGGTGTCTCTTCAGCTCACTGGCGTTGAAAACTATAGTCTCTGGAGCCGTTCCATGCGCATCGCTCTTCTGGCCAAGAACAAGCTTGGCTTTATCGATGGAAGCTGTCGACGAGATGATTATGCCGGTCTGATGCAGTCTCAATGGGAGCGTTGCAACGCTCTTGTACTCTCATGGATCCTAAATTCTGTCAGCAACGATCTCTCTGCTGGCATCGTTTTTGCCTCGACCGTAGAATCTGTTTGGAAGGACCTTAAGGAGCGCTTTGACAAGATCGATGGTTTTAGGGTTTTTTTATTTACATCGGTCTATTGCTACCCTCGTTCAAGGCGACTCATCTGTATCCGTTTATTTCACTCGTCTCAAGCTCCTTTGGGATGAATACACTGCTCTTGTCCCCTTCACTTCCTGCGATTGTGACGCTGCACAACAAAATTCAGTGCATGTGGCTCAACAACGTCTTTTTCAATTTCTGATGGGCCTCAATGAGACCTACTCTGCGATTCGGAGTCAGATCCCTATCATGAAGCCCCTTCCTACCGTCAATCAGGCATATTACATGATAACTCAAGAGGAATTGCATCGAATTCAGTTGTCTGCTACACCTCTTGAAACTTCTGTTATGTTCACGGCCACTTCCAAAGGGAATGAACGAAGGCGTTTCAATGGGACATGTGAATACTGTAAGATCAAGGGACACAGCCATGATCGATGTTATCGACTCATTGGTTTTCCACCAGACTTCAAGTTCAACAGAAAGAAGCCTCCTCCAGTTTCTATGACAGCTAATTCTGTACATACTGTGGATGGAGAGTCTGAGAATGCTTCGATGGTTTCCTCTCCTGTATCAGCTGTTCCCACCTTTACTTCTGAGCAATACAATCAGATTTTGCATCTATTGAACAAAAGCTCCACCGTAGATTCCAGTGTGAATCTTGCAGGTACTGTTGGCTGTAATTTACCTACTTCCAGTACTGCTTGCGTTCGTTGGATAGTTGATACTGGTGCTACTGACCACATTTTGTCTGATTTCAAGGGTTTGCAATTTCCAATTTTATGTTCTGCCCATCGTTATGTTCATCTTCCTAATGGTCAAACTGAACTTGTGTCTCATATAGGGTCTCATAGGTTAACATCTGATCTGGTTTTGTCTAATGTTTTGTTTGTTCCAATTTTGCTCACAACTTACTTTCTGTTTCTCAGCTTGTCAAAGATCATGCATGTATTTTTTCCTTTCATCCTGACATTTGTATCTTGCAGGATCTTTACAGTGGCATGATCAAGGGGATTGGTAGAAAGCTTAATGACCTTTATATTTTTGAGTTTACTAAAGGAGCTACTGGTTTGATTTCTAATTCTTTGATTGGTTCTGGGGTTAATTCTTGTGTTCATCATGTACCTACTATTTCTGATTTCAATAAAACTAGTCTTTGGCATGCTAGATTTGGACATGCATCTGCTTCTGCTATGAAAAAATTGTCCTCTTATGTTTCTGATAAATTTGATATAAAGTCTATTCATACTTGCAGTGTGTGTCCTTTAGCAAAACAGACCATATTACCATTTCCTCTCAGTACTACTAGGTCATCAAAACCTTTTGAATTAATTCATATAGATTTATGGGGTCCTTATAGGATATCTACTCATAGTGGTAATAGGTTTTTCTTGACTATTGTTGATGATTGCACTAGAATGACTTGGGTCTATCTCTTAAGGCTTAAAAATGATGATGTTTTGTTTCTCAAACTGTTTCTCTCATTTACCTCCACTCAATTTGCTTCTGTTACTAAAATAATTAGAAGTGACAATGGTACAGAATTTTTCAATTCTTATTGCTCTCCTTTTTTTTCTTCTCTTGGTATTCTGCATCAAAGTTCTTGTGTTCAAACTCCACAGCAAAATGGAGTTACAGAAAGAAAACATAGACATCTTTTAGAAGTAGCTAGGGCTTTACGTTTTCATTCAAAAATGCCTATTAAATTATGGGGTGAATGTGTCTTGACAGCTTGTTTCCTTATAAACAGACTCCCTTCTTCTGTTTTACAATGGCAAACACCTTATGAAATTCTTTATCACAAACCTCCTGATATGTCTATTCTGAAAGTTTTTGGTTGCTTATGTTATGCTACTGTTCCTAAACAAACTGATAAGTTTGCTCCTAGAGCTTTGCCTTCTGTTTTTATAGGATACTCAAACACTCAAAAAGGCTATCTCTTGTTTGATCTTACCTCTAAGAAATTTTTTGTCAATAGGGATGTTATTTTTCATGAACAAGTATTTCCCTTTCACTTTCCTGTTCAAAGTGATTCTTTCTTTTCTTCTACTCATTTCATTCCTGATTCTGAATTTTTAGACCTCTCTTTTGGGCAACAACTTGTTCCTGTTGCTTCATCTGATTCTCCTTCCAGTTCTGAATCTAGGCAATCATCAAAACAACTAGAAAATCCTATAGGTCCAGTAGCTCCAGTCTTGGTTAGGAAATCTACTAGGGTTTCTA
Organism: Hibiscus syriacus; assembly: GCF_006381635.1. NCBI lineage: Eukaryota > Viridiplantae > Streptophyta > Magnoliopsida > Malvales > Malvaceae > Hibiscus > Hibiscus syriacus. The sequence goes on from NW_024063414.1 coordinate 809,623, forward strand.
AACAACCTCAATGGTTAACTGATTTCATTTGTAATTCTATTTCTACTTCCAATTATCCCATTTCAGATTATATTTCCTATCAGCATCTTCCTTTTGGTACACAATCCTTTGTTTCTTCTATTTCAAAATCTGTTGAACCTACATCCTATCATGAGGCAATTCAACATCCAGAGTGGGTACATGCTATGAAAGATGAAATTCTTGCCCTTGAAACAAATAGAGAAAGTAAGAAAATGTGGTTCCGTGTAGCACCCTAATTAGTCTACTGTGTGTCGTACTGATCTAGGGTGTTACACTCTTTTTGGTTTCAATCAATTTTGTAGCCAGTGGGTATTGTTGATTAGCTTGTAATAATATGCTTCTTATCTTTCAGGCTTAGGATGATCGTCGGTGGGAGGATGATTCGCCAGTGGGAGGTCCATGTCAGCTTAGAGTCAGCACAAAAATTCAATGTCTAAAGTTTAGTGAGCAAATTGAAAAACAATTAAAAGTACCGTTAGTGAAATAGGAGAGAGAGTAAAGTTTAGTGAGTAAACATGTAATTTATCCAAAAAATAAATCATCATTTCATTTTTTATACAAGTTTTCGTTTTCGTAGTGACAATAAGATTCATGAAACTACAATTCTGGAATTTAATTAGGGTTCGAAATCATTATAGACCATGTTATTATTTATCAGTAATGATATCTTCCGTGACCGTTATTGAAAGACTGTGATACTCATAATCATTGTAATGATATTTTCCGTGACCATTATTGAAAGATTGCGATACTCATAATCACTGTAATAGCGTCTGTTATTTTTATAATCACGATAAATATGATGCGGTAAAAAATGCTATTGAAACCGTCATTTGAATATTTGTTGTTGACATTCATTCACTCGTAGGTTTCTCTTTGGTGATGAAGAAATGTTGCATTGCTTCTCTTCTAAACATCTATTTTGATTCTTGATTAAAAACATACATTAGAATCAATAAGATATATATTTTAGATATTTATTTTACAAATAAATTTAATGAAAATTGAGACTAAAGAAAGTAAAGATGATAAATCTAAAATAAAAAGATTTTAAGATTTATTTATTTTACAAATAAATTTAATGAAAATTGAGACTAAAGAAAGTAAAGATGATAAATCTAAAATATAAAAAGATTTTTAAGATTTTAATTTTATAATCATCAAATTCAAATTTAAAAATAAGATATCAAAACTTAGTACGAACCAACTTACCTCAATTTTAAATCATTTGATTATGGAACGATGGAAACTGATCGTATTACCATTTTTTTTTCCTGATTTAAAATCTATGTGATCAGATCTGAGTAATTTAAAAATTTAGTGATTATAGTGAAAATTTTCAAAGTTATAGTGACCTAAACAAGAATTGAGTGATGAATTTATATTTTTAACGTTTGATAAATATATCTTGTCCAGTAATCATGTGAAATAGAGACTAATATTAATGTACCCAAATTTCACTCATTGGTAATGTATGGCACCAAAAAGCCATATACACAAATTATTCAAAGCAATACAAATTTCGTTGGAAATTATTCTCCCGAACCTTTACATTTTAACCAATTAAAATGCCATCAAAGCAATCAAAAATCACCATTAAAACACAGACACAAGCTCTTCAGTTAATTCACGAAAACACAATGCTTCCTAATCTCACCTTGATTCCCAGTTAGTACTCCCACTTTACCCATCTTCACCATCGACACCGCGAAATCTTTAGTGAAAGTCGAGGCGTGGACGGAAGCTTGATGATGGAATTCGTAAGCTTTCGTCTCCGCATCGTTGAGAAGCGCCGCGTCGGATTCGAACAACCCCCTTCTTTTAGTGATGAGTGTGTAGTAATCATCGTCGAACGACTTGAGCTTCTGGGGTCCATCTCCACCAATTTCGCGGTGTCTCCCGGCTTGCATTTCTTCTTCAGTTGAGCAACGTAATTAGGATCCATCGACGGGTCAGTGTTGCCTCTGCCGGTGAAATTGTAGAGACGGTTTGCCGAAGGCAACGCAATGAGATGTCTCAATGGGTAAACTGTAAATTTCATGGCTCAACTTTAAACTCATTTATGTTTTAGTCACTAAATTTTGAATTAATTATGACATTCCTCATGTTTTAGCCACACGTTAAATCATAAATAATGTGATGACATGGCTAATGTTTCGTTGACATGGAAGTTTTATTATTACAACAATCTGGCCCTCCCATTATTTGTTCGTTACACCAACTTGTCACGCAATTTACCTACCGACAGCCATGACAGCCGAGACACCGGACCCGGCCTCAAACCTCCGAACATGTCACGAACGTTTCCCGTGCCGATCACATATACGGCCGCTACTCTCGTGCGTGCGCTCTCGTCTCGAGTCTCACGCACGGACCGTGACACTAGCAGCCCCCTAACACAAAATTAAATGTGAATTAAACGACATCAAATAATTATATGAACCAATCGAATTAAACTTCAATTTGGCTATTACACCTTGTCTTACACAGCGAAACAATCAGATGCACTAAGGAGAGTAGATATATTGTGCCAAAAGTTGGATTTTAGAACCTCTTTGGATTTAAACTTTATGTAATAATAATAATAATAATAAAATAATAATAATAATATACTACTTATTAAAATTAACAAAGCTTTTTTAAGATTGATAAAAAAATTATGTTTGATCTTTAGTTAAATAATTTGATTGTTTTACAATCAGATCATAATTATTTTTTAATTTTTTTATTTAAAGCCTATTTTAATCAAATTAGAACTACATACTCTTCAAATATTATAGAATTAATACGTAACTCCAATTGTATTTTTAAAAATATTTTTTTTTTTTCAAAAATAAAAATCTAAATTGTTATTTTTAAAGCATAATATCTAACAAAATCAAGCACATCATTTCCCGTTCTTTTTCCTTAATTGTTGCTTTTAAACTCCAATTTTCCAGACTAATTACAATCATAATCATAATGCATAAATTTTCAGTCCTTAATCCACAATTTTTTTTCTCTCAAAATGGTCAGTGCCAAAGCTTCTCGAGGTCTCAAAATATGTTGTGGAGCAGAGATTTAAATAGCGTTCGCGGCCGCGTCACGTTTATCCCAGTTGCGAACATGACGGATGCTATCGTGGTCACTGCAAGTGTCGCGATCGTGAAGATTTTTAAATTTTGCACAACTTATCTTAAAACATAATAGTTATAATTTAATTAATGAGTCGTGTTTAATGATGTTACAATGTTTTCTAAACGAATTTAACATATATATAATCAATAGAAGACTTTAAAAAGTCGATAGGATAAGATAATTAATGATGAGTTGAGACATCGTGAATACATATTATTTAAAAGAAAATATTCAATCATTAAAGTAAGAACATATAAATATGATGTATATAATTAAAGCAACACAACTAGATTGAATAGAACACGACTAAATTGAATAGAAATAAAATAAAAACAAATTTAAAGAACACAAACTTAGGATTATAAATAAAAACTAATGTGTACCTTCTAAAGTAAGGATTAAATTATAAATTAAAAGGTGAAGGAATGATAAATTAATATATTCCTTAAAATATATTTAACATTTTATTAAAATGAGAAATGGGAATGGACGACTTAATATACTTATTGTTTTTTGAATTAAAAACCAAACATAAAAATTAAAGAAATTTCAAAAGTTATTTAATATTTTAATATTCTCTCCAAGTTTCAAACCTTTCGTTTTTTCACCGGAGCATCCACTCTACCATATTCTTCATTGGCGATGAAACTCATCAAACTCAAGATATCCGTCAAAACAGTTTTGTTTTGTCGACTTGTCCCTTCTCGGTTTGATCTTTGTCTTAGTGATTGGTGAATCTTGTCCGATGATGTGCTCTCTATTTTTTTTTTTAGAGTTTAAGAGCTTTTTTGGGGTGAGAATTTTTACTTTTTTTTTATGTTTTTTTTTCCTGATGGTGAATTTTCTCGGTTTGATCTTTGCGTTTTTTGGTGAGAATTCCAACTTTTTTATGTTTTTATTTTTTTCAGTAACGGTTGAAAAATGACAATAGTATCCCATTATCGACGCTATCCATCATTATCCCTAATTGCGGAACGGATTGCTATCGGCGTGAATCCACTACCTACAACTAAACTTAGTAATATTGATTTCAGACGGTGGCGTGACTGCAAAATAGCAGACGCTATGGCCTTTAGGTTCCGCGGCTTAAATCCCTGCTGTGGAGTGACTGCAATTTTCATAGTCATCGTGGCCATCGTCTTCCTTGTACCGGCGCTCACTGTTTTCAAGCCGAAGAACCCAGAAATCACAGTTTACCCGTCGGCCTAGAGAACATCGGCCTCGGTTTAAGAGGGATTCTGAAAGCGAGCGCGATAAAGTTTATCCCGTCGGCCTAGAGAACATCGGCCTCGGTTTAAGAGGGATTCTGAAAGCGAGCGCGATAAATGCGACGGTACCGATGGTTATCGCCGTCAACAACCGTAATTACGGCACCTTCAAGTTCAAGAACACGACGGGTTTAATAAACTATCGCGGTGACGTGGACGCAACGGTTCCGATCCAACAGTCGCTGGTCCCCGCCCGCGGGAAGTTCAACATCAGCACCGTTGCCAATTTCATGGTGGACGGTCTGATTTCGAAAGCCACTTTCTGGGCGGATGTTTTGACCGCCTCTGTCAACTTCTCGTCCGACGCGACGGTGGATGGGAAGGTGACGATGTTTAACGCTCTGAAGATTCGTGCATCGGTTCCTAGTAAATGTGACATCTCGATTTTCGATTTTTATTTAAATTCATTCACATTTATAAATAATTAACTCAAATCCCATTTTCATCTAAATTTAAATTAATATTTAATATTTTTATATAACTCCTTTATTAAATTTATTCTTTTGTTATTTTTTATTTGAGCGGCCTACAAAAGGCTTTTCGATTACTTATTTGTTTACAGGTCTGAACTAACCTGATGAAGGGTATGTTCATGATCGTTCGTTCATTTAACTTTAATCAAATAAACGAATGAGAACACAAACAATTAAACGAAAAAATATATTTTTCGTGTTCGTTCATTTAAAAATTTAGTTTGTTCGTGTTCGTTTGTTAAAATAATAAACGAACATAAACAAATAAACATAAAATTAATTGGGTTTATATGTAATGAGTTTTTTTATTTCCAAATAATTTTAGGATTTATATTTTCTTTAATTATTTTGAGTATTTTTGTTTAGGTTTAAAATTAATTTGGTTTTAAAATATTAATGTGTTTAAGGTTAAATTTTATTAGAACTTAATATTTCAAACGAGTAAAGAGATTAGGCTGAATATAAATGAATGAACATATCCGAATGAACAGACATAAATGAACAGATAATCGAATGGTCCCGAACGTAAATGAATGAACGGGCCATTGTTTGTGTTCTTTTATTTAATTAAACGAATATAAACTTTTGTTCATATTCGTTCGTTTAATAAATAACCAAACATAAATGAACTTCATACCAAATAGTTCGCTGAACGTTCGGTTCGCTTAGAGGACTAATTAGTTTCTTGCTAGACCTCATGAGACAAGCCATCCAAACTTATAAAAGGAACCGAGTTCCATTTTTAAATATTAGATTCTAAATTTATCCATATTTTAAATTACTCTAATTTTTTTAATCCACTCATTTTTATATTTAATATTTTTATGAAATTTTAAACATTAAATAAATCCTTAGACTGTTTTTTTTAATAAAAAAGTTTAAAATAATTATTGATAATATTTGTTCATAACTTTATTAATTTATTAAAACGCGTGTACTAAAATCCATAACATTTAAATAATAACGTTTATTCTTATTATTAAGACAACTTGATAAGTTCAGTTGTTGGATAAATCTTTAACGAGTGTCTGTGAATCGGCATACACATATAACATGCATCTAGAAGAATTTGAATGTGATGGATTAAATAGTGAAGCAGAAGAAGAAAGGGAGGGGGTGTTCTTAATTCTCTTATGTGCTTAAACCTTCCTTTAATGCTTCAGCACATGGAGGGGTCTTCCATTGCAGCTCCCTTCTGAATTATTTAAATGAATGGCCTGCATTAGGTGCTGGTTATTTATTATTATTTAAACCTTTGTCCTCCTTCAGTTTTCTCTTTTATTTATTTGTTTTGTGAATTCAACCTCTAAGAATAAAGAAATGTTAAACATTGGTCAAATGTTTTAGAACAAAGTACATTTAAAATGAAATTATAACGACATCCACGGCCACTATTGTAATTTAATATCACAAACCGAACATAATTTTTCTTACTCCTATAGTCCTATGATATGTGATTGATATACAACTTGATACAATGACCTTACTAGTACTACTAGCAAAAATGAAGGCGTAAGAGGGAGTGGCTACAAGTAAAATAACGGTCGTAAATCGCAACATGATACTATGATCGTTATTTTTCGATCTCGATTTTTGTTGTTATCGATGTAATCGCGACAAACACAATGCGGTCGAAGACAACGTTGGTGCCGACGGGTTACCGATATTAACCGATATAGTTAACTAACATAGAGAAAGGAACCAAGCGCAACCCTCTTTTGCTTATCTCTGTACAATCGTTCTTCCCATCATGAAAACTCAGCTTGTTTTCTTCTTCGATGTGTATGTCTGAACAATTCTCTGCACCGTCCTTCCCCTAAAAAAACGAACTCTTTAGGTCAACTATCTAACCAGAAAGCATAATCATAACCATGACAGTGAGAATGATCGAGTTTCACCAGAGAACTAAGGGCAGCTTGATCTTCTCTCTTTCTGGGATTCATATCATTTGATATCCAGTCATCACTGACCTATTGAAAGTTGTTGAAAACCTGTCAGCCTAAGAGACGCCGAAGCTGAAGAGAAATGCAGAAATTATCAAGTTCTATATATTAGTTACCTTGGGACTATTCACAGGTGAGCTTGCGGTATCCTCCAAAGAATCATCCTCTTCGTCACGAATCTCTTTGGTTCTTGTTTTCTTGAACCGAACTTTTTCGGGAAAAACGTGAAGATCACGATCGATGTCTTTGTCGGATGGTTTCCATGCAGCGCCTCGGCGGGTCGTCGCGGCATCGGAGACCAGAGAAGAACCGCAAACGAAACTAGAACAATAACTGCTTTGCTGCTGATGGTGATGACGGTGATCATGAGTACGATGATTGCTGTTTGAGGAATCTACAAAATAAGCAGTCCAGCCACTTTCTTCGACTGAATCGTCTTCTTCTTTGGGTGTTGTTTTTGGCTTGGAAACAGAAGATGAATTGATGGAGTAATGCTCCATATCCAGAAGAGAGAAATGAGCTCTGTAGATTGAAAAGAAAGTCGAGAAGCTCTTAACGAGAGAAAGAAGAAGAAGAAGATTGTTGGTTTAAAATAATAATACACAAAAGGAAACCATGGCTTAGAATCTCGGTGAGACCCAAGTGTGGGCCAAGGGTTGTTTGAGGAAATTAAAGCAGCAGTAGCACAAGAAAAAAATAAATAAATAAAAGCATGGCCGAGAAAGAGAAACAGAGAACGTGCAAAACGAAAGTTAAGTTAATTTATATATAAATAAATATTATAATTAATTAAAATAGAGAGTTTTTTTTATGAAACATAAATCTCAGAAATTGTTTTTGAGTCAAGTTGATTCATTATATGTGTGAGTATTTTTAATAGAACTTGGTGATAGAGTTTAGGGGTCAATTTAAAATTTTAAAAAAATTCAAAAGTTTAAATTGTTTTTTTTTAATTTTTGAAGGGTTTAGTTTACATTTTTTTCCAAAAAAAATAATTAGGATCTAACTAAAATTTTTGAAATATTAAGAGGCTTAATGAGATTTTTTAAAAATTATGGGAAGGGGTTTAATCAAGAACACTAAAAAATTTTAAAGTTTAATCTAAATTTTAAAAAAAAATTGAGAGGGAGAAATTAATTTTTTTTAAAATTTTAAATGTCTATATTATAGTGAATCAAATTATTATATATAAATATATTTTTCTCATCTATTGTATGAGACAATTTTATTGGCTTGGTTTGTGGTAGTCCTTCGAAGTTTTAACTATTTTATTTTTTATTAATTTATTATAAAAATATATTATTCTCATCTGAAAAAATACATCAAGTTGGGCTTTAAGATTAAAGTAAATTTCAAAGTATATTAGGTTTAAAAAGTCAATAGTAAACCTAAGTTTGGATTAGATAAAGTAGAAAGTTAAGATTAAATATAAGATTTAAGAGATAGTAAATTATCTAATTTTAACATATCATAGATCTAATAAGGCTTAAACTAAAAAATCCCTCAACTATACTACTTGCTTTAAGCCCCTAAACTATTTTTTGATAAAAATAAGTCCTTAAACTATTATATGTAACCACTTTAAGTACCTATTTTTTGGTCAAAATAAGTCCCTAAACTATGTCTCTTTTCTTCAAGCCCTAAACTATTTTTCTGGCCAAAACAAGTACCTAATTTTGTGACATGTCAACATCTTATTGGTCGAAAAATATTTTTCTAAGTGAAAAAATTAAATATAATAGTTTAAGTACTTAGTTGATCAAAATATAGTTTAGGGGCTTAAAGCAAAAAGATGACATAGTTTAAAGTCTTATTTTTACTTTAAGCCTTTTCAATATGTAAATCTAAAATATAAAGGATAAAATTTAGGGTAAAGTATACAAATGATCCCCGATTATAAGATATTATTTTGTTGAGTCCTCAACTATTAAAAGTTATAAAAAGGTCCCCCAATTATAGGATTTTTTTTGGATCTCTCGACTATTAAAAGTTACAAAATGGTCATCTGACTATTCATATGTTCCAAACTCGTCGTGTTCCGTTAAAAATTGATGACTGTCTAAGATGAATGTTAACCTAGTGATTGAGATATGATAAAATCATATTTTAATGATGTTTACTGGTATTGTCGTTACTTTCAAGCACTGCCTTGACAACATAATGTTTCAAGCATTGACTCGACGACATAATATAAATTGAGAGTTGATCTACAAAATACAACTCACACGTTTTGGATCATGATCAATATATTAACGTCTAGTTTATACGGTCACTGATTTATAACGAAAAAATGAGTTTGGAACATATAAATTGATAGTTGATCATTTTATAATTTTAGGCTTAAATATACAAAAAATGTCCAATCTATGCCTCTTTTTCCAGTTTAGTGTCTAACGTTTATTTCATTCCAATTTGGTGCCTAACACTTTATTTCGTTACTCAAAATGGGTCAAACCGTTAAGTTTGGCCGTTAAGTGACATGTATCACAACCTGGTAATTTTAAAAAAATTATCTAAAAATTAAAAATTAAATTATATATAACCTAAAACTTTGAAAACCTTCATTTCAACCCATAAACCCATGCGGTCGTGGCTTTTGCCGTCAACGAAGCTCCACCCGACTCCCTTTCACTTGACGACCTAACCCCATGAAATCATGACCGATCAATAGTTGATCAGTCATCAGAATCGCGTGGGATCGCGATTTCATCCTAGTGTTTCTGGGGTATAATGTCACACCCACATTTTTAAATTAAAAATTAACTTAATTAATTTAGGGACTAAATTGCAAGTTTCAGAAGTTTACAACTGATTTTGAACCTGTAGGAAGTTCAGGGACTTAACTTGAATTGTCCTTTTTTTAGTCAGTGGAAAAATAATTTTTTTTTATATAGCAAAGGGGTTTCAAACCCCTGGCCCTAGGCATGACCAACCATCATCCTACCGATTAAGTTAGGTAACTATTTGTGATATTTTAAGTAAAATATATTTTATTGGTTAATGCTCGGGTTATAACCAAAGCCATCCCCGTTTCAGAACTAATTAACCAAAATCCCAAATACCCCCAAAATCCTTAGATACTGCTCATATTTGGCTCACCAATTCATCGTCGTCCGACCACCGTTGAGCGCACCACCACCTCGTTCGATTCACCATCGACTAGCGACCAAAACCCTTCCGACCTCACTCCAAAAATCGACGCCATTCACCTTGGGGAGCTGGCCAAAGAGCCATCACAAATCCACCCCCGCGCTTGTTTTTCCTCGATTTTGGTCACCTCGGTCATCGACGTGCCTCACCGTCGCCACCATTGAAATCCCCACCTCAAGGCGCTCAAAACCCAACCGGTGGGTCACATCGATGTCATCGGTTTCGTTCGTCCACCATTGGAATCAGCGTTTCAATCTTATGCTTTTGATTCCGATAATTTTAACTTGTTTTGACCATTGATATGGCTTGGTAATGATGTTTTGGTGATCTCAGAGTGTAGACTGTCGACCCTGTCGTTGTTGTCATGTGTCGCCACGCGCTGTCGCGTGTGCGTGGGGCTCTTCTACGGGTCTAGAAGCCTTTTGGAATCGATTCAGTTAGACTGAGTAGGATCGAACTAAGTCAACTAGAACAGAGTTAACTCGTTGACTTTGATTGACCGTTGACCTAACTGTTGACTTTGAGTTTGACAAAAAATTCAAATTTTTTGAAAAGTCATATTTTATGTTTTTCTATGTCTCGAGTCCGAATTCGAAGTCCGTTTTACAAAATTTGAACCCGAAAGCCTCCGAATCGACCGTCAAACCCGAACATGCATATGTACTTAATTATTTTATTTAAGAATAAGTAAATGAAGGTTAATGAATGGTCTATAATATTGTTATTTGAAGAAACACAAGACTCTCTTGACCGTTCAACAGCTCAACCCAGCTCCTCTCGATCCGTTCGGCCTCATGAGCCAATGATTACTCGTAAAACCCGTGAACTTTATGAATACTTAGATTAAAATTTTACTTCGATATTCTCAGTTATTATGAATTAGGTTCAAGCACTGCAGAGTGTGGCGAGACAGTGCTTAGTAAACTGCCGACTGATTCCATTTTGCTAGTGTGTTCCCTATGTGTTATATGATTGTTTTATCTGTTTTTAAATGTGATTTACCGAAATTATTGATTTACTGATTTACGGGTTGATTGTTTATGAAGCATAGCTATCATATATGTTCTTATTACTTGTTTTCATTGGAAGATCATCATGTCGATTTATGGATCATTGAAATCACTGCTTACTTTGTGAATTGTTTTATTGAGATACTTTTTTGGGTAGGATACTGGAGTATAGAGGTTCAGCTCTGATCAAATTGATAATTCCTTACGGATCTAAGGTGACCATTAGGTAGGCTCCGAGGCCTCGAGAACTTTATTGGGTAGGATCTTAGGCCCTTAGATGCTCCATTAGTTTGACTCCTATACCCAATGGGTATAAGGTAAGCCCTTACGGATGCAGTTATGGGGAACTACATTTTGGTATACAGAGAGGATAATTATGAGTGTTAGAATTTAACTTCGCTATGACTTTTATGATACTTTACTAAATTATTTCTTTATTATTTTACCCATTAGTTTTACTTGCACCATTGAAACACACTGAGCTCCCTAGTTCACCTTTTCAAACTTTTCCCCATTTCAGATACTTTTGGATAGACACGTCAGACCTGACTTGGAGGATTTATACATTACTACAAAACATTTTGTTGTAATGTTTTATCTTCCGACCTGCTCTCATTTACGATGACATGTGTCATTATTTTGAAATACTTTTTTTATGACGATTATTGCTTTTGTTACTGATGTTAGATTTACTGGAATAGGGATTATGACGTATTTTATTTATACAGTCCTTATGATTTAATATTTACTCATTGGATTTTTATCGTTATTAACTATGTTTTTTAAAGATGTTATTTATAATGTGGATTTAAATTATCGAGACTGTTGGAATATGTTTTGGAAATTTTTTATTGTAATATGCTAGATTTAGTCATTAGCATATGTTGGGTCTAGGGGTCACATTAAAACGTTGATTCATCATCAATTGGCCATTGATCGGTCACGATTTCATGGGGGGTTTTGATCGCCGAGGGGAGGGAGGTCGGTGGAGCTTCGTCGATGGTCAAAGGTAGTGGCCGATGTGGGTTTAAGTGTTGAAATGAAGGTTTTCAAAGTTTTGGGTTTATTTCAAAACTTCTGTTTTCTTTTTAAAATAATATATTTTAATTTTTTTTAATTTTAAATAAAATTTTTAAAATTACCATGTTATGACACGTGTCACTTAACGGAGAAACTAATACTGTTAACGGCCCAGACACCTAAATGAGTAACAAAATGAAATGTTAGCATTAAACTGGAAAGAGCATAAGTTGGACACCTTTTGTATATTTAATCCTAATTTTTAATAGTAAAAGACTCAAAAAACAATGTTCTATAGTTCGGAGACCATCTTGTAACTTTTAATAGTCGAAGAAGTCAACAAAGTAACGCCATGTGATCGAGAAAAAATATTTATATATTTTACCCTAAAATTTAATATGATAAATATTAAATTAATAAAATCTTAAATTGTCATTATACTAAAAATTAAAAGGAGGTAACCTCTCTTAATCTTAATCACTCTCGAGTTCCGTGAGTGGATTGAAGAAAATGAGAAAAGGAAAGGAAATTGAGGGAAATAATTATCATTTCGTTTCTTTCTTTCCTTTACTTATCAATTTGTAATTTGATTCAATACTTATATATATATATATATTAAACTAAAAACTTATTAGGGTAACGGAATGAAATATTGGATCCCTTAAATAAATTCGAAAGCTTAAATTCTGAAGTTTGTGAACTGTACAAATTAGATCGAAAGGGTAGCCATTGCCTCTACGATACCTAATCCTGATTAATCAATTAATAAATCACATATCAATGATTATACATAAAAATACAACACCAAAATTTGACCTAATTTGAATATTTTTTAATTATAATAAATTATATTTTATATAACTCGATGTAACTTATAATATAGAAATATATATACTATTATGCTTAAATTAGATTGAAAGTGTAGCCCTCGCCTCTACGATATTTAATCCAGATTAATCAGTTAATAAATCATATGCCATTGATTATATTTAGACATACACATCAAAATTTGACCTAATTTGAATATTTTTTAATTATAATAAATTATTTTATAACTCGATGTAACTTATAATATAGAAATATATATAATATTATGCTTAAATTAAGCTATTTATATTTTAATAAAATAAAACTTTGATATCACCAATTAAACTATTTAAAATTTTCAAATCCTTAAATTAGAAGAAAATATGCATGTAATACTCTAAATACATGTCCTTTTAGAAGGTACAATAACAACAATCTCAATTGAAATTAAATTCAGTATATTTATCTTGATTTAATAAAAGAATTATATTTAATAAAATGATTTCAAAATTTTCTGATTAAAAAGTAGATAATATATATATGGGGATCATGGATGGGGTTAAATGGCTATCTGTTTATAAAATTTAAGGTAAATTTCAATAATGATTCCTAACTTATAGGATATTGTCATCTTAGTCAATAAACTTTTAAAATTATAATACAATCTCTAGTTTTTTAATTCATTTTCATTATTGCCACTCTTATAAGCTATCATTAAGAAATACTGACGTGACACATCAAAGTCATAATCTTTCTCCTAAAAACCTAAGTTTCTTAGACTTAAAATTGACAGCTCCTCCTCCTCATTTTTGTGTCATTTTATCGATGTTGGGTGATTTTTTTAAGTAAAATTATCATCAAACTAATTCTTTTTCTTTTCAATCAGTTCAAATTCATTGGAAATCTTTCATGTCCTAAATTCCAAACCGAAACAAAAAATTAAAGTTCCTTGATATGTCATCAGCTTGAAATCAAACTACGTTAATATTACAGTCAAACAGAGCCTTCTAACCATTTGGTTGATCGACGACTATTCTATTCATAAAAACTCTCCAAGACTAAGATGAATAATTTTCATTTTTCTTCTTCGTTTATGATTTTGGTGTTTGTCATTGTGGAAGGTGATTGAATTTGATTGATGATGGTGGTTTAGAATTAGGGGTGTAAACGCCGAGTCGAGCTCGATATTGCTGAGCTCGACTTGACTCGAAAACTTTGAAATGAGCTCGACTTAACTCGAAAACTCGCGATATTAAAATTTTTAAGCTCGACTCGAACTCGAAATCCTAAATGAAGCTCGTGAGCAGCTCGAAATGCTCGAAATGAAAAAAAAATTATTAAACTTAACTCGATTGAAGCCTCAAACTCAAACTCGAACATGAACCTTAAATACAAAAATCTTACTTTATTTTTTTTATAAAAAAATACATAAATATTAATATATTAATAATTTATTTCTAAAAAAATAAAATCTTATATATATATTTTCGAGCTGTTCATGAGCTTTTCGAGTCAAATATCGAGTAGCTCGTTTCGGCTCGTTAAGAACTCGAGTCGAGTCCATTCGATCCGAGTATTTATCGAGCCTTGATCGAGTCAATCTCAAGTAGCTCGCGATCTGTCTCGTCTCATTTACAACCTTATTTAGAATTTTCTGATCATGGATGGTGGTTGTGGTTCGTGATTGGGTGTTTAGGAACATGGATGAAATGATGATGATGAATGACTCAATTATCATGGGAAGATGATGAACTCTTGAGTATGATAGTTTAAGGTGACAATGATCAAAGAACATCGGATGGTAACAATACAAGCAACAAGAGGTTGACGTGTGTCATATAGCCTGAGAAACTTATAGGGGCTTTTCAGGAAGATTTCTATAACATGATATGTCAATTTCTTAACGGCGAGCGCAATAAAAACAAATTAAAAATTTAATAATTGTATTATAAAATTTAAAGTTTCGTGACCAAAATACAAACGTCTTAAAAGTTTAAGAATCATTTATATAGTTTTACCTTTAAATTTAAACACGTTTAGAGGGGGGGGGGAAAGAGATTTATATTTCAAATCCCTTAATAAGTTTCATAATCCGTCCGACCGACACCCATAAAAAATAATAATTCAATCATTTAATGTGCATTCTGTTTAAAATAAATGAACATTCAGCAATAATTAACCAGATTTGATTTGATTTTAAATTAATGTTAATATTTTAAGTGATTTATTTTATTTTAATATTATTTTATATAAAATCTTTTAGTTTTTTTTTTATATCGTTCGAGACCTTTCATATATGTCTGTTACTGATATATATTTGTGTGTGTGAATTTGAGTTTATTTCTTAAAAATATGTAAATCTTTCATATATCAACTAATTTATTTTATATAAAATTTATATATAGAAAATGCATAGGGGATAAACAAGATTAACCTTGGTGGAAAAAAATACATCCATTCATTTTAGCTCTACTTTTTCTTCATGGATTTTCCTCGATACAATACATAGGGGACAATAGAGTTTCCAGTTTAGGCTTCAATACAAGTTGAACATGCAAACATTGATTGATTTGCATCTCTTTAATTTTTAGATTTTGTCTCATTGTTTGATTTTCATCTCTATGGTTTATAGATTTTGTCTTTTCTCTTGTTTTATTATTATTATTATTATTATTATACATGATAACAAAATTACCCCTAATATTTGCTCAAATGATTACTTTGTGTTCCCTATCCTTTTTTTCTAATTAGATGAAATTTGTTAGTTGATTAACTGTCAATGTTTCACACGAACGTGGCAAGCTCATATGTAAAGCCACTTCAACAAAAAAATATTTTTAGAGTAAACTATAATTATAATTAATTACACCACTTATAAAAATATATTTAAAAATATTTTTTGCTGGCATGACATCACATGTGGACTTACCACATCAATAGAAAGAGTTGACTGTTAGTCAACTAATAATTTTCATCTACCGAGGGGCCATTTTGCTCCAAAATAAAACAATGAAGGCTAAAATGCTCCAAAACAAAAATAAAGGATAAAATGACCATATGTGCGCAGATAATTTTAGGCATAATGAAATAAATACCCCTAACGTTTGATAGTATTGTTAAATTTACCCTTATTGTTTTTTTTTGAACATTTGACCCCTTAACATTTTATTTTAGGTCAAAAAACACCATTGTTGAATGAAGACCGTTAGTAAACTAACGATTAACGCATAGAGATGACATAACAAGCTTACATAGCATTGCACGCTGTCGTAACAGTGTCAACATTTTATTGTTTAAATATGAAATTGCACAATTTTCTTTTGGTGGGTATCAAACCCAAGTTACATAAATTAAAGCCTTTTCACCTTACCACTAGGCCAAGTGTGGGACTTGGTTATCCCTTGCAAGATTTAATATTTATTCCATGTATTGTGTTTTCACACATTTATCCCAGCATCAACACTCGACGTTCTCCTCTACGTCGTGAATCGTTTCAGCTAACTTCCAACCAACTTCCTGCAGATGATCAGAGTCGTCGTCAATGGGAGGTCCGAACGCCGGCAGACCACCGACTCTCAAAGCTAAAGCTTGCATCAAGCAGACCATTGCATGTCTTAGTTCATTGAGAAACTGATAACATAGACTCTTTTCTTACCTTCAAAAGCTTCGAGAATTGCTTGATTGGCCGTGAAATGAGCGAACTTTAGACAAGGGCAGGCCTCGCAAAAGTGCATCTGAAGAACAACCGATAGTGTTGTCGAGTGGTTTTAAGGTATAATCTGTAAATCCTCTGAGCTAAAGCTTAGGCGAAATACTTCGCCGCTTTTCTCATGGCTCTGATTTGAGAAATCGCCAAGAACTCAATTTGTCTCAACAGGGCTTCGGTGAGATTGAGGTTGTTTTGTTGTACAACTTCTGCACACGCCATTAAAGCATGGACGAGCTGGATTCCATTCTCTTGCAAGTCGACGAGGAAAACCGGACGAATTGAATCAGTCGGAATTGCATACGAACCAGCAGTAGCCGAAGAGGGAAGAGGGAAGATAGCCGAGTTCGACCCGGTTGTGGATTTCAAGCGTTTTTCCGATTTAATGTTGCTGTTAGTCGAAGAAGAAGATGAATAAATAGCCTTACCGGAATTGCTTTGAGAACATAATCCCAGCAGGAAGCTTCCTCAAAGATTTGTTTCCCACTTCTTCGATGTTTCCCGTTGTCGTTCTCGAAAAAAAACTGAATATTCTGTACATACATGTTGATGAAATGTGTTGAAAATTACAATGAAGAAGAAGGTGCTGATGAAATGTGTGAGACACATAATACATGGGATAAATATTAAATCTTGCAAGGATAACTAAGCTCTAATTTGGCCTGATGGTAGCGTGAAAGATGTTATTCTTTGTAACTTTGGTTCAATACCCATAAATAAAATTTTGCAATTTAATATTTAAGTTAATGAAAAGATGACACGTGACATCATTGTATTAATTGATAATATTAAAAATTAATAGAATTACTTTAAAAAATTAATTTTTGTTAATGTGGCATTTGCCACATCACCACCTTTGTATATGTGGCATTGTTATGTCAGCGTGCGATGTTATGTAAGCGTGCGATGTTATGTAAGCTTGTCATGTCATCTCTATGTGTTAACCGTTAGTTGACTAACGATTTTCATCCAACGAAGGGTTTTTTGATCCAAAATGAAACTTTAAGAGGTAAAATGTTCTCAAAAAGTCAATAAGGGTAAATTTGATAATACTGTCAAATGTTAGGGGTATTTTGTTGCATTATGTCATAATTTTATTATTATGCCATATTATTATAGTAGTAGTAGGTGTTTGCTTTTATTATTAATCTTTGTCATTTAAAAAATTTAACTCCTCTCTCTCTCTCTCTTATATTTTCTTATATTTAATTTTTATTTTCTTATATTTGTATGTTTAATTTAAATTTTATTATTTAAGTTTGTAACTAATCATGATGCATATATGTACAATAAAATGGCTTTAACTTTTAAAATTAAGCTAATATTCTTACATTAAGATAATTAACGATATAATTTTTAAAATCATTATCTGATTTTACTAGTTATACTTAATGTAAGAATATTTTTTTTAAAAATCCGAATGGATTAGAAGAATTTTTTTTAAATAATAAAATCAAATTTCTCCGTTATACGTATCGTTCAATCAATTCATAAAATTTGTATTCATAATTTAATTTTGATGGACACAATTAATTATCAAATATGAATTCATAATTTTAAAATTTGAACAACGTTTAATTCAACTGTGGATGTCGTGAAAGTATTCCAATACTTTGGACTGCCTTTCAGAATAAGCTCATGACAATATGGAGCGGGTCAAACGTTGTATCGCAAATGACCCTTCTTGCCCGGATTGCAACCTTTATGATGAAACCATCCTTCATGCTCTCTGATTGTCCTGCTGCACGTGAAATTTGGGATCGAGTTCTGCCGCATCCCCGTCCCACGGGTTTCTTCACTCATGATCTAACTCGTTGGATTTCCTTCAATATTGGTAATAGCCAGACTCATCAGACTACAATGTCCCTTGGTGCCTTACCTTCTCTTCGTATGTTTGGCAAATTTGGAAGAGCCGGAATGATTTAGCCTTTAATGGTCAGCGCACCCCTCTTGAATCTATCACTTCTCATGGGCTAGTATGGAGTCGACATTTTCATGGTTGTTTGAATCGCAACCCCCTCCCCCGATGCGGACGCCTGTCTTCGTTCAATGGCAAAAGCCTCCTGCTGGTTGGATTTGCCCCAATGTCGATGTTGTGCTCCCGGATTCAACCAAAGTCGGCACTGTGGGTGGTATTTTCCACGATAGTGAAGGTAACTGGTTATATGGCTTCAACAAATCAATTGGTAAAACTGATGTTTTGCAAGCCGAATTGTGGGGTATTCTTGTCGGCCTGGAGCTTGCTCGCTCACTCGGATTCGACTTGCTTCAAGTTCAATCCGACTCCTCCACTGCCGTGCATCTTATCATAGATAGCTGAGCCCATCAAAGCTCGTTCCCTATAGTTCGTGCTATCAACCGGATGAGGCAGGATGCTGGTTCACTGATTTCAAATGGATTCCTCATGAGTGTAATAGGTTGGCTGATGCTGTTGCCAAGTTGACTTCTCCTGCTCCACTCCAAGTGTCGGTTCTCCCATCTGTTCCATGCAACTTCAAGACCTCCTGACTAGGGTTGCCTTTGGTCCCCCGTATTGCATGCGTGAACAATTGTATTTGGCTTTGGCCTTCTCTTTCATTCCAAAAAAAAAAAAAGATTTTTAAAAATTTTTTATAAAAGAAAAGTTTATATTATCACTTATCTGTCCACCTTTCTAAAAAAATAATTATATTTATCTCAAATGATTGATGTAAATTTTAATATCCATTCATTTTAGTACCACTTATACAAAAAGATTGGTTAGACTATACCCCAAACATTACAAAGCTTTAAATTAGTACTCTAGTCTATTAATATTAGTACCCCCTAAGGTGGATTCCAACAACGTCTTTAACTTCTTTGAGCAAGCATTCAACCGTTCTATAACATACTTGGAACAATCTCTGATTTCTTTCCTGCGACAGAAAGTAAATAAAAGCAGTCTAAGAAATTTTTAAAATGGTGGTAAGAAGAGATCTCCCTGTCCATGAAGAACTTGCCCTTGAAACCATTTCATCCCATGTCAAGAATGATGACTTCATCCCATTGAGATTCAAATAGAATTCCAGAGTCCTACTGCCAGTGAACATTGCGAGAAGATGGTCCCTTGTCTCTTGAGAATTGCTGCAGTTGACACAAGATCTTCTGTGCAAATTCCCATTCTAAGAAGTCGATCTCTAGTAGGCAACCTGTTGAGTATAGTCATCCAAGCAATCAAACTAAACTTTGGAATATGCAATGGGAACCAAATTAATTTGTGCCAGACTTTCTGCCATTTGAATCGAATTAAGTCCCATATTTCCCTAACATGCATGGGTTTGGCTGAAAGAATAGGTAAGCTTCAGTCCGCAATTTTAAAATTTTGCTAATACTCCAACTAACAATTGCACCAGCTTGGAATTGCCAAAAGTCTTGCTCCTTAAAACATAGCCTTTAAGCCATGCTACCCACAGAGAACCATCACCCGCAAGTATTTTCCGAATTAGGCTAATAAGACATGCTCTATTCCAATTTTAATATTCTTCAGACCTAATCCTCCTTCTGATTTAGAGAGACAAACATTATCCCAGCTGATTATAGCACCAACAACAGATTTATCTGCTCCTTTCCAGAAATACCTGGAGCAGATTTGTTCCACTAAGAATTGAGGCTGGCAGTACAAGTTGTCTGCACCATAATTGCAGACATTGAATAAGAGATCTTATGAGCTTTAGATGTCCTGCATAACTGATATCCTCCCAGACCAATGATGGATCTTGTGCTTGATATTGTCTATTAAAGCTTGACAATCCTTCTCGGTTAGCTTGTGGGTGACAAGGGGAATTCCTAGATAACGGACTAACAGACTACCTAATTGAACCCAGTGATTAGTTTTAAATTCTCAATGGTTCTAGAATGAATTCTCGCTGCAAAAATCTCACATTTAGATGAATTCAACTTTAGTCCAGAGACTTCATAGAACTGATCAAGGATACTGAGAACACCAAACCACTGATTCAATAATTCTTTGCAAAAAAAAAAGGTTGTCAGCAAACGAGAGATGAGTAAGTCCTATCTTCCTGCATTTGGGATGAAAACCAAATATACCTCTTTCGACTGCCAAATTAAGCATTCTAGATAATATATTCATTGCAAGCACAAAAAGATAGGGGGAGAGGGTCTCCCTGTCTAAGACCTAGCACCTTTAAAATATCCGATAAAGTCCCATTAAAGAATCGAGAATCTTGCTTGTGTGAAACAAGCTTCGATCCAAGCAATGAAAGAATGAGGAAGATTGAGTGCTTTAAGAATATCTGAAATAAATCCCCAATGAATGGAGTCAAAGCTTTATGAATGTCGATTTTCAGAGAGCATCTCGGGAAATGGATTTCCTTCCATAACCTTTAACCATCTCCTGGCAAGGAGTGTAGTATCATTAATGATTCTTCCTCTAATGAATACTATATTGATTCAAGAGATTATCTCAGGAAGGAATCAATTCATCTTCTCACAATGATTTTAGTGATGATTTTGTAAATCACAGAACAACAGGAGAAAGGCCGGAAGTCTCTAACAACACTTGGATTGGAATTTTAAAAAACAAGAGCAATAATATACAGTTTAAAGCAGAGTGAATAGATGCATCATAGAAAAAAATTTAATTGTTGCAATAACATCCTCTCCAACTATAGACCAATTATGCTTGAAAAAGTAGGGAGTGAATCCATTGGTCCAGGGGCTTTATCATTGCCTTGGCAGAGAATGGCTTTTTGAATTCATCTCTAGTGACTTCTTTGACAAGGCTTGTAAGCTTCTGAAGGCAAATAATAATTAAGGAGTTCTTTAAGAAGATTTGGGTCGATTTTTTGACCATATTGTCAGTTGTTCCGATCAGATTTGAAAAAAGGAAATCACTTCTTTCGCCATTGCATCAAGGATTCCAATAGATTTTCTTGGTCATCAACAAGAACACGGATAGTATCTCTCTTGTTTTTAAAAGCAATCGTAGAGTATAAAATTTTGGAGTTTTTATCTCCATCTTTAATCCACTGATTTTTGCTTTTTGTTTAAGACATAGCTTCTACATATTCCAGATTTTCAACTCTCTTGTAATAAAAGTTCATTTTCAATACCTTCTTCACCCTTAAAGTGAGGAGTTGTTGTTGGTCTAACTCCATTCTCTTAATTTTAACTCGATTCAAGAGGTTATTGTAATTATCCTTGTTCCTGAGAAAACTTTGACTCTTTTGAGTTTGGTAAGAAGAATTTGCATAGGGTTGCCTTGAGCAAATTGTAGCCAAGATTGACTAACTTAATTCAAGAAACAAGGGTGAGCAGTCCAAAATTGAAGAATTTAAAAGGCTTAGGCCTATTTGCAGGAATTTCTTTGGAAAGCCAGGTTAAAGACATCAATGGTCAGAGATACCTAGAGCAAGGAATTCGACAAATGATTGCTGAAAATAGAAGCCCAGCTAGAATTATCATAACCCTGTCAAACTTCCTTGTAAGAAAAGAAAGATGGTGCTTATTACTCCAAGTATAAGATGTCCCAAAGTAAGGATAATCTTGGAGTTCAAGCTCATAAGCTAAATCTTGAAACTCTTTCATATCAGAAGTGAGGTAGTGGCCAAATACTTCACGGTCAGAGCTTTCGTGGGATTGCATGATGATATTAAAGTCCCCTCCTAAGACCCAAGGAGCCTTATTAACAGTAGAGTCAACTTCTTTTAACTTCTGCCAAAGATGTCTTCGAGCAATCCCATCATTACTACCATATATCGCCGAGATAAACAATGGTAAACTAAGGTAAGTTCCTCTAACAGTAATGCTTTGATCAGAAATGTGGATGATAAAAAGATCAATACCCTTATTCCAAATAATCCAAATCCTACCGTTAAGAGTATAGTCATAATTAGAACAAATATTCTAATTCTGAAATTTAGATTTGAAATAGCCTCTACTTTGTCAACCTTAACTCTAGTCTCCAAAGACATAGAATCAATATTGTATTGAGTGGCTCTAAGAAGAACTTTATTATGTTTTAGATGACTGTTAAGTCTCTAATATTCCAAAAACTAACTATCATTGGGAAGGAGATCCTATAGAACCCCCTTGACCACCAATAATAAGACATCTTTCTCTATAATATGTTCTTTCTTTTTTTGATTTGAGTTCTTTCACCAATCCTACGACACCCAATGATGCAGCCCTAGGTTTTTTTTGCTGACTTTCTAAGTTATTAGAATTCTCCTCAACAGAATTAAGCAATTCAAATATGTTGTTAGAACATGAAAATGGTGCGTTAGCATTATCTTTTGAAGGTCTGCCTTTACCCTCTTAAGTACGTTGGCGGAGCAGTTTAATCCATTCCATTTATTCCTGTAGGCTCTAAGATATAAGGTCACTTTCAGCAACAACAATAGGATGAAATCATCAACTGCCTCAGTATCTTTTTGCTTATTGGCAACAGCATTCGAATAGTCATTAACCTCTATTCTAACCGGATCATTAACTATAACATCAACCTCCTTTCTCATACATTATCTTCACTTTCAACAATAATAGATTGTTGAACAACATCATTGATCCTTAGCTATTTGATCATTAATAACAATATTTAGAGGAACATGAGTACTAATTTTTCAGGTTCTTGTAGAACTTCTACACCTCCTACATGAATGGCAGCAATGTTAGGCATGATTTCTCCCTTCATTTTCCAGACTTGTGAAGCAGTAGGATTTGGGTTAGCTTATACAGACAACCTTTTTCATTGTGCCCAAATACATTACATCTCATACATGATTAAGGAAGCCATGGAACTTTACATAGTCGAAGTTGTTTGGCCATCCATGAGACAACATCAATGTGTTTAGTAATACATCTTTAACTCCTATTTCTATGCAAACTTTAGCAAACTCAAGCCTTGTTTTTGATGCTGTAATAGTGTCCATATAGATTGGGACTGCAATAGCCTTGCTATAGCTTAAGCCTGCTCTAGAGAATAATTCGATGGGGACGTTGTACAATTGAACCCAACAGGGATTTTAGACAAATTAAAGCTAAGCATTTTCATGTTAGGTTCCCATTTCCTAAGTATGAGTGACTTATTTTGCGCATGCCATGGATCATTTTCAAGTACTCATTCTCTAGCAGTTTCAGAACTAAAAGAGAAAATAAATATGTTGTTTCCAACTGATTGGCCTATAATCGAGAACCCAGCAGTACTTTACTCCACAAATTGCCAACAGTCCGATAAAGAGATGAAAAACTAGGACCAACCCCCAGGAACTAGCCCACTAGAGATAGATTCCATTCGGAAGTTCCATCCTCAAGAATCTCTTAAGGAGGGTGAATATCGAGCTTCAATCGTGAAATTTGGGGGGAGGGGAATCTAGTTATGATCTGCTGCCCCCAAACAAATTTCGCCAACATTATCTTCACTTTCAACAATAATAGATTGTTGAACAACATCAATTGAATCCTTAGCTATTTGATCATTAATAACAATATTTAGAGGAACATGAGTATCTAATTTTTCAGGTTCTTGTAGAACTTCTACACCTCCTACATGAATGGCAGCAATGTTAGGCATGATTTCTCCCTTCATTTTCCAGACTTGTGAAGCAGTAGGATTTGGGTTAGCTTTATACAGACAACCTTTTTCATTGTGCCCAAATACATTACATCTCATACATGATTAAGGAAGCCATGGAACTTTTACATAGATCGAAGTTGTTTGGCCATCCATGAGGACAACATCAATGTGTTTAGTAATTACATCTTTAACTCCTATTTCTATGCAAACTTTAGCAACTCAAGCCTTGTTTTTGATGCTGTAATAGTGTCCATATAGATTGGGACTGCAATAGCACTTGCTATGTAGCTTAAGCCTGCTCTAGAGAATAATTCGATGGGGACGTTGTACAATTGAACCCAAACAGGGATTTTAGACAAATTAAAGCTAAGCATTTTCATGTTAGGTTCCCATTTCCTAAGTATGAGTGACTTATTTTGCGCATGCCATGGATCATTTTCAAGTACTCATTCTCTAGCAGTTTCAGAACTAAAAGAGAAAATAAATATGTTTCCAACTGAATTGGCCTATAATCGAGAACCCAGCAGTACTTTACTCCACAAATTGCCAACAGTCCGATAAAGAGATGAAAAACTAGGACCAACCCCCAGGAACTAGCCCACTAGAGATAGATTCCATTCGGAAGTTCCATCCTCAAGAATCTCTTAAGGAGGGTGAATAATCGAGCTTCAATCATGAAATTTGGGGGGAGGGGAATCTAGGTTATGATCTGCTGAGCCCCCAAACAGATTTCGCCAATCCATCAATCAAACAATAAAACATAACGGGTAAGAAGAGAAACAGAAACAACTGAGATGATCTTAAAGGATGATCAGAAATTGCCAACCTCGTCAATCTCTTTTATCCATTTCTAACCATGAAAGAAAACAAAACATATATAGTATAGCATACATAATCTCATGTCACCAGACAGTGAGCAAACATGCCCGTCAAAGGTAGACACTTGCCATAAATTTATGCCAGTTAAAAGACACGACATAAAACTACTAGGTAGGAATGGATCGAGAGGGACAGGGGTGAGGTATTCGTCCCCTGAAAATTTAAAATTATCATATATTTTATATGTTTCTATGTTTTCTATTAAATTTGTTTTTGTCCCTTTGAAATCTTATAAGTTTAAGTTAATCCTCTGGAATTTTAAAATTTCAAGTTCGCTACCCCTAACATAAATTATGCACCCATCCTTGATACTAAAGATGCATGGTCGATAGAGCGATCCAGGATCCTCATAACAAAGATAACTCTCCCAAAGAAAAAAATCGGATTTAGATCGATAAAACAAACATTAAATCTTGAAAATGTAACAATATTAAATATTTGATGAAAAAAATTTGTTGGTCTCATAATCTTATTAAGGTTCTGAGTCGAACTCGAGTTCGAGTTTTACCAAGTTTTGACCGAGTCGAGTACAAGCTACACGAATTGCTCAACTCATTAAGCACCCCTAATCTCCCCCGATATTTCAATTAATCTACGTGTCATCGAGATTAATGTCCAAGGACGAATAGAGTAAATAAATTAAATATTATTTTTTATAGTGATTATTACAAGATAAAATTTGTTCAGAATCTTTATTAGTTATTAACAATTTACACGCACCCACAGACATAGTTACTTACATGGGACCTTTAAAAAAATAATACCTTCTTAAACCACTAAAGTATAGTTTCAAATTAAATATGTTCTTAATCAAACTTTAATACAATGTCATCAACCTAATAAAGTACCAACCACATTAATCAATCAATTCACGACAGAAATTCAATCGATATAAAATAATAATTATGTCAAATATAAATATCTCAATAGTGAATAAAATGTTATCTTAAAAAAACAAATTTCAAGTGGTTGCGTTAGTGTAATGTGTGTGCTCTAAGTATTGTAGGTTAAAAACTCAACATGAACTAACTCATGAAATTTTTAACTTTAATAC
This sequence comes from Hibiscus syriacus, assembly GCF_006381635.1. Taxonomy (NCBI): domain Eukaryota; kingdom Viridiplantae; phylum Streptophyta; class Magnoliopsida; order Malvales; family Malvaceae; genus Hibiscus; species Hibiscus syriacus. The sequence goes on from NW_024063414.1 coordinate 835,623, forward strand.
ATTAGATTAAAATCTGATTAATTCGTAATATTGATTCATTTAAAAATAAATATATAAAGTTATGTATGTAGAAAATTCCCGCTGAGAGACTCATTATTAAAGTTAGATGTGTGATTTGGGTCGCATAAGATTAATTAAGGCGAAGACTTGAAAATCAGAAGAATAAACCCCAAAAAAAACTCTTTGTAGTGACTCATCAAACCTTAGCCTTAATGAAAATTAAGGATAGGTTTATCATGGGATATTCTATAGAGTGTTTTTAATTAAGTTGAATTCGATTCGTTCAAAATTCGATCAATCTTTGATTTAGATTGATTCGATTTGAATTTAATTCGAAATTTTAACGAGTCGAGTCGAGCAAAATTTAATTTGTCTCAATGAGTCACGAGCAGCTTGTTAATTTATAATTTGTTAAGTGTTATTTGTCTTTTTTTAAGATTATGTCTTATTAAACTTCTTTATTCTCAAAAAATATTATAATATGTTAGTTTGGTGTATTGTGAATTGCTATTTTGGAGTTTAAACTTTGAAATTTCATCATATCCTATTCTGATATATATATAATATGTTAATTTACGTTTATATTTAGCTTTTCTTAGTATTATTAGATTATATATATATTTTTAAAGAAAATATCAAATTTCTGGGAAGTTTAACGAGCAACAAGTTGAATTAAGTCGGAAAAAATTATCGAACTTAACGATCAATGAGTCAGATCGAGTAGTTTTCACGTTGAGTAAAGCATTGTTCAACTAGTGATCAACTTGCTCGATAAATACAAGACCAATTTAATGGAAATTATAGAGATATATGGGTTTGAACTTTATGATAATAATTCATAAGAGCCAATTCATGGAAGGCCAAAGCATTAATAGTCGGACGATAGGGGAAAAACACTTTCAAAACATGACAAAGAGGAGACTATTACAAATACTACCTTATTATTGTTTTGACATGGTAGCTTAATCAAAGAGATGTTCCTTGTAACTCATTGGTCCAAGCTTCAACTTCATGCCTTCTTTTTCAAAGCCGACACAGGTCCGTTACCGGTGATCGGAGCAGCCGTGCCGCATTGCGGAACCAGCCCCCACAATACGGCGAGAACCCCTAACGGAATAAACGGAAAATACAACTTCGCCATGAAATCCGCCGACCGTTAATCGGATCGAGAACGTCCCCCACCATAGCCGTCTGAAATTCACCACACTGTTAAAAAAAATGCATACTCGAGGAAAAACAGAAAACAAACTACTAGTTATTATTTTTTACCGTGGAGGTGATAAGATAGGCACCGGAGACGAGGCAGGTGGAGTTGAACCAGGGCTTGGCGGTAAGCATCCCGTAGATGTTGAGCACGGCGAGCGGAAACAGGTAGAAGCATGTTTTCAGAACCGGACCGATTAGCGAACCGGTCATGCTACCGGTTCACTGGTTCAACCGGTCTAACCGGTTCGACCGGTCGGAAGAACTGGACGACGTCATAATTATTTAAAAAATTAAATAAAAATATCAAAAATATTTAATAAAAAATAATTTTTTATATCACAAGTCATATTCAAAGCAAGTCATAACATATATAAGTTAAAAACTATAAAATCAAGTGAAACAAAATGATTCAAATTAACGACAACATAATATTTAAGGTAAAACATATTAAATAATAAATATAATTATATAACTATAATTAAAAAATAAATTTGGGGTTAAAAAAAGCATAACAAAATTATATAACTATAATTATATAACTATTCTTTCACTTCAATCAAGCTCGAATTTTAGGCTTCAATCGCTTCTAATTTTTTTTGAATTCAAGCCTTTTTGAGTTCAAGTTTCATATATATTTCGAGTTTGAGTTGAACTTGATAATTTTTAGCTTGTGAGTTTGAGTTGAGTTGAGCTTACTTTTAAAGTTTTCAAGTTCGAGTCGAGCTCAGCAATACTCGAGTTCGACTTGGCTCGTTTAACAAACGACGTTGTTTGATTTAATTTTTTTTAAAAAAAAAATAAAAATCCCGGTTTTTCCCGATTTTTTCCGATTTTCAGCCGGTCCGGTTCGAACGATTCAACGGTTCTGATCGGTTCACTAATAACGGTTCAATCGATTTAGATTAAACCGGACTAAGTAAGGTTCCCGATTGAACCGGTTGAACCGGCCGGTCCGATCCGATTTTCAAAACAGAGGGTAGAAGAGCTCCAGCATCATGAGTGCGAAGAAGAAAGGGGGCTTGTCGAGCACCAAATAATCCCGGCTGATCGTCGTGTAAAATCGATAGAGAGGATTCCAGTGGTAAGGGAGGATGGATTCCGGGATGTCCAGCGGAACTATCACCAGGATGCTGAAGAATGATAGCAATAGAAGGGCATCCACCACCTTCCCTAAACTTCCCATGTCTTTTTTTCCCTGCAAAGCTTACTAGTGATTCCATATGTGCATTTATATCTGATCGTTTTGATGGAGTGGTGAGTGAAGATCGAAGGATTTGCAATCATCGATTATTGGTTGGAATTATTAAGAAGTACCTGCCATGTTTGACCAAAAATAATGGCAGACAGGTCCGTCCCACAAAAGAACAATTATAAGTATTTAAGTTTATAGTCAATAATCCCTAAAACAATCCTTATTTAAATAAAAATAGACGAAAGACTTAAATATCTAGGCCTGTAAACGAACCGAACGCACACGAACGGAGGTATGTTCATGTTCGTTCATTTAATAAATAGACGAACATAAACGAACACGAACATAAACGAACAAATTTTTTTTTGTTCATGTTCGTTTATTAAGGAATATAATATGTTCATGTTCGTTCATTTAATAAATAAACGAACATAAACGAACACGAACATAAACGAACACGAACATAAATGAACACGAACATAAACGAACATAAACGTTGGAGACCCTACCTTCCATTGTTCTTTCATGAAAAATAGTCGACAATGCAAATAACCAAATCTACAGTGATAAATAGCGTAAGAGTTTATTAGCAGTGATGAAATGTTTGAAGATATCAAATATTTTGATCGATCTTTTAAAGATATTAAATTATTCACACAACTTTAATTTAACGCTATAACATTTATCTTAGTGGTCCATGATTACATATGAACAATCATTTTTCGCTATTACACTTTTTTCAAAAATTGCATAGAAATCTTTGTTTTGTTTTCTGGCAAATTCTATATATTTTTCTCTTTATTGATGCTCATATACTTCCGATTGTTACATTTATCTTCCATCTATTTCTAGAAAGAGTATGATGTTTTTTTGAGTTTTAGATGTGAGATACCTGCATAACTTTACATATCAACTATGAAGTCAAATAAAACAGAGAAAAGAGATGAAAACAGACCTGTAAAACTTCATATGCACTATAATATAACTTGTTTGAAGCTTTCAGCGATCGTCTCCACTCTCTAGTGAACTAGGGTTTGGGGAAAAAAGGGGAAATGAATATAGGTGCGATGTGCCTCAAAGGTTAACATATTGGATTTAATCTCCAAATAAAATTGGGTTAATTATGGAGTTGGTCATCAGAATATCATATTAATTAATATTTTTAAGGTACTTACAAATTGGTCACCAAAATTGATTTAAGAAGATTGAATTAAACATAAATGAATGAACATAAACGAACATAATCGAACGAACATAAACAAACATAACCGAACGAACATAATCGAACGTTCACGAACGTAAATGAACGAACGAGACCTATGTTCATGTTCGTTCATTTAATTAAACGAACAAAAAATATTGTTCATGTTCGTTCATTTAATAAATAAACGCACATAAACGAACTTCCCGCCGCACGGTTCACAAACGGTTCGCTGAACGTTGAGTTCATTTACATGCCTATAAATATCAAATGGGTAAATCACATAAATTGAAAAGAAAATTGTGAACATGACAAATAAAATTACTACATATATATACTACTATCATATCAAAAATATATTCATAAATTATGTGCTTTGAATTTCAATCCTTATTTATCTTGACTTGTCTACATAGATAAAAGGGAGTAATTACGTGTTGATCTTTGGAACTCCACGAGTCAACTTCAATCCCTCTTTTTCAAAGCCGCCGGGTCCTTCGACAACGATTGGAGCAGCGTTGCTCGGTTGTGAAACCAACAACCCTCGCAACATAGCCAGAGACCCTAATGCCAACGACGGCGAATACAACTTCACCATTAAATCCGCCGATGACTTGTCGGATCCGAAAATGTCTCACACCATAGCCGCCTGAATTCAACACAAAGTTCAAATAAGTAAACATACTGATAAAATTAAATGTCATTATCTCTAAAAGATTTCAATTTAAGTAATTATGTTTATGTCTTTAGTGTTGGGGAAACCGGGTTATTTCCCACACGAATGTAGTTTTAAAATTGACTTAAAACGTCAAGATCAAAACTACCAAAATTGCACAGCGGACAAACCCGTCAAATTATTGAATATTGAAACACAATGGAAAACCCCAATAAAGAACAATAATGGAGAGAACACACAAATTTACGAGGTTCAACGAAAATATCGTCTACTCCTCGAGAACCACCAACGGATGATAACTTCATTATCGATAAAATATTACAAAAAATGTAATTCCATATAATTCCTAAAATATTACAAAGTGTGAGAATGAAGAAAACAATGAGAGAGAGAACTTATTGGGATGCTTTCAAGTGAAAGTGCTTAGGCCTATTTATAGTTGAGCTTCAAGGACCAAACTTGCAAATTAATTAATAGTTTAGGGACCAAATGATAATTTTCTCATGTACACAAGTTGTAAACTTGCCAATGCTTGGTGTCCATCAATGCCACTTATCAACTTGAATTTATTCTTGTGGTAGCAAATTCAAATTTGAATTCTTGATGGTTGAAAGTTGAACTTAAATTCATGTCATTTGACTACCACTGGATTTTATCCAACTTGTAGCTTGTAAATATTTTTAACTGCATTTAAATTGATTTAAAAGTTAAATGATTATATCAATGCGCATTGCCACAAATGATTAGGACTTAAGAATTTGAGTTTGTAAGGTCAAGTTCGAAGCTTATCACCGTAACTCTTGCTGGACAATCTGTAAACTCTTATATAAATCCCAATTGGGTTTTAGGTATGCCCTAGTCCTGGAATGGGAAATCACGTCTGACTTAAATTTTTTTGTAAAAAAAAATCAATGATTATTATTATTTTTTAAAATTTTAATGACTAAAATGTAAGAGTTCCAAATTTTGGAGACCATTATGTTATCCTTAATTCTTTTATGCACGAGCAAGTATTGAAAATTATACTAGTTCGACATGAAAAATCAAAAAAAAATAATTTTTTATCAATCTAGGATAATTATAAATAGTAATATAATTTTAATACTCTCAGTTGCCTGACAATAAAACGCTCAAATATTCTTATGTAGAGCTTGAACTCGAGCCCTCTAAGGATAACAATCTCTTTAGATCTTAGTTTGTGTAAATAAAATAATAATTAATTATAAAGTTTTATTTAATTCATAGACTTATGGTGACGGTGGGAAAATAATTATATAAAAAAGTTTATTTTTCAAAAAAAAAAAATTGTAGGGGGACAATAATGAATTAATTGAAAATTTTGTATAGATTTTATTAATTTTGTATACTTCCGTTTCACTAAAATATTTTTATTGACTTTTTAAAAGTCAAATTTTTTAAACTTTGACCATAATTATTTTAAATAATTAAAATTTATTAAAAATATATTTTAAAACTACTTGATTAAAGATTTTTAAAATATAATTTTCATATTTTTATCAAAATAAATTTTAAATAATAATGAGTTAAAGTTAAAAAATTGACTAAAAAAATTAATAAGAGGCAATTTAATTGGACAAAATGAATATTTATTTATTAAACAGTGATTCAATATAGAGTTTTTATGTCAAAATAAATTAACGGTTTTAATTCAAGTATTTACGGAATTGAAAAAAAGTTTATAAGTTAGATTACTTTGACTAAATGTAGAAAAATTATTTGATTAAATTTTCAAATTTAAATACTTTTATCATGTAAAGTGGATTGAATCGTATATGTCAAGAGAAATATATATATTGTGATAATATTCGTATTAAATATATATTAATATTAAAGATATATTAACCGATCAAATCTTTCCCTTAAAAATGTGTATTTGAAAAATAGTGGCGGAGATCTCAAATACCATCCTCTCTTCCTCCATATTTTTCTTTGCGGCAGTTACCATTTTCTTGGGTGGTTATCGCATATATGTGTCAGACGTGATTATTGTTAAGAGGAGATTGCTTTGTTTTATGTTTTTTTTTTGTTCTTCTTCAAGTTTTCTCTCCTCCATGTCTGGTGCTCAGAGTTGTTGGTTGGTTCAGTTTATGTATGTTGTTGTTTCACTTATTAATGTTTTGTTTATAAGCTATCTCTAAACAATCATTGTTATGTGTAATTGAAAAGTAAAGGGATCTTTTGGTTATTTTGATCTTTCGGTTATTTTGACATTTAAAAAATATAGTAGAATTAATTTTTTTAAAAACTCACGTAGCTGACAGTTTTTTTCAAGGCTCTTTCTTTTTCTCTCTTAAAAAAATAAGAACACTATCTACTTTGGGGTTCTAATTCTTTCATCAAGAATCAAACAAGTCTTGATATCATCACAAAGCGAATTGAAGATTATACAATATTGGGATTGGATAACATTAATTATTTATTGCTTTTGGGATATTCGACTATCATAATGGAATCATCAAGTAAGTTTTCATTTAATTTACTTTAATTCTTAATAATTATGCCATGAGCTTGATTTGGTTGATTTAATTACTCTATCAAGATCATGATGTGTATTTTCTTATTGAAGATTAATTGATTTTAACATTTGGTATCGAGTCAAGTTTGATAGGAATTAAATCACCTCATAAGAAATTTGGGTATTTTTTTATTAAATGTTTCATAAGAAATTTTGGTATTTTCATATTGAAGTTACAAATTGACAATTGATTATGATATTGACGTTAGATTAATTGTTAATTAATAAAAAACAATGATATGATCCCGGTTTGATGGTGAATGGCATTGCTGTGGCAAGTAGAATTAATAACGTTGTTGTGGCAAGTGAAGTTACTGAGTATAGCTAATGGCGTTGTTGTGGCAAGTGTAGGATCACATCAAACAATTTTGTGTCATAATTTAAATCTTTAATATTTTAGTGAGTACGTTAATCACCAAAGTGGCCCACTCAAAATTCATTAAATGATTTATATTAGGTTTATAAATGTTTATTTGATGTAGCATCATAAATGATAGTTAAGAATAATAAACATTTATAGTTATTAACATGTAGTTATACGATTACCCAAAGGTAGGTCTTACTCATGGTTAATAACAATTGAAGTAGGTTATGAACTTTGTTTAATTAATATATAAGTTACATCCAAAGATGACTAGTATGTTAAAGTAAACTTAATTATTGATCTTATATATGTTATAAGAATGATGCATGTTTGATGATTGTTGGTTATGTTTAGGTTTAGCCCAAAGGTGAATTTAAATGTAATGTTTTCGTATATGTTATAGTCTAAATTGTGGTTTAAATTCAAATCAATTAATATGTAAATGTTTACGGTGGTCTCTACTATGTCAAATATGACTGTCAATAGTATCAAGTTTAATGGGCAGAACTATGATGATTGGATCAATATGTCAAGCTAAATGCTGGCCTTTTGGGACCCGATTTAGCTCTAGTTATGGATGAACCCACTAAACCGACCAATACTAGTCCGGAGGCAGACAAGAAACTGTGGGATAATTGGAAGAAAATGAATAAGCTTATGATGAGCTTACTTAAGCTTAGCATAGCGCCTAATATTAAGTCTTCCCAACCCAAGACTGAGAATGTGAGGGAATTTGTGGTTGAAATTAAAAAGTGTACTATGACAAACATTGTGGATAAGTCTGTTGGTGTTGCTCTTATTGATGATTTATCTAATAGAGAGTACACTATAGCTCACTCAATGGAAGAACACATTACTCACATGGTGAATACCTACAACTGGCTTAAAAGTTTGGATATGGATCTGGGTGAGAGAGTGTTGGTTGAATCATTCTGAAATCATAAGCGGTGGTATCTATTCTAAATGTTCTCAGCCATTTGACAATAAACATTCAAATATCTTATGTAGTGCTCGAACTCGAGCCTTCTAAGGATAATCATCTTTTTAGGTCGCTTACTTCGTGTAAATAGAAATAATAATTAATTATAAAGTTTTATAATTAATTCATAGACTTATGGTGTAGGTGGGTAAACAATTATATAAAAAAAGTTTATTTTTCAAAAACAAAATTGTAGGGGACAATAATGAATTAATTGAAAATTTTGTATATAGGTTTATTAATTTTGTACTACTTTCTTGTCACTAAACATATTTTTATTGACTTTTTAAAAGTCAAAATTTTTAAACTTTGACCATAATTATTTTAAATATTTAAAAATTAAAATTTATTAAAAATATTTTAAAACTACTTGATTAAAGATTTTTAAAATATATTTTTCATATTTTTATCAAAATAAATTTTAAATAATTATGAGTTAAAGTTAAAAAAATTGACTAAAAAATTAATAAGAGACAATTTAATTGGACAAAATGAATATTTATTTATTAAACAGTGATTTTCAATATAGAGTTTTTATGTTAAAATAAATTAACGGTTTTAATTCAAGTATTTTACCGAATTGAAAAAAAAAAGTTTATAAGTTAGATTACTTTGAATAAATGTAGAAAAATTATTTTGATTCAATTGACTGTTTTATTTAAGTTTAAATACTTTTATCATGCAAAGTGGATTGAATAGTATGTGTCAAGAAAAATATATATATAGTGATAATATTCGTATTAAATATATATTAATATTAAAGATATATTAATTGATCAAATCTTTCCCGTTAAAAAATGTATATTTTAAAAATAGTGGCAGAGTCGTTGGTTGGTTCAGTTTATATACGTTGTTGATTCACTTGTTAATAGTTTTGTTTATAGGCTATCTCTAATCGATCATTGTTATGTGTAACTGAAAAGTAGAGGGATCTTTCGGTTATTTTGGTCTTTCGATTATTTTGTTCTTTCGGTTATTTTGACATTTAAAAAATATAGTGGAATCAATTTTTTAAAAAAACTCACGTAGCTGACAGTTTTTTTTCAAGGCTCTTTCTTTTTCTCCCTTAAAAAATAAGAACACTATCTATTTTGGGTTCTAATTCTTTCATCAAGAATCAAACAAATCTAGATATCATCACAAAGTGAATTGAAGATTATACAATATTGGGATTTGATAACATTTATTATTTATTGTTTTTGGAATATTCGACTATCATAATAGAATCATCAAATAAGTTTTCATTTATTTTATTGTAATTCTTAATAATTATGACATGAACTTGATTTGATTGATTTAATTACTTTATTAAGATTGTGATGTGTATTTTCTTATTAAAGATTAATTGATTTTAACATTTGGTATCAGAGTCAAGTTTGATAGTAATTAAATCACCTCATAAGAAATTTGGGTATTTTTTATTATAGGTTTCAATTATATGATCTCGGTTTGATGGTGAATGGAGTTGTTGTGGCAAGTAGAGTTAATGACGTTGCAGTGGCTAGTGAAGTTACCGAGGTAAGTATAGCTAATGACGTTGCCGTGGCAAGTGTAGGACCACATCAAACAATTTTGGGTCATATTTAAATCTTTAATATTTTAGTGAGTACGTTAACACCAAAGTGACCCACTCAAATTCATTAAATGATTTATATTAGTTTATAATGTTTATTTGATGTATCATCATAAATTACATTTAAGAATAATAAACATTTATATTATTAACATGTAGTTATACGATTACCCAAAGGTAGATCTTACTCATGGTTAATAACAATTGAAGTAGGTTACGAACTTTGTTTAATTAATATATAAGTTACATCCAAAGATGACTTGTATGTTAAAGTAAACTTAATTATTGACCTTATATATGTTATAAGAATAATGCATGTTTGATGATTGTTGGTTATGTTTAGATTTAGCCCAAATGTGAATTTAAATGTAATGTTTTGGTATATGTTATAGTCTGAATTGTGGTTTAAATTCAAATCAATTAATATGTAAGATGTAATGTTTACAGTGTTCTTTACTATGTCAAATATGACTTTCAATGGTATCAAGTTTAATGGGCAGAACTATGATGATTGGATCAATATGTCAAGCTAAATGTTGGCCTTTTGGGACCCGATTAGCTCTAGTTATGGATGAACCCACTAAACCGACCAATACTAGTCCAGAGGTAGACAAGAAACTATGGGAGAATTGGGAGAAATTGAATAGCTTATGATGATTTCTTAAGTTTAGCATAGCGCTAATATTAACCTTCCCAGTCCAAGACTGAGAATGTAAGGGAATTTGTGCTGAAATTAAGAAGTGTACTATGACAGACATTGTGGATAAGTATGTTGTCGTTGTTCTTATTGATGATTTATCTAATAGAGAGTACAATATAGCTCAGTCATGGAATAACACATTACTCAAATGGTGAATACCTACAATTAGCTTAAAAGTTTGGATATGGATCTTGGTGAGAGGGTGTGGTTGAGTTCATGCTGAATCATGTAAGGTAATGATTTCAAGCAATTTTGGAGAACATACAACCAACTTAAGGAATAATGGTCTTTTTCGGATACTAAGGTCATGCTCTTGCAAGATGAGGCAAGGCAGAGGGAAAACCTTAAGGTCAAACTTCCCAAGCCAATTTTGCCTATTGTGATAATTCAACGCTGATTCTAGTGGCAACAAAGCTCCAGTAAGAAATGAAAGAACAAGGGAAAGTATCCATTTAATTTGCAACCCGGTTAAGGGCAATGAGGGGTTGAAAATATACTGAAATATTTCTTTGGCAACAAACCTGGGCACAAGAAGGTTGATTGCCCAAAGAGAAAAACATGGTTGAAAGATAAGTATATATTTTGTTTCAGTGTACTTTGAATCAAATCTGATTGAGGTACCTTCTAATACTTGGTGGTTGATATTAGTGTGACGACTCATGTTTATAATGTTATGTAGGGTTACCTAAATATCCACCGAATATCGGAAAGTGAAAGCTTTCTATTTATGGGAAACATGATGAAGGTTAGAATTGAAAGTGTAAGGACATATAGAATTGTGTTAGATATGATCTATTGTCTTGATCTAGAGAAGTGTCTATATGTTTAATATGCTCTAGAAATCTGTTTTTGTTTCTATTGGATATTTTAGGATTTGATTTAGGACTGGGCATGGTTGTTTTCATTGTATCGTGGAACAAACCTTAGTGGTACTGGTTTATTTTCGGATACTTTGTATTGTTTCAATCTAAATTGTACTTTTTTAATTCCATGTTTAATGTTGATGTTTAATGTGATGTTGGTATGAAAAGGAATATACTCAACGATGTTCTATTGTATGGCATAAAAGACTCGGTCATGTATCCAAAGAAATGAATTTGAGGCTAATTAAAAATAGAGTTTTCTCTCAATTGGATTTTACCGATTAGAATGATACTTGTGTGGATTACATTAAGGGTAAGAAATCAAACATGTATCAAAACATGTTGCCACAAGGATTAGTGAATTACTTGATTTAATACACTAAATATTTGTGGTCCTTTCGATGTACCGTCTTGAGGCGATGAGAGGTATTTTATCACCTTCATTGATGATTACTCTAGGTATATACCTATATTTACTGTATGAAAGAACTTAATCAGTTGATGTCCTTGAGACATTCATTACAGAGGTTGAGAGGTAATTAAATAGAAAGCTTAAGTAATATGTTCCGATAGAGGTGATGAATATTATGGAAAGACATTGGAAGTTGGACAAATTCCAGGTCCATTTAAGAAACTCCTTGAGTCTAAGGCATTTGTGTTCAGTATACAATGCCCAGATTGCTATATCAAAATGGTGCAGCAGAAAGGTGTAATCGTACATTGATGGAAATGGTGAGAAGTATGATGAAGGTTGTGGGAAGCAGTTATAATCATTTTGTGTATGTAGATGATATTTTTCTTGCCGCTAGTGATCGTGGATTATTGCATGTGAAGGGCTACCTTTCTAGCAACTTTAAGATGAAGGTATGGGTGGGCTTCCTATGTGATCAGAATATAAATATTTCAGGATAAATTACAAGGAATTTTGGGATTGTCTCAAAAAGGCTTAAAGCAACAAAGTTCTAGAAATATTTAAGATGGAATCATGTACACCTAGTCCAGTTCCATCCATAAATGAGATAATTTTAGTAGTCCCAATGTCCAAATAACGACATGGAGCGCAAAGAAATGGATAATATCCCTTATACTTATTTAGTCGGGAGTTTGATGTATGCTCAGACATGTACTAGGTTGGATATAAGCTTTGAGGTCGGTATGTTGGGTCATCATCATCAAATTCTGGACTGGTTCATTGGAGAGCTACAAAAAAGGTTTTAAGGTACTTGCAAGGCACTAAGGATCACATGCTCACATATAGAAAACTAGTAAACTTAAGGTTGTTGGTTACTCGGACTTGAACTATGTTGGATGTTCGGATACCTGGAAGTCTATATTCGTCTATGTTTTCCTTCTAGCTAATGGAATTGTCTCGTGGAAGAGTAGTAAGCAATTTGTTATTGTTACTTCCATTATGGAGGCTAAAGTTGTAGCATATTTTGAAGTTACAATTCAATCGTTATGGTTGCGCAATTTTGTTGATGGTTTAGGCATCGTTGGTACCATTGTTAAACCGATGAGGATTTATTGTGATAATGAAACAATTTTATTCTTCTCCAAGAACGATATATACTCCAAGGGTGTCAAACATATGGATTTAAAGTATCTATCTATCCAAGGGTGCCAAGGATATGATTTCGGATTCGTTGACTAAAGGACTAGCTCCTAAGACATTTATTGGTCATGTTAGTGAAATGGGAGTAGTCGCGAAGTCCTTGTATAGCGGATGATTAGTCATACATGTATGAATATATGTCTAGCACATTTATGTTTGTTTAATACTATAGATATCGATGTTTGTTTGGATTTTGCTTATCTATTAATCATATTTAGTTATGCATATTTGTTATGATTATAGATATAAGATCTTATTTTAAGACATTTTCGAATAAGTTATTTTCGAGTGTCTATCTTATTAATTTGTGTTTGTTGAATTGGATTCACCTGTAATACATGGAAATAATTGGGACGTTTGTCAGGCCTGTGACCGCCATGATTAGGTCGGTTTAGCTCTTACGAAGTTGTGACTTGTATATTACATTATTTAAGTGAGCTTAAATTATGTTAATATGTTATATACTTGTTATATATGAATCAAGTGGGAGAATGTTAGAAATTTTGATTTCTAATATTGATTTATATAATTTAAGTAATTAATAATTGTTGTTATACACACAATGATAATTAGTGTAGTATTGAGGAGACAATTATCGGGTGTAAATACTTTCGTCCTATACTGTGAAAATATAAGTTTGAATGGTGTTATGTGTAACTGGAAAGTAGAGGACATTTCGATTATTTTGACATTTCGATTATTTTGTGATTTAAAAAATAGTAGAATTAATTTTTTTTTTAAAAAGACTCACGTGGACAATAGTTTTTTTTCAAAGCTCTTTCTTTTTATCTCTTAAAAAAAAGAACTCTCTATTTTGGGATTCTGATTCTTTCATCAGAATCAAACAGATCTGATATCATCACAAGATAATTGAGGATTATGCAGTATTGTAATTGAATAACTTTATTATTTCTTGCTTTTAGGATATTCGACTATCATAATAAAATGACCAAGTAAATTTTCATTTATTTTACTGTAATTCTTAATAATTATGTCATGAGCTTAATTTGGTTGATTTAATTATCCTTTCAAGATACTTATGTGTTAATTGTTTCATCATATAAAATTAATTGATTTTAACCAATAACAGTATACGTAAAGTGGAAATGTAATTAAGATGGGATTTTATCAATAGAAAGAATGGATCATAATCGTAATCGTAATTATCTCCCATAAACTACATAATTCAAAGTAAAACTACATAAACATGACAAAGAAACTCATCGAGTCAACGAAGAAGATGATGATCTTCACTCAACTTGTTTACATACACAAACACAGAGCAAAATCCCTCCCATATTATTGTTTCAACGAAGAAGAGACCATCTTTCGAAACTCATCAACTTCAAACCTCTTTTTTCAAATCCCTGGTCGTCGTTCCGTCGGCACGGGCGGAGACAGCCTTGGTTGACGGTGTAAGCAGCCCTCGCAGCACGGCGAGGAACCCAAGCGCTATAAAAGGAAAGTACATCATCGCCAGTTTATCCGCCATAGGCTTCTTGGATCCCAGCATGTCTCCCACCATAGCCGTCTGAAAATTTCAGCAGAGCGTAATTAGAACCGAGCTTAGAGGAAAGGGACGGAGATTCAGATTAATTTACCGTGGAGGTAGCTAGGGCGGAGCCAAAGATGAGGCAGGTGGATTTGAACCAAGGCTTGGAGTTCAACAACCCGTAAAGGTTGATCATAGCGAGCGGCCAGACAAAGAAAATCTCCAGCTTCATGAGCGCCATGAAAAAAGCAGGCTGCTCCAGCAGCAAGTAATCCTGGTGCTCCGTCGTGTACCATTTGTACAGACGGACGAGGACGGCGGGGACGGCGGATTCCGGCAGAAGGGCTTGGGCGTCGAGCAACGGAGGAACCAACGACATGGACAAGAATGTTAGCAACAGAATCGCATCCACCACTTTGCCTATGAATCCCATGTTTCTCTTTTCGACGATCACTGTTTTTGTTTTTGATTCTCCTGCAAGTGATTTGGTGCTCTAATATTTGATTTGACTTTGGCGGAGAGTGGTGGTGGGTGGATTAGTTATGACACTATTATATTTGGTAAAAAGCAGCCACGTTTGACGAGACGAATAAAAAATAGGTATATTACGTGTTTAGTACTTAAATTATTAATTTTGGTCTTTCTTAATACTTCAGCTTTTAATTTTTTAAAATTATACTTAATATTTAATTTTTATTTCCTTTTAGTACTCCACTGTAAAAACTTACACATCTAATACCTAAACTATTAATTTTTTTCCGGTTTAGTACATATACGTTCAATTTTATTCAAAATTTAACGTTAAATAATTTTGAATACGAATACTAAAATGAAATAAAATTTAAAATTTAGGCATGGTTTTGAAAAAAATACTAAAACGAACTAAAATTGATAGTTTATGTACTAAATGCATAATTTGCCCTAAAAATATATGAAATGAAATGGGGAATTTTTTTCCTTAATCGGCGGCTCCGCTGCGATCAAAATACATACTAAACCAGTCAATTTTGATTTCTTGGTCATACTTTTGACTAACGGGCATATCCTTGTAAGTTTTCTAGTTATGATCTAATATCTTTGAAGATTTATTTTAAAAATAGGTGTTTAAAATATGTTTTTTTTATTTTTATTTTACGAGTTATGAAACTCGCATATTAAAAGCCTCCAAACCCTTAAGAAATTACATCATTATCATGTTAGAATTACACACCTGATTGTATGTATGTCGGCAAGATACATAGTTCATGAAGTAACCATTTGTTGAATGGCCAAGTGAAGAAAGTTGACGATGATGTGTTGCCAAGCTCCATATTATCTTAATAATTAAGAATTAAGGAGGCCATAAACGTGTTAAAAGATAGGGTGGCAGCTGTCCAAAGAATATTTTTTTTTGCATGTTGCCAACGTTGGCAATTGCATGAAGGAAGCAAGTGTACGGCAGCAAAATGAAATGATAGCATCCTTAATGCTTAACCATTATGCATCCTGAAACAACCACTGAAATATGATGTACGTGAGTAGTGAATGAAAGAAAGAAAAAACCGAGAGTTAGAGAGAGAGCTTAGCAAAGCTATTAGAGAGAGGGTGAAGCTTAGCGAAGCTATATTGGTGGTGTTTGTAAATTAGTAGCAGCTAGTGTTGTAGTATCAGAGTAACGTCGTTGTAATGTATTTTGTCACATATCAATAATAGTTTTGAGTTATAAAGTATCGAAGTGCCCACCTACGCTTTCAACGTATCACAAATAATCACATTAAAAAAACGATTCAAGGCTTCAATTATCCGAGAACCAGGGATGGGCCGCGGGTAGTCGTACCTAAAATTTTAAAATTACTATATATTTTAAATATTTTATATGTATTCTTTTATTGAAAATCTATTTTCGTCCTATAAAACTTTACATGTTCAAATTCGCTCCTAAAATTTTATAAGTTCAAATTCACTCCTACACAAATTTGCATTTGTCCCTACCGAGAAGTGTATGTTGGGATTATCATTATACAGGTGTTATCGCAATGGTTTGTTTGAAAATATTTTTCTATCTGATTTTTAGTTTCACATTTATAACATACCGTGAGTGTATTTGATTTGGGGAAGTCTTACGTGCGGCAGGTTAATATACGACTAAGGAAATACGTTACTGGAAATATTATTTTTTAATATTTTCGGTAAAAATTACCTAAAACATTATTATTTCTACTGAAAATATTATTATTGGGCGCTTTACCGAATTTGTTAACATATTTGGTAAAACGCTACCTAAAACATTATTTTTTTATCGAAAATGCTAATATTGGGCACTTTACTGGAAATGTTAAAAAAACATTAATGTTTTAGGTAAAAAAAATAATGTTTTTGGTAATTTTTTTACTGAAAATGTTAAAAAATAATAACATTTTTGATAGCGTCTTTCCTTATCGTATATTAGGATTGCCGTACGGCATAACCCCTCATTTGGTGTTATTCAATTTTTTGTTGAAGTATGTTATTGTACTGATTTGATCAGTTTACTTACTTTATTAACCTTTTATCTTAATGTAAACATTTATTGAGCCAAAACAAACAGGTTCCCTATAAAGGAAAACGTCATTGCATTTTATCTTAATTGGGATGAGTCACCGCATTATATTATTGTATAATATATAAAATTACGTTTATATTATCTACAATTTCTAGGCAAGAAATATCAACGACAATACAACTCTTAATTTTACACGGCACTTAGGTTTTACGTATTATAACAAGAGTTACTCTTTGCAATTTTTCTTTAAAATACAAC
This sequence comes from Hibiscus syriacus, assembly GCF_006381635.1. Taxonomy (NCBI): domain Eukaryota; kingdom Viridiplantae; phylum Streptophyta; class Magnoliopsida; order Malvales; family Malvaceae; genus Hibiscus; species Hibiscus syriacus. The sequence goes on from NW_024063414.1 coordinate 852,796, forward strand.
TCATAAACCTGTTCAGGTTCTTTGCTAGCAGTAGCTAATTCTCTTTTTTATATATAAAAGTACAAGGATAAATTATGTTTTAGTACCTAAACTATCAGTTTTAATACGTGTTAATACTTAAACTTTCATTTTTTTCAAAACCATATCTAAGTTTGTTTTATTTTAGTACCATGTCGTTAACAACTTTAGTTTTTTTTTTTAATTTTAGTATCTCATTTAAAATTTAACGTTAAATTTTGAAAAAAATTGAATGTTTAGGTATTAAACGCGTTAAGTTTTTAATGACGTGATACTAAAATGAAATGAAAACTAAACATTAGGTATGGTTTTGAAAAAAATTGAAAGTTTATATACTAAATCGGACCAAACTGATAGTTTAGGTACTAAACGCATTAAGTTTTTAGCCACGTGATACTAATTATGTATGATTTTGAAAAAATTAAAAGTTTAGGTGTTAAAACGGACCAAAACTTTTAGTTTAGGTATTAAACGCGTATTTTACCACAACAAAACTCTTAGTAAAATGTTAAAATTATTAGAGATTTTAATTAGAAATTAATTTCATCCGGTTCTGAAAGTTTGTGGCGTGATTCATCTGGAGAAAATTAAAATTTAGTGAGAGAAAAAATGGAGATATGTAACGGTAGTGTACATGTTTATTGTTTAGGGTTTAGTGTATATATATATTAAAACTAGGTTTTCTAGAGATCTGGGCAGCTTTCTTTTGTTTTTGTATGTACGGAGAAGGAAAACTTTAGAAATCGATGATGGGTTCTCCTATTGTGAGATTGCGTTCAACCGTCCATGGCAGATCAAAGAGCTTTGCCGTAACGAATTTGAAGATCTTGTTCACGTTGATGTTGTATGCAGCAATTGAAAAGAAGAGTGTAGCATTTAGGGCCTTCGCATATGCTCTTGCCTGTCATGAAAACCCAAAAACCGAACCATTATCGTCCGGGGATATACTCGTAGATCGGTTTCCGGTACCGGATTCCGATGTTTGGAAGACATAACATGCCTCTCCGGTGTTCTTAAAATGGTTCTATCAAACAAGAATGGTAAGACCAATTTTCCTGACTAGCAATCTTCCACTGCAAATCGATAGGAAGTTGAATGAAATCGTCGAATTTGGTTCCAATCAAAATCGGTATCGCCATCTGCGTAATCAAGTGTCGCAATAATCAACGTACAATAGAGTTCCCAAACGATGGTAAATGATGAAAAATGTGAAAACCTGATTCCATTTCCTTGCTTCTTGATACCAGCTTATGACACTGCAACCACAGAATACATAAACAAAATCAATTCAGAATATTACCCAGATTTCAAAATTCAAGGAGCTAATTGTTGATGATCATACTTGGTTAAAGTGCATCTGCTTGTTAGATCAAACATGAAAAGAATTGCTGCAGAATCTTGGCAAGCTAGGGGAATGTGATTTGGTGATTTCTCTGCTCCTGCATTTCCAGTTTCAAAAATAAATAAAGTTTCTTATATATTGTTGTAATTTTGTTTAAAAAATGGCATACCATCAACTTCCCAGATACTGTAATATATTCTTGCTCCTTCTACAATAAATGTTTTGTCCATCAAATTCAACCCTTTCTCTTGATTGTCTTCTTGTTCATCTTTCTCATCCCCAATATATTTCACCTTCGAAAGACAATGAAAAGATGTGCATTCAATTAACAAACATATCAGTGTTTGTAGATTTGGTCTTGGAGCTAACCAGAAAACTGGTTTTACCAATTTGAGGGTCACCCAAGAGGCTGATCTTCAACGGAACCAAATCCGAGTCCTTAAGATCTTGGCGGCCGCTACTATGGCAAACGGGCGACGGCGGCGTAGTGAGGTTAGTCGACGCCGTGGAACCGTCGGCGGCGGGGGTGGCAGCACGTGGTAATATACGGTACCCGATAGGATTTCCCGGGGAACACATGAGGAGTCTGTCCCAAAAACAACAAAAGCACCGCCGCAGAAGCAGAACGCGACGCTGGACTCTGAGCCTGAAGCTGCTTTTAGCCAATTTGGGGGCGATCTGGGTCATAATTCCTCACTCTCGATGGCCTCGGACTGTATGGATTTCGACCATGAAATCTAAATCCCCAGGGCTGTATAAATTCTCGTGATTTTTCAAAACCTTGTGGATATTCTTGGAAAAAGCGCTCCAATTTTCAGTTTCAACTGACGAATGGGAGACCTTTTTAGCGACTGCTTAAACGGGACGGTTGCCCGGCATTAGGAACGAATCATTTTCAGTTAGTCAAATTAACTGATCGGATTGGAATTTAATTTGATCAGTCGGTTTGATAATTAGCTATTAGATCAATGTGTTTAATTTTTTGGCCAAATTACGTGTTTAGTACCTAATCTATCAGTTATGGCCCATTTTAGTACCTAAACTTTTAGTTTTTCAAAATTATACCTAAAGTTTAGTTTTTGTTTCATTTTAGTACCCACCGCTAAAAACTTTAGTTTTGTTTCATTTTAGTACCCGTTTAAAATTTAACGTTAAGTTTAAAAAAATTGAAAATTTAGGTATTAAAACGGACCAAAATTGATAGAGAACGCGTTAAGTTTTTAACGGCGGTATACTAAAATGAAATGAAAACTAAATGTTAGGTATGAATTTAAAAAATTTGAAAGTTAAGGTACTAAAATGGATTAAAACTGATAGTTTAGGTACTAATGGTGTAGTTTATCCTATTTTTTTAATAGTCTAAGGTAATTATAAGATAATAATATACACATAATCTTTCTTAATCGTTGACAATATACACACCCTATAGATGCAGTTGCTCAAACTCGAGACCTCACGGGAGAGCAATACTTACTTTAACCACTGAGATACTCGATTAACCAAATTAATTGAAATATTAGATATTTAGTGTATTATATATTATATATATTTTAATAGAATAAGACACAATTATTTTTCAACTACATTAAATTCATTAAACTTAATCAAACAAACTTAATTCAATTGAAAAATGTTACATCTAGTACACATAAATTAATCAAACTAAAAGTTTTAGAATGTTTTGAGTAATTTAAAAACCGATTGAATTAATAGATTTTATTTATTTCAGTTAATAATTTTTATCTAATTAAATAAAAATAATGCATTTACTTTAATTTTGATTAATTTGAATTGATCGAGAATCGAATTAATCAATTGAATACGTTTACTTCTTTATGTATTGACCTGAGGGTTATTTCCGCAACTTTCTAGGTCCAAAATCAATTTGGTTTAGTGGTCTAATATCCCATAAATGGATTGAGGCCCAATCAAGTCCAAACCAGTAAAATTAGTCCAATAGGTCATGCGGGTAAAAAAATTTGTCCATTAGGTTGTCTCAAAGATGAAAAATTATTAGATCAACCTGGTTTACCACGCCATCCGTGGTCTCAGCCAATAATATTATTTCATCTTATTTTTTTTTTCAATGTAAATCTTCACATATTTCAAACGTGTAAATAAAGAATTGGCAGTTACTTGGAAGTTATTTTAAAATTGATAAATGTGATTCACTGGGGCCATAAGTGATGTGGTGAGTCGGGATCATGAAATAATTTCTCCTCAAATATTAATTTGAAATCTACGAGAAATGTTCCAGTGCAGGTAAACTCATCACGTTCACATGTTGAGTTCACCCCAAATAATATTTTTATTCAAACTCGTCACGTCGAAGCGATGAGTTTCAAAAAATATAATTTTTTATTAAAATTTTATCACATCATAATGACAAGTTCTAATAAAAAAATATATTCTAATTCGTTGTAACAAATGTCGTAGTTTCCAAATAAAATATCTGATGCCATATTAGGCTAAATAATTAGTTCGTCTATAGTATTGGGCCAATTTTACAAGTCCAAGCCAGTTAAAGGTGCAATAGTCCAAGGTGTTTTCTTTAGAGCCCAAGGTATTATATTAGACTTAGATATTTATTAAAATATATTATCTGTATTTTAAAATTACTAACCAAAATATCATTGTATTATTAAATTAAATTTAAACATATTTTAAAATATATATATATATGATACCGGTTACTTTGAGGTTAAAATAGTAAAAGTTCATAAATTATCTTATTCTACTTAATTATTTATGATTTCATCTAAGAATTGTCTAGTTTTTAGTAATACTAGAACAATCAAATTATAATATAATAATCACTGTAAATTTATATTAAATAAATGATTAAAACACAATATATAAAAATTAACTCAAAACATAATGCAATACATAATGTATTACAAACTTAAAATATAATAATCATGTGTTTATTTTTTTATTGTTAAGTTGACCTCTCATGTAATTATTTATTTTAAAAATATATTAATAATATTTTAATTTTTATCTCACATTATCAACAAACATAACATAAACACTCCAATATGACTATATAAGCTAACCCTATTAAGCTCTTCAACTCATAGAACTAATATGTGTTAAATTACGATGTTAGTCCTAATAATTTTATTTTTAAAATTTTTAAAATGCTAAGGAGCGGATGGCGATCTGCGCCTGTCCTTATGTGGCATCAGCTCGGATATAGTATTAGCTCGAGCGAAACCCCAAAAAAATGTTAAATCGATAAAATTTGACGAAACAATGTCTGACAAATAATTATTTATTGTCAGCGTGATTTTTCGGTAAAATGACCCAAAAGGTGGGTGCTGAGTTGACAAGATCATGTAAGTTTTTTAAAAATTAAATTCTGACTTCACATTCCATTGAGGTTATTATAGATAATTATTATCAACTATATTGGGTTGAATAATGATCAAACCCAACTAATTCATGCTCATTATCCCACTTCTTTGAATACGTGGCTCATAGTTTTTGTTTAAGAAGTTGGTACAATTATTATTCATTAAAGATTTATTAAATAAATATTTAGATTCATTAATGGATTTAATGGTTATAGCTAATCATGTTATCTTATTCTGCGTGGGTTCGAAATTAAACAATTAAATAAAGTATTAAACTCAAACTAGATTCGAAATTAATATAGCATCTCTTTTAATATTAATAACACATTTAACTTTCAAACATTTATATATTTTATCAATTTCACTATGATCAGCTTAATGAGGCTGGACACGTGTCCATTAGTTATTTATTTTGCCGATGGTGCCGACCTTAAAATTTTTCGTGCACACTCTGAAATTTGAGTTTTCTTTAATTAGTTATTTATTTTACGAACGGTGTCCACATTGAAATTTTATTTGTACTCTTTTTATTTAAAAATTTTATGTTATTACTAAAAAATATTTTTGGATCCGCCACCGACTGTCGTGGACAATGGAGCTCTAATAGATTGGATTTATGAATTTGTATTGATTCCCTAACACAAAACACAAAAAAGGAAGATTTGAAGTTCCAACAGATCAAATCAAACTGTTTCTGTTTTTGTATTTCTAAGAAGGTGAACTTGTTTGACCATATGAGAAACTATGGCTGTTCTATTGTTTACTCTCATTACTGTTCTTTCTCTTCAACATCTGCTTAATCTCTGCTTCTTTCCTATCTACAAAGTCAATTATCTGCTTAAAGCTCTTCGTCGCGCGGATGGACCGTCGGCTCGACCTCGAAGGCTCGATCGTCTCGACATTGCTTTCCTCGTCTTCGGGGATGAACCGGCGGTACTGAGCAAAGACTCTGCAAAAGAATATGATGAGAGCAGACGCACAAGCAATGCCACATATGAGGAACAGGCCCCAAAAGCTGTTGAGGGAGAGTTGGTTCTCGCCAACTTGATTAACTTGCGACACGCACTCGCTGTGCGTCAACCATTTGTTACGTATTTTCTCGAGATCGCCGTTCTCCGAGAGCTGCAGGATTGCAGTCGACATATCGACCGCGAGAGGGGAGTCCCTTTGGAAAGCCTGAAAACACGAATGGCGAACGACGATTAAGTCAGATTACATTTCGGACGTGAAACATAGAGTTGTGACGCCATAAAATGGACGTTAGAAATGTAACGTTGATACTTACGAAGCCCCATCCGCTCTTCGTAAATTCGGGGCCAACAATTTGGTATTGACAGTTGGTGGTCGATAAGAAGAGCTCGACGTAAGGGAGCTCGTCGACAATGGCAGCTACTCCGCCCTTCTTCGGTCCAAGCTCAAGGGCTCTGAGATATGCCTCTGGATTTTTTAAATGAACTATCCTAGATTGTGCTATACTGAGTTCGTCAACCAAATACTTCAAAGCAAACGAACCGTCTTGGATTCCGATAGGTTCGGTACTTGAGATCAAGCTATCAATCCCTCGAATCCCCGATGTTAGCTGCTGCACCGTGAGTATCGATGTTAAACTAGCAGTGTAGCTCGAGTTAATGATCAGAACTATGAATAGCCATATGATCAACACCAATCGTCCCAAAGTGCTCACGGTGGTTTCTCCTGCATTAGACCGAAACAGAGGATTTTACGCGTTCGTGACATGGAATTTCGTCGAAGCATAGAGGGCTAATGATTTACTTACTGTGCGAGAAAAACATCGTCGAGAAGCTAAACCTGCAATTAGGGAAAACAGACGTCAACACAATCGCTACGTCTAGTTCATAACAAATCCGAGCCTAGTGTTGCAGCCTCGGTTAACATGCACCAGAAGGATGAAATGCAGACTCTTTGTAAAGAAAAATGCACTTGATCATGCATAATTATGGTTTTCGTAATATGACACTGTAATTTATTGCCAATGAGGTAATTAATAGACTAACCAACAAATTGTTATAAGCTGTTGCCTCGGAGGACCGCGAAATTCTTGGTTCATCCGGTGCTCGAGAATCCACACGACAGCTCCGACAAAGAGAAAGAATGCAGCAGTGACAAACCACATTTCTCTAGTAAATGGCTTGAGGAACGCCCAAGGGCTTGATTTGGCCTCCTTCACTGGCGCAACAACGACGAGTCCGGATTCCATATAAGGCTGCGTAAAGTCTACGATCTTTGTCCTGTTCGTTACGATAGTAACATCTCCAACTGCAGCATCATATACCTAAAGAATAAGGCAGCTAGTCAAGATAGTTCCTAGAACCTCGATCTTGAGCGGGGGAGCCGAAAGCCTCGGACCGTTGCTCAAAATCGGATTAGCTAAATTCGAAGGGCAACCAGTTAAAGCAGATACTCACGTTTTGAGAAACCTTGTAGACAAGGTCATCATAGCTCGGATTTCTTTTACCATCCCCGAATAACATATACGTGTGAGGGACTGCATACGGGAGCAAGCTTATCGCTGCTTCGAAGACATCAATGCAGTATCCTCTTACACCCTGAGGACTCTTGTCTTTCGAGGCAAACTCTTTATAACCGACTCGGTTGGGTACAGCGATTCGCAGAGGCTGCCCATTGTTAGGAAATACCCATCCCCTTGGCGTTGCGGTAGTGTCACCGGGCCATATCACACTGTAAAGATGTTGACTGCCAGTAGATACATTGGGAGGCTTTGAATATAAGGTCTCCGGGGGAACGATCGAGAGATGAGAATAATTCGACCAATAGCCTATTCTACGAGTTCCGGTTCCAACAACATTAAGAACATCATATGCAGGATGAACTAGATGTTTATCTGGATTAAACTGAACCTGACCACTTAGACCAGTGAAGTTCATTCTCAGAAGTGTTTGAAGAAGTTTTTCGCCGCCATTAAACACACGAAGCGATGCTAGATTCAGCATGCTGCCATTGGTATCGTGCAGATTCGGGTCACTAGAGAACGACAAATTTCCGCCTTCGTAGAGAAAAGCCTCGAGGGCGTGTGCGGCCAACCAAACCGAATCATAAGCATAAAGTGCATAAGAATTGAAGCCTTCATGACCTGCACTTCCCTTGTACTTCAGGTTGTTCCACTTAGACATAAAACTCTTCTTCAGATCAGTATCGGGGGTGTAATGACGGAGAGCGATGACTCCTTGCAAGAGATTCATCGTGTCGGGATCGACCGACTCCTTCGAATCCATGTACGAAGGAAGCCAGTCCGTAGCAATCCAAACATAGCCATCACTCATCATACTAAGAGACTTAGCAACAGAGAAGATATTCACACCAGTGTCTGGATTAACATGAACTACATAAACTCGAGACTCCATCAGGTTAACCTGGACGAGCAAGTCATTGAGCTTACTCGCGGTGTCTCCGGGGACAAAGGCGGCCTTATACGAAATCCTGGCACGTTTTGCCGCCAGGGCATCACCCAAAACAGAAATCCCACCTCTCCCATAATCATCATCCACATATATAGCTATCACTTCCCTCCAACCGTAGTAATGGACTATATCGGCGATCGCATACATTTGGAAGTAGTCGCTGTGCGTAGTCCGGACGAATACGGGTACTGCATCGACGAAAGAGTCGGATCCGTTGCTCCAAACGAGAGAAGAGGGACATGAAGCTCATTAACAACATGAGAGATAACATGAGCTATACTGGAGGATTGCGGACCGATCGCGACGAGAACATCACTCTCCATTAGCTGCAAAGCTACACAAACAAAGACAGCAGGCTAAAGTTGAGTTGATCATCAATAAAATCTCTTTAAAACAGAAGATTAGTGCAAATTAATAGATTTTTATATTACAGTGCCACAAGTATCAGACGTTTTAGGCACAAATTGAAGGGTATATAAGAGAAAAACACACACCTTCCATGGTTCCAACAAATCCACTGCAATTTGTGTCACGGACAACGAGTTTCAATTGAAGCCCATTAAGAATGTTGGCATTGGAGTTGACGTCATCAATGGCGGCTTCAATCGCAGGCTGTGCTGCTCTTCCAATGACTGAATTCAACGTGAACAAAGCTCCAATATTTATAACTTTTGGCTTCAAAGAAGAAGAAGAAGAGTTCGAAGAAGCTGAAACATTCACAGTGCTGCAGATGACTCCAACAGGGATGCATAGGAACCAAAGACTCAACAACATGAAAATTCTTCTGATGAATCTGGGAATCAACAAGACCTCATCCATGTCTTCTTATGACCAAAAACAAAACAAAAAAAAATCTTGTCTTTGAAACAAGACAAACTGGATTTTTCCTGTCTCAGATTATCATGAATTCAAGATTCCAAGCACCACCTGCCGACAAAGGTAAGCAAAAACGTGAACAGAAGCAATCAAGGAGAAATACATGCACTTCTGGGGATGAAACCAACATGGGGTTTTACTAAAATTGTCAACAACAGTTTAAAAATGAAGGATGAAAAGAACAGCAGTGAGGTTTTTTTTTCTTAAAAAAAATCTAACAAAAATGATTCGAAATACCCAAGATTTTTTTAGCACTTACAAGATCCAAAGCTCACATCCTAATATCCCATGGTACAGCTCAAAGAATTTAATAATATACAAGTGCTAAAATTGACACGGAAAACCAACACATGCAAAAGCCAATCAGCTAAGAGAAAAAACAATAATATATAAAGAATATAACTAATTATTCAATATATATATATATATATATATATACAGAATTGAGTTTGAAGAACAACTTGCCATTAACATATTACTCAATGCTTTAACAAAGGGTTTTGAGGGCTTAAGTAAGGCATACGATTCCCTGTCTTTTTTCCATTGTTAATGTCTGTTTCCATGGCTGGCTGTTCTACTTCTACCATACAAATTCCCACCCTTTTCCTTTTAATTTTTTTATATTATATTATGTTAGCCTTTTTAGTGTAGTAGTAACGAATCTTTGTTTCATTAATCACTGGTTCACGTCATGCTTTTACTTACGGCAAACATTGCATAGGTGTGCTGTTTGCCTTGTCGAAATTTTAAAATTAAGTGACTAAAACAGAAATAGAGAAAACTTTGATTGACCAAAACAGTAGTTTACCAAAGTATAAAGTATATAAACGTTAAGGTCATCTCCAACCCTCATCTTTACTTTACAACATCTCTATATCTACCCTAAAGATGAAACAATAATTTATTTCCAGCATTATCTCTACATATAATAAAAAAACCAAAAATCAAAAAGAAAAAAAAATCCTCAACATACAAATTAGAAGAAGAAAAAATTGTAGCGCAACTACAGTGCAACACCAGTTGTAGCGTGCACTATAGCCCTACGCTACAATCCAACATAACAATGACGATGGGCTAGAGCATAGAATCATCTCCAAAGTGGAGATGAATGTCACTCCAACGATGCGCTGGAGATGACCTAAGTAGTAGTTCCATTTGAGCTGTTGGAGACTTGGTGAATCTAATCTTTCCACTAAAATATATATTTCTTATTAACCATAGGCGAGTATCACTCAGTATTTATTTAAAGATAACTCTTAAGTATTTGACTTTGAAGATTTGCATTTTCGGTATTTTTTGATGTTAGAATCCTAGATCTCAATGAACAATAACAATCCATTTATCATCGAGGTCTTTTGATTAAAGGGATGATTGTGATCCCTTACGGTTCCGAGTTCGAATACTAGTGATTGCATGATATTTGAATATTTATTGTCAAATGAAAAATAGTATTTAGAACAATACTACCATTTTAATCCCTCTATATTAATAAAAATTATTATTAAATTATTTTAAAATTTTGGGAATTAAAATTTATATCTAAGAATTAAATAATAATTGGCCAATTGATGCTTCATATATATTTTTTTGAATACAAAGACCATAAGAAAATTAAATTAAGATTTTTGAGTCAACTCATAAATTGGCAACGGCTCTTTAAAAATTAATTCTATAATAAATATCTGTCCAAAAGTCTAGGTTATGGGCCAAGTTTGTCAAATTTGATTGAACACGTGTCATTTGAATAAAATTATTTAAATTATTAAAATATGTATAACATATTTTTTTATTAGTCTATTAATTTTATCAGGTTTACTATTTAAATTGAAAGATAAAATGTTAAACTATGTTTCGATATAACAATTTAAGGTAAAATGGTTTTTGGACTTGAATTGAATTTACAAAATGTTTTTGGACTTAATTGAATTTATTCAAAGTTTTTAAAAGGTTTCAAAAATAATTCAAAATCAATTAAAATTCGGATTTGAGCCAAAAATATTTTAAGGGGTTTCAAGATTGCCCAGGGGGTACAGATACCCCGGGTACAGATACCCCCCCAGGGGGTACAGATACCCCCTGCAGGTTTTTGCCTCCGAGAAAAACAGAATGTCCAGGGGGTACCGATTCCCCCCCAGGGGGTACCGATTCCCCCCAGTTCAACAGCCCAACGGTCATAATATTTGAATATTATGAAGGGGTATCGATTCCCTATGAAGAGGTACCGATTCCCTCTATTCTGGGCAACCTTTTTGAGTATAAAAATCATCCCCAAACGGCTCTAAAACATCCCCAACGGCTATATACGACTTCAAACTCATTCCAAGCTATAAATACAAGCTGAGGACACTTGAAGAAGAAAGAGAACAACTATCCAAGCAATCAAACACAAGAGAAGAGTTTTTCAATCTTATTTCATCTTTCTCTTGTAAATATTTTGTTCTTGTGAGCTCAATTTTGTAAACACCTACCTTAGAGAGGTTTTCTTGTTTACACTTATTATCCTTTTGTAAAGGGGAAAGGTTCTAGCTTAGCCCGTGTAAAAGCTAGGGAAAGGTTCTAGCTTAGCCCGTGTAAAAGCTAGGGAAATGTTCTAGTTTAGCCCGGAAAAACTAGGGAGTTGTAAGGTTATCTCTTTGTCCTCAAAAGAAAGAACAAATTAGTGAATTTGTTGGAAAATCCTTGGTGAGGAGCTAAGGTAGTGGATGTAGACTTTGGTTGATAAAGTCGAACCACTCTAAATCGCTGTGCAATTTTCTATCTTTCAATCTCCTTACTCCCTAAACACAAAACCATTCCGACCCCTCTTTGCAAACCGTTTCGGTTGTCGATTCGAGCTTCCGAAAATCCTAACAATTGGCATCAGAGCCTAACTCGTTAAGAAGGTTTAACCACCTTGAGACGATCCTAGAAGAAGCTCTACCAATTCCCGACACAACCGAGAAGATGGCCTCCACCTCCGGCTCGTTCCACATGGAAGACTCCCTACCAACAGACAAGCCTCCATACTTCAATGGAGACAACTATCATCATTGGAAGAAATTAATGAAGGTATTCATCCAATCCAATGATCTTGATGTATGGGAGATAATCGAGAATGGCTACTCTTCTCCAAAGAAAAAGGAGAAGAAGCGAAGTGACAAAGAACGGAAGAAAGCTCAACTTAATGCCAAGGCCATGCACATGTTGTTTTGTGCATTTGGTCCTGAAATCTATGAAGGAGTTTCTTCATGTTCAAGTGCCAAGGAGCTTTGGAATAAGCTCGAGGAAATCTATGGAAACAAGAAAGAAGAACCAACAAAGGTGGTGTCTCTAATGGCTTATGAAGAGCCCGAGGTATCTTCTAACTCAAATGAATTTAATTCATATACGTTTGATGAGTTACAAGATGCTTTTAATAGATTATATTCGGAGTTTGAGACCATGAACTCCAAATATAAGAAAATGATTTCAAAATTTAAAATTGAAAACGATTTTCTTTTTGTTAGGATTTTTGGAAGCTCGAAACGACAACCGGAACGATTTGCAAAGAGGGGTCGGAACGGTTTTGTGTTTAGGGAGTAAGGAGATTGAAAGATAGAGAATTGCACAGCGATTTATAGTGGTTCGACTTTCTCAAACAAAGTCTACGTCCACTACCTTAGCTCCTCACCAAGGATTTTCCAACAAATTCACTAATTTGTTCTTTCTTTTGAGGATAAAGAGTAACCTTACAAACTCCCTAGTTTTTCCGGGCTAAACTAGAACCTTTCCCTAGCTTTTACACGGGATAAGCTAGAACCTTTTCCCTTTACAAAAGGATAAAATAAGTAAACAAGAAAACCTCTCTAAGGTAGGTGTTTACAAGATTGAGCTCACAAGAACAAAATATTTACAAGAGAAAGATGAAATAAGATTGAAAAACTATTCTCTTGTGTTTGATTGCTTGGATAGTTGTTCTCTTACTTCTTCAAGTGTCCTCAGCTTGTATTTATAGCTTGGAATGAGTTTGAAGTCGTATATAGCCGTTGGGGATGTTTTGGAGCCGTTTGGGGATGATTTTTATACTCAAAAAGGTTGCCCAGAATAGAGGGAATCGGTACCCCTTCATAGGGAATCGATACCCCTTCATAATATTCAAATATTATGACCGTTGGGCTGTTGAACAGGGGGGAATCGATACCCCTGGGGGGGAATCGGTACCCCCTGAACATTCTGTTTTTCTTGGAGGCAAAAACCTGCAGGGGGTATCTGTACCCCCTGGGGGGTATCTGTACCCGGGGTATCTGTACCCCCTGGGGGGGGAATCTATACCCCCTGGGCAATCTTGAAACCCCTTAAAATATTTTTGGCTCAAATCTGAATTTTAATTGATTTTGAATTATTTTTAAAACCTTTTAAAAACTTTGAATAAATTCAATTAAGTCCAAAAACATTTTGTAAATTCAATTCAAGTCCAAAAACCATTTTGCCTTAAATTGTTATATCGAAACATAGTTCAACAATCTCCCCCTTTTTGATATAACAAAACATTTGAAAAATTGTTTTTGACAAAACTCCCCCTTAGTAAAATGTTTAATGAAAAAGATACTAGTTGTTGGAAAACATATGAAAATGTTAAGCTCCCCATTTTCTCCTTTTTCATTAAGAAATTGAATTTTTCAAACCATAACCTCTCCCCCTTTTTGTTATATCAAAAATAATTCAATCTTTGAAGTTCAAAATAACTTTGGAGAGTAAGTAGTAAATTTGACATTTTAAAAATCATTTGAAAAATCAAAACTCCCCCTGAATAAATGCATTCCAAATAAAATTAAGCTTTTAAGTTCATGACACTTAAACAAAATATTGAATTTCTACAAATAATAACAAACATGTTAGAGGCACATGAAATTCAATATATCCAAGTCTAAAATACTTTATGCAATACCAATTGTTGAAATTTGATATTAATACCAATTGTTAAAATTAAGTGCATATGCATAAAGTTTTCCAAAAATGTTATGCATTTGAAAATTTTGATATCAATTGTTAAAGAGATATCATTTTCATTTAAACCACATGCATAAACATTCAAATTTAGGTCAAAAATTTTTAAAATTTGTAAAATCAAAGTATTTGAAAAATTGATATCAATTGTTAGAGAGATATCAATTGCATTACAACCAATTTTGACCAAAATTTTATTATGATGAACTAAAAAATTTGAAAAATTATTAAGACATTAAAATGTTCATCATAATTTCTTTTTAACATACATGAGATTAAAAATAATACATAATTACTTAAAATCAAAACTCATGCATGCTTAAAATTAAATGAGCAACCAAACAACCAAAATTTAAAGCATTAAGCTTAGAGGTTACCCATTCCTTTTTCATGTGTGGCTAGAGCATCTTGAATATCATCATCTTCATCACCATTGCTCACACACACCTACAAGAGACATTCATTTCGATTTTGGTATCCAAATTGCTTTGGATCCTTGGACGTTAGTTTCAATGCCCCTTGTTCCTTTCGGAACCCATACTTGTCTAATTTTAAAATGTTTTCCTTTCTTCAAAGGACAAGTATGTTCCAAATGACCATGAAAATGGCAATGTGAGCATTTTGCCATTTTTACACATAATAGGTTATTTTTAGAAATTAATTCTTTTTCTTTTGTTAAGCCTTCAAGCTTAACTTCTAACTCAAATTTTTCTTTTCTAAATCATTTATTTTTATTTTTGAAAGCTCTAAATCATTTTTCAAAATTTGATTTTGATTTTCAAAATCAACTTTTGCTTTCAAAATCAAATTATCTTTAATTTTGAGTTTTGAAATTAATTTCGTATATTTGGAATTCATGGTCTCAAATCCCAAATACAACCTATTATAAGCATCTTGTAACTCATAAAAAGTAAATGAATTAAATTCATTTGAGTTAGAAGATACCTCAACTTCTTCATGAGTGGCCATGAGGCATAGGTTGACTACTTCATCTTCATCATCGTCTTCATCAACCTCATCACTTGAATCTTGATAGCTTTCATTGATGCCTACGTCCTCATTCTTCTTCTTCTTCTTCTTCTTGTTTTTCTTCTCTTCCCTTTCTTCATCTTCCTTCACCATCATCTCATGAGTGAGAAGGGAACCAATTAGCTCGTCGAGAGTGAGAGACTTTAGGTTTCTTGCTTCGATAATGGCCGTCTTCTTTGATTGCCACTCCTTTGGAAGAGAGTAAATCATCTTCCTTACGAGCTTCTCATTTGGGATTACTTCTCCATATCCCTTGAGACCGTTGACAATCATAGAAAATCTATCCGTCATAGCTTTGATGTCTTCATCGGGTTTCATCTTGAAGTTCTCGTAGCTATGGTTGAGAAGACTTTTCTTTAATTCCCTCACTTCGTCGGTTCCTTCATGAGTGACTTGGAGCTTATCCCAAATTTCTTTGGCACTGGAACAAGATGAGACTCTTCCATATTCATTTGGGCCTAAAGCACAAAATAGAATATGTATAGCCTTAGAATTAAGCTGAAAATTTTTCTGCTCTTCTCTACTCCAATCGTTGTACTTGCCGGGTAGAAAGGAGTAACCGTCCATGATTGAGTACCAAGCTCCTAGATTGTATGATTGAATGAAGTACATCATCTTATTCTTCCAATGTGCATAATTTGCTCCATTGAAGAAAGGTGGCTTGTTGACCGATTGTGAATCCATAATAGGATATTCTTCAAGATAATAAGCACCGAAGGTGGAAGCCATCTTCTCGGTCGTGTCGGGAATTGGTAGAGCTTCTTCGAGGATCGTCTCAAGGTGGTTAAACCTTCTTAATGAGTTAGGCTCTGATGCCAATTGTTAGGATTTTTGGAAGCTCGAAACGACAACCGGAACGATTTGCAAAGAGGGGTCAAGAACGGTTTTGTGTTTAGGGAGTAAGGAGATTGAAAGATAGAGAATTGCACAGCGATTTATAGTGGTTCGACTTTCTCAAACAAAGTCTACGTCCACTACCTTAGCTCCTCACCAAGGATTTTCCAACAAATTCACTAATTTGTTCTTTCTTTTGAGGATAAAGAGTAACCTTACAAACTCCCTAGTTTTTCCGGGCTAAACTAGAACCTTTCCCTAGCTTTTACACGGGATAAGCTAGAACCTTTTCCCTTTACAAAAGGATAAAATAAGTAAACAAGAAAACCTCTCTAAGGTAGGTGTTTACAAGATTGAGCTCACAAGAACAAAATATTTACAAGAGAAAGATGAAATAAGATTGAAAAACTATTCTCTTGTGTTTGATTGCTTGGATAGTTGTTCTCTTACTTCTTCAAGTGTCCTCAGCTTGTATTTATAGCTTGGAATGAGTTTGAAGTCGTATATAGCCGTTGGGGATGTTTTGGAGCCGTTTGGGGATGATTTTTATACTCAAAAAGGTTGCCCAGAATAGAGGGAATCGGTACCCCTTCATAGGGAATCGATACCCCTTCATAATATTCAAATATTATGACCGTTGGGCTGTTGAACAGGGGGGAATCGGTACCCCTGGGGGGGAATCGGTACCCCCTGGACATTCTGTTTTTCTTGGAGGCAAAAACCTGCAGGGGGTATCTGTACCCCCTGGGGGGGTATCTGTACCCGGGGTATCTGTACCCCCTGGGGGGGAATCTATACCCCCTGGGCAATCTTGAAACCCCTTAAAATATTTTTGGCTCAAATCCGAATTTTAATTGATTTTGAATTATTTTTAAAACCTTTTAAAAACTTTGAATAAATTCAATTAAGTCCAAAAACATTTTGTAAATTCAATTCAAGTCCAAAAACCATTTTGCCTTAAATTGTTATATCGAAACATAGTTCAACACTTTTGAAAACAAAAATAGATTTTGAAAGCCAAAATGAAATTTTGAAAAAGGATTTAAAGCTTTCAAAAATAAAAATTGATAGTTTTGAAAAACAAAATTTTGATTTAAAAGTTAAGCTTGAATGCTTAACAAAAGAAAAAGAAATCATTTTAAATAATTCATTTAGTTCAATAATGACAATATGCTCACATTGTCATTATCATGGTCATAAGGAACATACTTGTCCTTTAAAGAAAGGAAAACATTTTAAAATTAGACAAGTATGGGTTCCAAAAGGAACAAGGGGCATTGAAACTAATGTTCAAGGATCCAAAGCAATTTGGATACCAAAATCTACTTAAATGTCTCTTGTAGGTGTGTGGAAGCAATTGTGATGAAAATGATGATATTCAAGATGCTCTAGCCACACATGAAAAAGGAATGGGTAACCTCTAAGCTTAATGCTTTTAATTTTGGTTATTTGGTTGCTCATTTGATTTTAAGCATGCATGAGTTTTGGTTTTAAATGATTATGCATCATTGTTTTAATCTCATGTATGTTGAAAAGATGATTATGATGAACATTTTAAAGTTATTTTAATTTTTAAGAATTTTTAGTTCATCATAATAAAATTTTGGTCAAAATTGGTTGTAATGCAATTAATATCTCTCTAACAATTGATATCAATTTTTCAAATACTTTGATTTTACAAATTTTAAAATTTTTGACCTAAATTTGAATGTTTATGCATGTGGTTTAAATGAAAATGATATCTCTCTAACAATTGATATCAAAATTTTCAAATGCATAACATTTTTGGAAAACTTTATGCATATGCACTTAATTTTAACAATTGATATTGATATCAAATTTCAACAATTGGTATTGCATAAAGTATTTTAGACTTGGATATATTGAATTTAATGTGCTACAAACATGTTTGTTATTCTTTTTAGAAATTCAATATTTTGTTTAAGTGTCAAGATCTTAAAAGCTTAATTTTGTTTGGAATACATTTATTGAGGGGGAGTTTTGATTTTTCAAATGATTTTTAAATGTAAAATTTACTACTTACTCTCCAAAGTTATTTTAAACTTCAAAGATCGAATTATTTTTAATATAACAAAAAGGGGTAGAAGTTATGGTTTGAAAAATTCAATTTCTTAATGAAAAAGGGGGAGCTTAACATTTTCATATGTTTTCCAACAACTAGTATCTTTTTCATTAAACATTTTACTAAGGGGAGTTTTGCCAAAAACAATTTTTCAAATGTTTTGTTATATCAAAAAGGGGGAGATTGTTAAATTATGTTTCGATATAACAATTTAAGGCAAAATGGTTTTTGGACTTGAATTGAATTTACAAAATGTTTTTGGACTTAATTGAATTTATTCAAAGTTTTTAAAAGGTTTCAAAAATAATTCAAAATCAATTAAAATTCGGATTTGAGCCAAAAATATTTTAAGGGATTTCAAGATTACCCAGGGGGTATAGATTCCCCCCCAGGGGGTACAGATACCCCCCCAGGGGGTACAGATACCCCCTGCAGGTTTTTGCCTCCGAGAAAAACAGAATGTCCAGGGGGTACCGATTCCCCCCCAGGGGGTACCGATTCCCCCCTGTTCAACAGCCCAACGGTCATAATATTTGAATATTATGAAGGGGTATCGATTCCCTATGAAGAGGTACCGATTCCCTCTATTCTGGACAACCTTTTGGAGTATAAAAATCATCCCCAAACGGCTCCAAAACATCCCCAACGGCTATATACGACTTCAAACTCATTCCAAGCTATAAATACAAGCTGAGGACACTTGAAGAAGAAAGAGAACAACTATCCAAGCAATCAAACACAAGAGAAGAGTTTTTCAATCTTATTTCATCTCTCTCTTGTAAATATTTTGTTCTTGTGAGCTCAATCTTGTAAACACCTACCTTAGAGAGGTTTTCTTGTTTACACTTATTATCCTTTTGTAAAGGGGAAATGTTCTAGCTTAGCCCGTGTAAAAGCTAGGGAAAGGTTCTAGCTTAGCCCGTGTAAAAGCTAGGGAAAGGTTCTAGTTTAGCCCGGAAAAACTAGGGAGTTGTAAGGTTATCTCTTTGTCCTCAAAAGAAAGAACAAATTAGTGAATTTGTTGGAAAATCCTTGGTGAGGAGCTAAGGTAGTGGATGTAGACTTTGGTTGATAAAGTCGAACCACTCTAAATCGCTGTGCAATTTTCTATCTTTCAATCTCCTTACTCCCTAAACACAAAACCATTCCGACCCCTCTTTGCAAACCGTTTCGGTTGTCGATTCGAGCTTCCGAAAATCCTAACATAAAATCTTAATTAAACGATGGTTAACTCTATTTTTATTTTTTATTTTAAAATTAAATTTGGGTAAATTACACGTTTAGTACCTAAACTATTAATTTTGATCTGTTTTAATATTTAAACTTTCAGAAAATTTAAAATTATACTTAAAGTTTAGTTTTTGTTTTATTTTTTTAAAAAAAATAACGTTCAAAATTTAACATTAACTTTTGGGAAAAAATTTGAAAGTTTAGGTATAAAAATGAATCAAAACTGATAGTTTAGGTACTAAATGCGTTAAGTTTTTAAAGGTGAATAATAAAATGAAATGTTAGGTATGATTTTGAAAACACCGAAAGTCTAAGTACTAAAATATATCAAAACTAATAATTTAAATACTACATGTGTAATTTATCCATTGAATTATTGTCACGACTAGCTAATTTATGAGTACCTGGATTTTATAAGTTAAAATACGAACTAAATATTTAATATCTAAAAAAGTAAATATTCATTATTTGAGATACTCAAACATAGATATTCAATAATAAACATACTTCTAAGATAACTCTCAACCTCTTAGCATTAAACGCTCACATACATGACATTCTCGGTGCTCGAACCCAAGTCTTAAGGAACGATAATCGTTCCTTTATCCCATATTAATCAAATAATAATAATAATAATAATAAATATCCTTATTATTCGATAAAATAAAAATTGTATCTTATCTTTAACATGACATAATATGATCCACGTAGATGACATACAATAAAAAAGTGTTAATCGTTAGCAAAGACGAGATATTTTCATTAAACGAACGTCTTCTTTCCCTTCAATAATCGAAGTAGATGATGTCTTCAATGGTAATTTTATTATTTAAGTGAAAAAAAATAATTTAAAAATATTTCGGACAGAAAAAAACTTTTCAAAGCTGGGATAAGAACGTGGATAGGGTCCGCATCTATGTAGAGTCGAATTTGTTTTGTCCTTTGAGCCCCACTTCTCCTTCCATTCATAAATGATACAGTTTGTAATTATAAATTTATTAATATATATAGAAATGAAAAAAATATTTATTTTAATAAGTTTATTTTAGAATAATTAATATTTTGTTTAGAAAATTATAATAAAAATGTTGAATTGAATCCAATGATCTATTATAACTTTTAATAGTCGATGAACTTAATAAAACAATATCTTATAGTTGGAGGATCATTTGTGTACTTTACCCATATGCAAATGAAAGAGTTTTATATTGATTTTGATTAGTATGGATTTAAAATTTAAAAAATATTGTTTTATAAGTTTTCATATATATTTTTATTTTTATAGTTTTATAATATTTAATATATCTAAATATATATTATAAATTTTTAATGTTTTTTTGTTCTGAATATTTTAGTATTTTTATTTTTATATAAAATGATAAATAATTAACGTGGATATTGATAAAAAGACAATTGCTAGCATCTAGGGGTGTATTCGGTTCGGTTCGGTTCGGTTTTTTACCAAAAATTAAATCGAACACTGAATCGAACCGAAATAAACGGGTTTTTAATATTTAAACCGAAACCGAAACTGAATAGTTAAAAAACCGAAACCGGTTTTTTCGGTTTGGTTCGGTTTTTTTAACGGTTCGGGTTTTTCGATTCGGTTCGGTTTATCGGTTTTTCAATAAAAAAATCACTTGAAACTATAATTTTTTTTACAAAAATTGCATATTCGGTTCAATATGAAACAAATGGGTTCCATATGGAAAACCCGAACCGAACCGAATCAAAAAATGAAACCTTTAAACCGAACCGAAAACCGAACTGTTTAAAGCCAAACCGAACCGAACCGAACCGTTTTACTCGGTTCATGTCGATTTTTCGATTTTTTCGATTTCGTTGCTCAACCCTACTAGCATCAACTTAATAAGTTGATTATTTTTTATGCTAATTTATTTAAATATTATTAAAAAATCAAGGGTCAAAAGAGAAATATAATTTAAAGACTTGAATGATATTTTTTAAAATTTTGAGAATTAAATATATAGAATTAGTCCAATTTATTTTTTATGCGTCAGATTCCACGATGACGGGGAAAATTCAATTAGTATTAAGTAAGCAGAGGCGATGGTGTTCCGCACCATAATTTATTATGGTGACAGTGATAACTCGATAATAAAATGAGTGGTGTGACTCAGCCGTTGACTCGTAAAAAAAATTGTGTATCCTTCATTGTTTATCATTTTGCACAGAAATATTTTGGGGAGTTAATTTCAGCTTTCTTAAATTAGTAGAAATTATACTTCAAAATCGTAGCCTTTTTTTTTAAAAAAAAAATCTTAGTAACTATATGTAAATGAATGAAACAACCAGCAAAAAAAATTTGAGAGATCTGGGGTAAATATTTAGTAGTATATGTTCAAAGACTTTCAATCATTTGACAATAAACGCTTATACTCTTGCATATATGATGCTCAAACCCATAACCTTAAGGGATAATAACATATCCCTTAACTACTGAGATTGTTTGGTTCGTGCACTGAAAATATTTTTTAATAGTAATGAAGGAATTGATTTTTTGGTGACTAAAATAAAAACATTTTAAAACTTGAATGATATGTTGAATAGATTACTTAAGTTCATAATCCTAGATTTTTAGAGTTTACTTTGAAATATATATATATGAGTAGTCTTTAAACATAAATGAATGAATAAACTGAAACAATTTTTTAAGTAGAATGTTGTAGTATGAATTGATTTTTCAGTGACTGAAATAAACTCGTTTTAAAAGTTAAGTGATCTATTGAATAGTTTATTTAAGTCTATAATCCTAGATTTATAGTTTATTTATTTATTTACAAATATGGGTAATATATATATATATATATATATATATATATATAAGGGCAGGATCGAGTCACACAATGTAAAAATCTTTTAGTTTTACATAGATTTGGGACAGTTGGATGAGTAAAAATAGATGGTTGAGATTAAAAGTATGAAATGTGAAGATTATCACTTAGAAAAGAAAAACAAAGACTTAATATTTCTCTCATCCAACGGTCATAAATCTGTATAAAATTAAAAGAATTTTAGATTATGTAAGTGGATTCATAACTCATATATATATATATATATTATTGGACTGAAACTAGTTTTGTACAATAGAATGTTGTGGTGTGCATTCAAATATCATTGATTTATTGTTAGGGAATGGAATATGGATTCCAAAATCAATTATGTGGCTTAAAGATCATGTGGCTGTGATATGTCGGACTTTTCTTCAGTGGGATTTGATTCCTCTCTTTTTGTGTTATTTAAATGTTTGCAAAGATGCATTATTTCAAGCTTTAATTTAAACATCTGATTGTCGTTTAAATAAACAATGTAAGAAAACACCTGATTCTAAAGCCGGATTGCTTTCACTGTTTCCCTGCATACACTGCGCCAAAAAGGCTTCAAGATATCACAATAATCCATCTCAACCATCTGATCAAAATTTTTGCAATCCAATGGGCATCACGCCAATTTCAAAAATTCAATCATGGTTGACGTTAAACTTAAATTTACATTTTATCATGAATTATATAAGACAATAATTAATCATAAATTTTAAAAAAAAGAGCATATATTTATATGTGAAGATTTGTTAACATACCTAATGATTTTTAAATTGTATTTTTAACACTACATTTTTAGATGAGATTAAACGAAATTCAAAGCATAATCTCTAACATATCTAATAAATGATCAATTATTTTAAAATCCAAAACTATTAAACAAATAACATAACTATTATAGTCAAACTCCAATATTTTTTTTTTGGTTTGGTGTCGGGTAGAAGAACACGTTAATGAAATTTGAGTGGGACATCAAGTGACGAGAGTAAATGCAAGTCGAAGAAAGATGAGATGGATATTCAAATAAGCCCATGGAGAAAACTTACCACATCTCTCGAAATCATATCCGTTCACCGACAGACAATTCCTGTCCGAAGTGGAAAAAACTATTGAAGTCCCAAAAATGGGAAATTTTCGGTTATTTGACAAACCATTTTTTATTTGCATCTCATTTCACAATTGATGGAATCGCATTGGGCTCCTAACCAATGGGTTTACTGCTTGATCAAGTTTCTGATAACATATGGAAGTATACCACCATTGTTGAAGTAGGCCAATTCAACCTGCAATTTCAATCATATGGTCAGTTTTAGTATTTTACAGAGTTCGGAGAAATAATAATAATAATAATAATAATAATGGTGAAATCAATTATTCACCTCGGTGTCGAAGCGGACCGTGCAGGTGAAAGACTTGCCGTTGTCGGTTGTGACGGTCACGTCTTGGCCGGGTCTTATTTCATCTATTTTGCTTGGAAGATGGATGGTGTAACGCTCATGACCGGTTAAACCAAGTGTGTCCGCATCCTCGCCAGACTTGAAACAAAGAGGGATGATGCCCATTCCCACCAAATTACTGCGGTGGATTCTCTCAAAACTTTTGGCAATTACTGCTTTTACCCCCTGTTGTGTTCATACCACAAATTACTCAACCATGCTACTTTTGGCTTCACAGAATGGTTCATATACAGGAAAAGGTTTGATATAATTTTGGTGATACGCCCATACTCCGAATATGTTCAAGACAAACGCTCGGGAAAAGTAAAAAGATAAAAATACAAAAGTGGTCACTAAACTATGTAGATAACTGAAGTTTTAGAAGTTACAAAAAACCATAAACTTATCAAATTATTACAAAATGATCACTGCAAGTTGTAAAATAGTGATAAATTTTGTTATGTATAAGAACCATTTTATAATAGTTCAATAAGTTTAATGGCCATTTTGTAGGAGTTTGATAAAGTCTAATGATCATTTTATAACTTGTAAAATTTCAGTGACTAAATAGATCATTTCAGCATAATTTAGTGACCATTTGCGTACTAAATCAAGGCTTACCAGTAGCATTGGCCCTTTCGCAGCCCAATCTCGGGAGCTACCGCTTCCATACTCAGCTCCAGCCAAAACAATGGTGTCGTGCCCTGCATCTTTGTACCTCTGAAATACATATTAATTAGTAAATAACCAGTGCTGATTAAACGGTGGGTTATAACAATCATAACCAACAATTTGGTATTGTAGAACTGAGCAGAATTAACTGTCCTCTCTCTCATGAGAAATGGAAAATGATATGTGGTTGTTTCTATTGAAATAACAATTTGGTAGACTTTAACATCAAACAACTTACCGTTGCTGCATCAAATACATAAAGTTTCTCTCCTGTAGGAACGTGTATTGTCTTTGGACCAACTTCCCCATTCAACAGCTTGTTCACTAGGCGAATGTTGGCAAAAGTTCCCCGAGCCATCACTTCGTCGTTACCACGTCGACTTCCGTATGAATTGAAGTCCTTGCGCTCCACCCCGCGTTCAACTAAGAATTTTGCAGCAGGACTGTCCTTGTGGATGCTTCCTGCTGGAGAAATGTGATCTGTTGTGATACTGTCACCAAAGTTCAGTAAGCAGTAAGCTTCCTTCACGCCGTGGGCACCAGGAGGATCCATGGTCATGTTCTTGAAGTAGGGAGGCTCGTGAATGTAGGTTGAATTGGGGTCCCATGAGTACATGGTGGAAGAAGGCACTGATAGCTGATTCCACATGGGATTTCCCTTTGTAATAGCCTCATAAGTACTTTTGAACATACTAGGCAAGACACTGGATTGAACAGCCTAAAAAACAAAGAAGCCCAAGTAAATTAATTTAATGCTTATACAAATGAAAGTTGACATTTTTATGCAAATTTAAGGTGTCTACCTCAGCAACTTCTTCGGTAGATGGCCAGATATCCTTAAAATATACACTCTTACCTTC
The DNA here is from genome assembly GCF_006381635.1 of Hibiscus syriacus. NCBI lineage: Eukaryota > Viridiplantae > Streptophyta > Magnoliopsida > Malvales > Malvaceae > Hibiscus > Hibiscus syriacus. The sequence goes on from NW_024063414.1 coordinate 877,780, forward strand.
CTTACTGGTTCCGATTGGCTCCTTATCGAAGTCAATATCAACCTGAAAGTGGTAGCATATAATCATTGATCATCAACAATGATATGCAAAAACTAATTAGTCTTTTAGCACCAAAAGAAGAAGAAAGAAGCAAATCTACAATAGTGTTGACATTTTGAGTTGTATTCAGATTGTTTGGATCATATAAAGTGACATAAATCTTGGTAAATGTTTAACAAATATAGGCATCACAAATAATTATTAGATGTTAAGTACCGTTCCAGCAAGGGCGTAAGCAACAACTAAAGGTGGCGAAGCAAGGTAGTTCGCCCTTGTCAAGGCATGAACACGACCCTCAAAATTCCGGTTCCCGGAAAGCACAGCAGCTGCTATAATGTCTGTAAAACATTGAAACTAATTTCAATTAGTAAGTGAAAAATGAATATAAAGTTGGAAAAGGAATATGATTAAGACGTTAAAACTATACACAAGCTTATATCGTGCAAGTTAAAATTTACAGTGGTACCATTTTCTGAAATAGCATTGGCAACTGATTCATCCAAGTCCCCTGAATTTCCAATACATGTCGTGCAGCCATATCCAACAATATTAAAACCCTGCTTGTTCAAATATTCTTGTAGCCCGCTGGAATATATTCAGAGACTTAGTTAACAATTCTCTCATGATTATTTAGAAACGTTTTACAAAAATTATCGATCCAAATCAACTTTAGATGCATCAGGAAATTAAGGAATACCTTTGAAGTAAATATTTTGTGACAACTCCTGAACCTGGTGCAAGACTCGTCTTTATCCAAGGTTTGACCTGAAGACAATTATTTAAGCAAACATTTTATTAAATATTAATCCTAGCATTCATGTAGTTCAAGAAGATTGACTATACATAAGAGATGGTATTTTTGAGGAAAACAAAAAGAAAGAGGGGTTGAAGGGAGAAAAGAGAGAGAGGGCGAGAGAATGATGAGAAGAAAAGAGTAGCAAAAACATACAAGCATAAACTTGGCATACCTGTAAACCAAGTTCACAAGCCTTCTTTGCAACAAGACCTGCCCCAAGCATGACACTTGGGTTTGATGTATTTGTGCAGCTAGTAATTGCAGCAATGACCACACTACCGTGCTTAAGCTCTGCTGGCTGCCCATGGAATGAAAACTTTGCTACTTTTTCCTGTGCCTCCTTTGGCACGGCAAAGCCCTAAAACATGGGTAAGCCATTCAGCGGAAGTTAAAGAAACTGTTATGTATTTTGTTCAACTAAGAGATGTGCACTAATGAAACAAATTGTTTTGTTCAATTAATCCATGAGAAGTTAAAAAATAAATTATCAAGCGATTCACAATAATTAATTTTGTAAGTAAAATAAGAAAATGTGCATTAATGAAGTCATAGCTAACAAGAACTTAGATATGCACCAGGTTCAAGACTCACCTTGAAGCTAACTTTATTATTAAGACAGGAATTCCAATCAGCCTTCATTCTCTCAAAGGAACCCGATCATGAGGTCTGAAAAGATCAGAAGAAATCACCTTGAATTAGTACAACATATTAAACGTCAAAGAGAAACATATCAGCTAATGATCTGAGCCTGAACAAAACAAATCAGAAACACTGGAATAAAAGGCAAACCTCTTAGGCCCCGAGATACAGGATTCAACTTCGGCAAGGTTTAATTCTAGATATGAAGAGTACACCCTTTCTTGTTGGGGCTGAAAGCATCGAGTTTAGAATTGGGAGCAAGAAAAGGAAGACATTAGACTAGTTATAATTTATAACTTAGTACGAGTAGAACAACTAGAAGCTGACTAGTGTAAAGAAAAGAAGTGAAAATAAAAATGGAAGGAAAGTTATTGCCTCGTTATAATCGACAAACATTTTATTTGCACGGAGATATGATTCTATCATTGCCACCTGAATTTAAGGACGAGCGTGTCAGCTAATGCTTCAAAAATAATAATTGCAGAGGAAGGCAGTAAAATTATGAAGCATATACTCACTGTTTCATCACTTCTGCCAGTCAACTTGAGATATTGTAAAGTAACATGATCAACAGGAAAGAATCCCATGGTTGCACCATACTCAGGAGACATATTAGCAATGGTAGCCCTGTCAGCCAATGATAGTTCACCCATACCATTCCCTACAAAGTTGTACAAATTACAAAATTAAAAACTTAATACAGAATTTAAGAGCCGGACAAACAAGGTAAGAGTGACTTCAGATTAGCCCCACAGAAAGTAATTACCGTAAAACTCAACAAATTTTCCAACAACACCATGTTTCCTCAGCATTTGTGTCACAGTTAGAACCAAGTCCGTAGCTGTCACACCATTTTTCAGTTTTCCAGATAACTTGAATCCAACAACACCAGGCAAAACCATGCTCATGGGCTGTTAATTTCAAAATAAACTAACTATAAAAAATGTAAATGATAGAGATGCATATTCAAGCAAATGAAAAAGAACAAGAACAGCCTTTTTGAAAGAAAGTAAAAACTAACAGTTGGATAGTATACAAGAATTTATGAAAGCAAACAGAAAGAAGCTCTAAGGTAGTAGCCCGGTAAAGGGTACAACAAAGTAACGCAAGATAGAGATCACATGCACAATGAAATTAATGGCACAACTTATGTTAAAAGCAACCGCACAACCCTGCAGCAAAGTTATAGGTTCGATAAGTTTAACTATGCATTTTAGCATGTTACATAGAAACGTGAATTTGTAGTTACTCAACAGAAAAGAATTGTGATAGATTCATCATTGAGGCACTGACTTTTTATCTAGCTGCGACTCTATTTGTCACAAACCGAAGTTTACCAACAGCTTTCTTCCCAGGGGAAAAAGATTGTCGGTCTACGGTATGACCTACCTGACCAAGCATGGCTGCCTCAGCTTCAATACCTCCGACACCCCAGCCAGCTACTCCTAGACCATCTATCATAGTTGTATGTGAATCCGTGCCAACAACACTATCAGGGTAGAGCAGCCCATCAGTGTTGAACACAACCCGCCCAAGATATTCAAGGTTAACCTGAAAAGTTTACACTGTCAATTCACTTGTCTACCATATTCACCAAATTAAAGTTCCATGAAAAATTCAACATAACAAAAAATATAAGCTTATTCGCTCATCACTTAGTAAAGTTTTTGTTAAACATGATATCAATAAGGATATTTCCACCTTTACGTGAAAAGTGTTAGTTGTACATTGTGCAGTAATTCCAAAAATTACAAATAATACCTGATGCACAATACCAGAACCAGGAGGAACAACAAGCATATTATGGAATGCGGCAGATCCCCATTTAAGGAAAGAAAATCTTTCCTTGTTTCTCTGAAACTCAAGCTCCATATTCGCTTGCACAGCATTTTCTGATCTTGTAACATCAACTTGAACTGAATGATCAACAACAAGATCTACTGGAACCTGAATACAAGATATTTTCAGTAATACAATATAAAGATAGTAAACAAGAAAATTATTACAAAATAGACGGCATATTGTAATAGGGCATTTGGCATTCAAAAGTTCATATCATATAATCAATAAAATAAGTAAACCTTTACTGAAGATCGACACCCTCAATTCCTTACTAAGAAGTTTGAAAAGATTGCAATCTTATCCTATAGAATCTAGAAACTGATTATCCCTCACAAAATAGAAAATGCTTGATAAAATTTCAGCACTCTCATTACAGTAAACGTGCATGCAAATGATCTACAAACGCACCAGAGGATTAATCTTGTTTGTATCGCTCCCAAGTCTGTGCATAGCATCACGCATACAAGCAAGGTCGACCACTACAGGCACCCCAGTAAAATCCTGATAACAAAGTAGAATGGATTAAAAATAAAACGTCATTTATTTCTCTTAGTAAAGAAGCAAATGCAGATATATAAATAGGTTTAAAAAATACCTGCAAGAGAACACGAGCAGGCTTGAAGGGGATTTCGACTTGCTTTGGCGATGTATTTTCCCAATCAATAATTTTCTCAACATCTCCCTTCCTTACTTCGAAATTGTCACAATTACGAATTGCAGACTCAAGCAAGATTCTGATGGAGTATGGCAGTTTGTCTATCATAATGGTACAGCAACAAGGAACATATATCATATATGATCAGTTATATAACTAATAGAAATTGCTATATTTAACACAGACATCAATCAAAATTATATGTGTAAGTTGCACGAGAAGCTTACCAATCCTTGGGTCATTGAGTGCAGGCAAGCTATAGAACTTTCCAAACTCGCCACCACCAGGCTTGGGAAGACTTGTCAACACTGCCTTGAAAGGATGCTCAGCAGCTGGAAAAATGTTAATTAAATATAAACGACCAGCTGATAAAAGTTAAACTTAATTATCAATTTTAGAATACTTCATAAGATTAAAAATCGGATAAAAATGATGATAGATAAATATCCTTTTAACCATCTTTAAGCCGATTTGATCCTGCGAGTATATATAATATATTAATAATTATTTTGCTTAAAAACTAATTAAATCTTTCAAATCAACGACTTCTCCATATTAACTTAAGAGTTTGACAGAGACCTTCACTAATGGAGCTAAAGTAATGACTAATAAATCAGAAAATTGAATGTTCGATTGAAGCTAATATGAGATATTAAAAAAATCAAACAAAATAAACAAATTCCGAAAGCATTGGAGAGCAGTACCCGTGGTAGCAAACTTCCTCTCCAACCGTTCGATGACCGGATTAAAGGCTCTGATCTGAGCACGAAGATCAAGAGGAGATCTCCAATTGAGACGGTGGCTCCACCGCGGAGCAGAGCAGTGAAAGAAACGAACGGCGGCGGAGGTGAGAGATCGTCGGTGGTTGTTGATGACAGAATGAGAGGCCTGAGCAGTGGAAGTGAGATTCCGAAACGAAGAAGGAAAGAAGCGAGTTCGAGAGTAAGCGGAAGCTGCTCTTAAGAGAGACGAAGAAGGTGAAGACGAGGCCATTATATACGTGACGTAGAGCGATCAAGAGCACACGGTTCAACGAGCACGAATTCACATAAAAAAAATGGCAGTGATCAGTATAGCAGAGGATCAGGAGAAAATTCAATGAGTGCGAGGAACAAAACAGAAATTCATGGCCATTTCAGGCTTTATATCGTTAAAGCATGAATGAAGGCAAAATAGGAAAGGCGCGTGGAGAGAGAGAGAATAAGGAAATAGTCAAATTTGTAACTAGAGCCAGCTGCCGTTACCTTTAACGGAGGAGCTTATGGCAGTTAATAAGGTCTAATTCTACATTTGGTCCTCGTTATTTTTCTATTCTATTAATTTCGTTTTATTTTTCAATTAAATTTAATTCTAATCAGATGATACAAACCTAAAATCATTTTAAAAAATCCAAATCATAGGGTAAATTTATAGTTTAGATATTAAATTTTTGTCATTAAAATATTATTTGAGAATTATTTATGTTTCACCTACAATTAATTTTAAGGTTTAATATAAAAATAAGTGCCTAAAGAATGCATCGAAAAACGTTTTAGTGTCTAAATTTTTTTTCGTTAAAATAGATAACTAAAGTTTTCTCCGTTACATTTTTAGGTGTCTACCGTTAAAAAAACTGTTAAGTGACACATGTTACATCTAGATTTTTTTGAAAAAAAAATATTTTTAAAAATATTTTTTATAAAATCTTGACGTGACACATGTCACTTAACGAGTTTTTTTAATGGTATGCACCTAAAAGTGTAACGGAAAAAACTTTAGAAACTTATTTTTAGCTCAAAATTCTTTAGGCACCAAAAGTTTAATCTTGAGTATATTTTAGGCACCTATTTTTATATTAAGCCTAATTTTAATCATGTTTATATTATTCCTTAAATTACACATTTTAAACTACACAATCCACTAACAAATCAACTAAAATATAAATGAACCATATATTTCATTTTAATAAAAAAAACAAAATATGAATTAAGATAGATGAAAATATATATTCATTGAATTCTAAATGTGTAAAAAAAATTATTAAATTTATTTTTAAAATATAAAAATTTTAAACACATGCTTACTTTAATTTTATATTAACTACAATTTAAGTTATATATGAAATTCAATTAATATTAACCTTTTTTTTAAAGTATTAGATTGAAATCTCTCCATAGTTAAATCGTCACATATGATAATAAAATATCAAATTATTCAATTGAAATATTGTTACAAACACGTCAATAATGATGAAATATAGTATAATAATAATTTTAATATCCAAAAATTAAATAATTTATTAGTTTGGCCCTGATTCAAAATAAATTTATAAGTCTAATATTCCATTTTTTTAAAAATTCTATCATTTTAATTTTTTTCTTTTAAATATTTGTTCTTCTCTCATAAATGTTATATTACTCTTTATGACAAAATAACAGTTTAACAACAAGTTGTTGATATTTTATGATAGAATACAATTATCCAACCGAAAAATGTTTATTTGATATGAAGGTTTGGTTTGATTTGAAAATACTGTAAAAGATTAAATTGATAAATTTTTTAAATATAAATTAAATTTATTATATTTTTAAATTAAGATAATTTTAATAAAATATATAAGTTTTCATGATTATAATATTACAATACCAGTCACATTATACATACATTTTACCCTTAGTGACCTAATAATTTGTTTGTAATAATATTTTAATTGAATTATTTATTTATAATTTTTTTCGAGAAGTGACTCGGTTATTATTATACACATAATTAAATGACCCAAAGTGTATTTTACCCTTTTTTTTATTCTCCGTTATTCTATAAAAAAAATTTAGTTCGTTATTCCGGAAACTTTTATGAGCATTTTTTTAGAACAGAAATATGACCAGAGCTGGTTCCTCCGGAATTTCTGGGATTAAGTGAATATGTTCGCTGGTGTACATTTTAATTTTCACTGACCAGTTGGATCATGACACGTATAATTATTCGGTATTGTCGCGTGCAATGTGGGCCCAGGTTTGAGAAAGGAGCCCATACGAACTTTTCTTGTTTCTTTTTATTTTTTTATATCACTAATGGTCAATAATTATCAGGTGCGGTAATCTCTGGGAATGCTAATAAGCAGCAGCCCATGATAGTTTATAGTTACCCATCGGATAACATTACCATAATATATGGGTGATCGGACGGTTGTCCAGCGAGATACCATGAGCCGAAGATATCTGCAAATGTAGTCGATGTTAGTATTCGATTGAATTTTCAAATACAAGTGTTTATTTTTTTTAAATTAATCACTGGTATCTGATCTATTGACCGATAAATTCAGATCGGGTACTGTAGATACGAGGGCAACCCTCCTAACCCAATTTGCTCCATTCGCAAACGCCAGGATTTGAACCCTAGCCTTACTTAAGGGACCTAATGTCTTATCCTACTAGACCCATTGGTTGTTGGTCTAGTATATTTTATGTGTCAAACTCAAATTAACGTTTACGATTTGATGTTAAATGTTAACGATTAAGGATATTTGGCTCCTTTATGAAAATGAAAAATATGTTATTTGGTTATGTTTACAAGATTAGTGGCGATTAACACGAATCAAATTACTTCAGTGATTAAAGAAATAATTTTTATTTCTAGATGTTTTCGGTTCAAGCACCAACGACTGCAGTAAATGTGATTGAATGTTTATTATCAAATGATTGAGAGTATTTAGAACATGTATTACTTTATAATTACCTTAGTTTAATAAAAAAAAAGATTAGTGGTGATTACTATATAAGAATCTGGTCAATTTTATTTCGATACATATTTATAAGATTAATTTTTTCAAAAAATTAAGTTTGGGTCGAATTTAGGTGTAGGGTAAAAAATTATTAGTTTGAGGTGATGATATAATTATTCTCCATGTATTTAAGGATAACTGTTATAATATAATCTCCTTTATTTTTAAATTAGATCTCTATTTTATTAAATGAAAATGAGTTCTTTTAATATCTATGACAGATCCGTCTGAGTACGTGTATTATCGTAAAATTCATAGTGAGTTTTGAATTAGATGGAATCTCTCTAAATCTGGATTGAATTGAGTGTCGAGTGGAGTATACTCGAGTTGACTAAAACCTCGACTCAACTCAATCTATAAGCATCCATATATAAGATTAATTATTGTTTTAGTGTAACACCCCCAACCCGTATCCGACCCGGATACGAGTCCGAAGTGTCACATTGACTTTTTAAACATTCATTCGTATAAAATAGTGGGTAATTTAAAAACTTTGATAACATTTAAATTATTTCAAAACGTTTACAACAGATATCAGAGTTCATACCATTTATATCTTTAGACTACATGCCAACTACACTCTGTAAACAGTACATACATTTTCTGATCTGACAATTGGTAAGGAAAACTGACATGTCTTGCTCCGCATTACCCTTTCCTCTTCTCGAAACCTACGTGTGAAACAATCACACGCTAAGTCGAAGACTTAGTGAGGCATAACGACTTACAATGCACTTCATAACATATATCAATACATGCATGTTCTGTTCTATCATGTTATACCAATTCCATGCATTCTTCGTATCATATAAAATCATATCAGATTAATTACAGTAAATACATACAGACACATAATTCATCATTAACAGTTTATCATGTAATCACATACTTTTATTGTTAACCTTTTCAATCAAACACTATACACACACAACATCATATGGTTCACGTAACACATTTCAAACCACTTATAACCTCATCGTATACATATCACATTCAGTATGCTTGTTTAATCACTTTATTAGCCCATGTACACTAGTGAGAACTTAAGGTATGTGAGTACATTGAGGTTGTGTACACATATGCTGTCACCACAGCTCGATCAATGTCCCGAAGGACCAGTCCATAGATTCCGAAGAACCTAGGTAATCAGTCCATATGTCCCGAAGGACATAGGTAAACAGTCCGTATGTTCCGAAGAACATAGGTAAACAGTCCATATGTCCCGAAGAACATAGGTAAACAGTCCATATGTCCCGAAGAACATAGGTAAACCCTCGACCCTTGGCATGCAACTATACCCCTAGCTCTCATATCACATAACATGGGCATTATCATTTATAACAGTTCACATTACTTATTCATATTCTTTCTCTTATAACCACATAGCTTTTCTTTTCAGTCACGTATCACATGTACGTGTAAACATATATCTAATATCATATGTTACATGTAATCACATAGATCTTATCTCATAACATATACTTGTTTTCACATATATATTTCATATCATTTCACATATACACTTTCATATCACATGCCATATAAGCTCATAGCTTCTTTCACATATACATGTAGTCACATAGCTTCTTTTCATATTCTCATAGGATCACATAGTTCATATCTTATACTTTGTTTTCTCATGTTCACATATATCATGTCGTATGGCTCATATCTTTCTCATGCAGTCACATAGTTCAGTTTCACATATGTTCATATATATACATTACATAGCACATACTTCTCGTAACATTACATTCAAAAGCATGTTAACACATATAATCATGCATACATACAATTCATGTCATTCATATACGTATAATCATATATTCATGCATTCTAACAGAGGAAATAGACTTGTCGCAAGTCCTGTTTCCATTTAGCACCATAAACTAATTAATATGCACTCACCTGGCCTCACTAGTCAATTCCAATCTCTTATCTTTCCCCTTGATCGATCTTACTTGCCAAACGTTCCGGAATTCTTTATGCGTAGAATCTACATAAATGTACATTTCGAGGTAATCATTAGATACCTACACCTTGTAATTGAATACTAGCAACTTAAACGAACTTATTAAACCAATATTAACATTTTTCTTTAGGGGGAATCGGTTCCCTACCATGGGGGTATCGATTCCCTCAAGACATTCTGGAATTCTTTCGTTTGAAGGGGTATCGGTTCCCCTTGAATGGGTACCGATTCCCCTTGCCCAGAAATCATATTTTCAACCCGAAAATTACTTCATTTCCTCTCAAACACTTCATATATCATCCCCTTTCATTCTTAACTCTAGTACACATACTTAACCCAATCTATATTCATTTATTTCATCTTAAACCTCAAATCCTATCTTCCATATGAGATTCAAAAATCATACCAATTTTCAATATGTTCTAAATCCAATTATATCACTCCAAATCTCTTAATTTAACTATTGACAAGTCAAATTTAACTTCAAATTCTACTTATCAATTCCTTTCCAAAATTTCATATAAAAACTCCAAATCTTTAATCTCTCTTAACCCCTCCATCCTTTGTTTTTAAGATGATTTAAGCTTTCCTTAAGCTTAGTTATCATCTAATAATCAAAACCCAACCTTAAAATCAACAATTCATTTACAAACAAAGAAACTTACCTTTGGCTTGCTCCCCCACGTATGAAGAAGAAGAAAGGAGAAGAGCACTCTGGAGAGTTCTCTCCCCTTTTCACGTGTATATCATTCCTTGAATGATCAAATGACCATTTAACCCTTAATTTCCGTTAATAATTACTAAATAACCTTCAATATATATTCAAATAATCATTGAATTATTTCATTCTTCTACTTTAGTCATCAAATTCTGAAACTTTACAATTTGATCACTAACCCGGTATTGAGGATGTTACAAATCTCCCCTCCTTATAAGAAAATTCGTCCTCGAATTTTCACTGCACATCTTAATAGGAACATATCTTCTAATGTTCTTATGTTGCTTCCCTGACTTACTCTTTCTTGTCATCATCAGAAACTTACTTTTCAATCCCTTAGTTTTTCGACTATCTTTTTCGTTTATACCTTCATCTTCTGTTGTTTATCATATAAGCAATAACCAGTAATACCAATCCATTGTTGTCTTTTCTCTCATTCGATTATGCATTTTTCCTTGACCTTTCTAAAATTCCATATAATGTCACTCATCACGTTGACAATAACATTCATCTCATCACTCTATATCAAAACTGTCATCTGTACTTCCATATTTATCGTATCTGATTCTTTTAAATCAATCCCTTTCATTTCTTATACTTGTATTTTCCTTCCTGAAGGTTCCATGCAAATACTTATCTCTGTTTCTACATTATAGCTATCTGCTCAGAATATACAATTATATTCAAATTCATATCATAATCAATTAACTCAACTTTATCTTTCCTCCAATCTTATAACTCTAGCACCTTTACTCTGACAGCTAGATAATAACTTTGGTTCAGTCTAGGGCACAAGCCCTCTATACCAATCATATACATTCTTTCCAATCTAAATTATCTTAACATTCGCTTACTCAACTTATCAATTTCACTTCTATTCTCATACATCCTGAAATTTCTTTTACTCAAACTCAACATTCTGACTTCCTGTGTCCTATAATCTGATCATCGATATACACATTCTCAAACTCTTCTTATCAATCCTCAGCTTTACTTAAATATACAAATTCTTACTTCCTTTTCCTTTACTATACCACATTACTATAATCCAAATATGCAACTATGTCCAGATCCATTGCAGATCTGGTTATCATATCCTGACAATATCTTATAATCTTATAATCCAGTACATTTTTATCACATACTCTAGTTAGCCAACGCTAACTCTTTCCATCTAAACTGCAAACCCTTATCATAAACATACTCTTGTTTATGCGCAATACTATCACTTCGTTTCAAACTCATAAACTCTGACTTTATACATCTTATACACTTGTCACTGATGCACTTATCCTTAAGTTCTTCTATACGTATTCATCACATCCTTAGATCTTTTTAACATTCTTATGGTGACACCCGTTCACCATATTCTATCTTATCCACATAATAACTCTATATCGTTTTTCTGATTCCAAACGATGAAAACTTTCTATCATTATTCAGATATGATTTCAGCTTTCTGAAATCAACTTTTGATCTTACTAGGCATTTCCTGAGGTGTCCACTCTTCATCCTGCCTGGCCAGGGCAAGTGAATAGCTATCACAATCAGGAATATCACCTTTCACTTACTTTGAAATTATCACGATCGGATTTCTACTGTATTAAACTATTCTTATTCTATTAGCAAGACAACATACTCCTTACACAATCAGATCAGAAATTTTTCAATCTATGTTGGCATGTACACCTTTTATGACACTTTGGACTTCGGTTTATGCTGAGAATCGGCTAAACCTTAGCTCTGATACCATTAAATGTAACACCCCCAACCCGTATCCGACCCGAATACGAGTCCGAAGTGTCACATTGACTTTTTAAACATTCATTCGTATAAAATAGTGGGTAATTTAAAAACTTTGATAACATTTAAATTATTTCAAAACGTTTACAACAGATATCAGAGTTCATACCATTTATATCTTTAGACTACATGCCAACTACACTCTGTAAACAGTACATACATTTTCTGATCTGACATTTGGTAAGGAAACTGACCTGTCTTGCTCCGCATTACCCTTTCCTCTTCTCGAAACCTACGTGTGAAACAATCACACGCTAAGTCGAAGACTTAGTGAGGCATAACGACTTACAATGCACTTCATAACATATATCAATACATGCATGTTCTGTTCTATCATGTTATACCAATTCCATGCATTCTTCGTATCATATAAATCATATCAGATTAATTACAGTAAATACATACAGACACATAATTCATCATTAACAGTTTATCATGTAATCACATACTTTTATTGTTAACCTTTTCAATCAAACACTATACACACACACATCATATGGTTCACGTAACACATTTCAAACCACTTATAACCCCATCGTATACATATCACATTCAGTATGCTTGTTTAATCACTTTATTAGCCCATGTACACTAGTGAGAACTTAAGGTATGTGAGTACATTGAGGTTGTGCACACATATGCTGTCACCACAGCTCGATCAATGTCCCGAAGGACCAGTCCATAGATTCCGAAGAACCTAGGTAATCAGTCCATATGTCCCGAAGGACATAAGTAAACAGTCCGTATGTTCCGAAGAACATAGGTAAACAGTCCATATGTCCCGAAGAACATAGGTAAACAGTCCATATGTCCCGAAGAACATAGGTAAACCCTCAACCCTTGGCATGCCAACTATACCCCTAGCTCTCATATCACATAACATGGGCATTATCATTTATAACAGTTCACATTACTTATTCATATTCTTTCTCTTATAACCACATAGCTTTTCTTTTCAGTCACGTATCACATGTACGTGTAAACATATATCTAATATCATATGTTACATGTAATCACATAGATCTTATCTCATAACATATACTTGTTTTCACATATATATTTCATATCATTTCACATATACACTTTCATATCACATGCCATATAAGCTCATAGCTTCTTTCACATATACATGTAGTCACATAGCTTCTTTTCATATTCTCATAGGATCACATAGTTCATATCTTATACTTTGTTTTCTCATGTTCACATATATCATGTCGTATGGCTCATATCTTTCTCATGCAGTCACATAGTTCAGTTTCACATATGTTCATATATATACATTACATAGCACATACTTCTCGTAACATTACATTCAAAAGCATGTTAACACATATAATCATGCATACATACAATTCATGTCATTCATATACGTATAATCATATATTCATGCATTCTAACAGAGGAAATAGACTTGTCGCAAGTCCTGTTTCCATTTAGCACCATAAACTAATTAATATGCACTCACCTGGCCTCACTAGTCAATTCCAATCTCTTATCTTTCCCCTTGATCGATCTTACTTGCCAAACGTTCCGGAATTCTTTATGCGTAGAATCTACATAAATGTACATTTCGAGGTAATCATTAGATACCTACACCTTGTAATTGAATACTAGCAACTTAAACGAACTTATTAAACCAATATTAACATTTTTCTTTAGGGGGAATCGGTTCCCTACCATGGGGGTATCGATTCCCTCAAGACATTCTGGAATTCTTTCGTTTGAAGGGGTATCGGTTCCCCTTGAATGGGTACCGATTCCCCTTGCCCAGAAATCATATTTTCAACCCGAAAATTACTTCATTTCCTCTCAAACACTTCATATATCATCCCCTTTTCATTCTTAACTCTAGTACACATACTTAACCCAATCTATATTCATTTATTTCATCTTAAACCTCAAAATCCTATCTTCCATATGAGATTCAAAAATCATACCAAATTTTCAATATGTTCTAAATTCAATTATATCACTCCAAATCTCTTAATTTAACTATTGACAAGTCAAATTTAACTTCAAATTCTACTTATCAATTCCTTTCCAAAATTTCATATAAAAACTCCAAATCTTTAATCTCTCTTAACCCCTCCATCCTTTGTTTTTAAGATGATTTAAGCTTTCCTTAAGCTTAGTTATCATCTAATAATCAAAACCCAACCTTAAAATCAACAATTCATTTACAAACAAAGAAACTTACCTTTGGCTTGCTCCCCCACGTATGAAGAAGAAGAAAGGAGAAGAGCACTCTGGAGAGTTCTCTCCCCTTTTCACGTGTATATCATTCCTTGAATGATCAAATGACCATTTAACCCTTAATTTCCTTTAATAATTACTAAATAACCTTCAATATATATTCAAATAATCATTGAATTATTTCATTCTTCTACTTTAGTCATCAAATTCTGAAACTTTACAATTTGATCACTAACCCGGTATTGAGGATGTTACATTTAGTCTTTACAATAGAGTTATAAGATTTTTTTTTACATAAAAGTAGAGTTATAAGTTTTTTTTTGTATTAATCCATTATGATTACATGTGATGATATATGTTTTGAATATCTTCAATCATCTAAAGCTTAGATATTTAAAGGTGTTGTGAAAGTCATGAAACATATATGCGTACTACATTGAGAGAATATGCAAATAATATGGATCAAATATGTGATTATATCAAAATATTTAATTGATGTTAATGACAGTTAATTCGGGCTGACTACATCTTAATTAAATAGAAACGGAAGTAATATCTTAATTAAATAGAAACACTATATCTTATGATTTTTTAAAACTAGTGACTAAAAGTGAACAAAACACAAACATAAGTGATCATCTGTGTAGTTGAACCCTTCTTTTAATTATAATAACTAGGCAAAAATTTCGAGATAATGTTCTGGAAAAAATTAATTCACGAGATAAAACACTCCCAAGATTAATTACTCAAATAAGGTGAAATCCACAGTGTTGGCCGTAAGTCGCCATGCCTTCCGGGCGACCTACTAGGTCGCCATGTCTTCTCGGCGAGCTACAAGAGATAGCATGTGCCATGCACGTCCCAACACGCTGGGCATCCGAGGCCATCCGACCGAGGCTATCCGAGAGCATCCGAGGCCATCCGAGAGCATCCGAGAGCATCCGAGGCCATCCGAACGAGCTATGCGATGGCATCCGAGGGCAACCGAGCGAGCTATGCTAGGGAATCCGAGGGCAGCCGAGCGAGGGTAGGTCGCCCGGAGTGCATGGCGACCTACAAGGTCGCCCGGAGGGCATGGCGACCTATGTGTTGGGACGTGCATGTGCCATGCAACACGTTCATTCTCTCTGTTTGAGCAAGGGTAGGTCGCCCGGAGTGCATGGCGACCTACAAGGTCGCCCGGAGTGCATGGCGACCTACAAGGTCGCCCTGAAGGCATGGCGACCTACGGCCACTGTGGATTTCACTTTATTTGAGCAATTAATCTTGGGAGTACATTAGCTCGTGAATTAATTTCTTTCAGAACATTATCTCGAAAGTTTTGCCTAATTAAGATGTTTGTCAATGGTATAATTAATGGTGGGGGTGAGAATATTTTGAATAATTTTATTTTTGAACCAATATTTCGAATTATTAAGTTGTAATTCGATTTTTTTTTCTTCCCATTAAAGAAAAGGACACATGGTTTTGTCATTGGACCTTTTAGGTGAGGACCACTTATCCGGTTCCCACTGTAGCTGTTTATCTTTGAACATTAAATTTCTTTTGATTTTTTATTTCAAGAGATGAAAGTAGTTGTTTGACTCTATAATTTAAAATAATTAGTACTTATATATAAAATATATTTTTGTACTGATTATAGCAAGGAATAACAACGGGTTGGATCGGATTTTTGGTTAATGTGATTCAATCTGGAAAAAATATTTCTTTCATTCGAACTTGATTCGACTCTTAAATTATATATATTTTATCCAATCTAATATGACCCAAAAAATATATATCATTCATTGATTTTGACCAGACTCCAATTTTAGAGTATAAATTCTACCTGACCCGATCTAATATAAAATAAATATTTAATTAAAATAATAATAAAATATTTAAAGAAAATTATGTTATTATATTCGGATCGGATCAGGTCAAAAATTTTCACCCGAACTCGACTCGATCTAATTCGAATATACATTATTTTAAAAAATTAGACTCTATCGAATCGAATCGGGTCGAAACCGTCACTTTCGAATCACATTGCCATCCCTGATTATAGCAATTATAAGTTTGTTTTGACTTCTGACTTGGAAAGTTTCCACCAGATGCTAATCCTTTTCGAAAGTAATGGGCAAGTTGAATTTTGCTTTCTCTTCCCTTAAAGTTGGACAATTAAGGAATTGGAAAATAAAAATAGGAATTACTTTATAGCTGCGGGATAAGGGATCGTAATAGGTTGGGTCAATTCAGGTTTTAAATTAATTCAAATTTAATCTAAATAAAATATTTTTATTTTGTTATCGATTTGATATAATTTTATAAAAATATATTTAAGATGAAATGTGATCTAATTTTTGGAATAATACTCAAAATCCCAATTTTACGTAACGGACTCGATATACATAAATGCTCTCTCACACACATATATAATTCTCATTTTGAGTAAATAATATAAAAATTATTTAAAAATATAAAAAGAAGAATATATAAATATAAATTATACCATCGTTATCAGGTCAAATATTTTTATCCTAAAATGATCTAAAAAATTATTATCAAATCCAATTCAATCCTATTTTTTTTTAAATACAAAACTATAAAATTGATAGTTTTTAAATATAAAAATTAAAATATTTTACTAAATTCATAAATTATTAGAATTAAATACTTAAATATTTAATTCGATAGGATCCAACTCTATTAATATTTAATAGTAACATAGTTTAACAAAAGTGGAACTTGGGCTAGGGACAAGCCCAAGCAGGCGCCACCAATGGGGTAGCCTTAGCCCATAGGGCATATCTAAGCCCTAGTCTCTATTCGGCGCCTTCGGAGGCCGTTTCTTTCAAACCCTCGTTCCCTCCCTTATTTTCCCGCTCTCTCTATTGCTGCATAAAAATCCGCCCTAATCTTCCGAACGTCCAAACCCTAGCTCCCTCTCGATCAGATCAGCCTTCCGTTTTCGATACAGATCAAGTGCCACTGTTTACAATCATGAATCGGAGAAGCCGATCTTTAGCCAGGCATTCCCTGCCTCGATCCGAACCTTTCTTGAAGTATCTCAAACCCGGCGCCCTTGCTCGCCTCAGAGATTCGCGGATCAGCGCCAGATCTCACCGAACCAGCTCCCTCTTTCAGATCTCTCCGTCTTTTCCGTCGTCTAATGGTGGCCAACTCTCATCCTCCGCAGCCGTGGACGGCTTCCCTTGCTTTGTGCCGACAGCTAGAGTCTACGGTCCCCGGTGTCTGCAGAGGAGGAAGTTAGTCGCGGCCAAGGGAATGCTGTTTCAGAGTTCATCACAGTCGGCTTTGGATTTGCCAGATCCGGTTGTGGATTTGTTAGCTAGTGAATGAATCTGGTTTAATCTGTGAATTTGAGCTAGTTTTGTTTAGCCATACCTTTTAGATTCAGTTGTTATCTTCTTGTTTCATAATTGGAAAAATAATAATATATTTAACCAATTTGCAGTTTTCCCTTTTCAATATATTCTTTGCAATTCTAGAGAGTTTTCAGAGCTGTTTGATGAGGTAACTTTATTAATGAATCTCTTTGGTCATGTTAATGTTAATTAGGGTTCTGATCAAGTAAATCTGCAATTTTTCAAGGCTTTTTTCATAGTGGTTTCATGATTGTCATAAGCTCTTCGTTGCATGTGACACTAGCTTCATTGCTGTTCAAACTGGCTTAGACTATGAATACTGGCGTTGGCATCATTTTTTATAACCTTTGTGCTTACCCTCTGCAGGATTAGAACCAGGTTTTATCTGAAAGGGCGCTAGTTGGCATAACTTAAGTGTGATTTTGTATACAAAAATGTTAATTATGATATTGAAGTGGTTTGCTTAACTAAAGTATTAGCTTCCTGCTGACCTTTTGAGCTTGCATGATACATTCACATCCATAGTTCTTGGTCTTCCGGTAATGGCATTCATCATGAGTTGAAGTAAATTGCACAGAAATGGTGTCTCTTTGCTTGCATTTATTTCCATATTTTAGGAACTCTTTGCAAGCTTTGGTGAGTATACTTAGTCTGAATCCCATGTCGGTTACTTCATCGAGAGTAATGGAGAACAAGTCTCAAAACAAGCGCGGGAGATTTGACCAGAATTGTAACAGTAAACAGACTACATCAATCTTGATATAAAAATATTTTTTATCTTTTAAATTAACACATAAACCCTTCAAAGAAGTGACTTTCAATTTTCTAAGGATGAGAAATTAGATAAAATTAACTTTAAATATAATTTAAAGGCCATAGTCCTAATGATAGATGCCCTAATATATCAACTTTAATTTCTAATCAATCCATTATCAATTAAAAATTAATTATTTAAATATCAACATTACACCACTTTAATATGGACTAATCCTTTTATAATAGTAAATAACATACAATTATTTATTTATTTATTATTTATGTCATGTTCATGTAATTTAATATTCTCCCACTTAAACGACATATATACATATTTTTATAATTGTATGTCAATATAACTTTATAACCTTATGAGTTCAAAAATTTACTATTACAACCCAAGGTTTAATAAAAAACTCATTTGTAGATCGGGATTTTGACGAAGGAAAGATGTAGAAATTATCTCACTAGGAGCATGAACTCGTATGGTTCCAAGGTGACATAAATCTTATGACTTGATTGTTTTATATTTTGGTATACTTTGTTTCAACTGTTGAAACATATTACTAATTCTTTTAACACCAATTATCATTTTGTTCGGATTCGGGAGTTTTTTTGTAAGATAGGGTGTTCTAACAGTGGTACGTTTTTTAAGACATAATATAGAATTAAATATCTGAACTACACTCAAATTAATTCTTGGTGTCTAAAATTTTTTTAAAAATCAAATCTAATATTTTTTTCGTTACACTTTTAAGTGACTACCATTAAAAATTCGTTAAGTGACACGTCACAGATTTTTTTAAAAAGCATTTTTTTTAATAAAATCTTATTTTTAAAAAATAAAAAAATATATACAAACATACACATGTCATTTAACAATTTTTTTTTAGCAATAACACCTAAAATACAACAGAAAAAACATTAGACACCTTTTTTAACAAAAAATCTTCGAGCATCAAAAATCAATTTTAAGTATAGATTAGACACTTATTTTTGCATTAAGCTATTTTAAAAAAAATTCCATTATTTGAAGTCTTTGGTGGGGTAATCTCTCCATCTTAATCATGGATGTCAAACAAGACTCTTAAGAAAAATGAAGAATCAAAGTAACACAATTCTCCATCCCTTTCGTAAAAAAAATTAAATAAAAAAATATTTTATTTAACTTAATAATGTAAAATTAAAGTAAATTTGAATTTGATATTTTATTTTTATATCTTATATACTATTTTTTTTACATATTCTTATAAAATATAACTAATAATATATAGATGAATAAAACTAATAATGTATAATTACATAAAATGGATATCAGGTATTTTTTTCTTTGTGCGAAATTATTTTATTTTAAGTTCCAATTAAAACATTTCTATCCTTCAATAGTTTCACTTACTGTAATATTCGTTAAGTAAATTTAAATGCAAAAACGAAAACTATAAAAATTTAAAAAGATAAACTCACATCACAATCAGAGTTCGGGGGCAGCATGCATAGCAAACTCAGATTTGGAGCTTTGCTGCTTCACACAACCAATTAATCAATAAAAAATACATCACTGATTTTAAAGCTCAACTGCTGTTCATGGACTTCCTAATTCCTATACTCGATGGAAACTAGTGAAAGAGTAGAGCTAGACAAGTACCTCATCGGTTTAAAACAATCTTGATCGCATCTTGTTCGGCGGGTGTCAGACTCTACAAGTGTCATGGAAAACGAATTCACATTCTTTGAAGTCATTGTCCTAAAGGAGATAAAGCATATAAGTGGATGTAGCCAAGAGGCCAAAACCTGACAAAGATTATCGAATAGTTGTCGATCGCTTTGATAGAACTTCGATAAGAAGTCTGTGAGATAATTTGCCAAGTTAATCTGCAAGATTCATAGGTCGAATTCGGGGGTTATATGAAATTTTAAAATGTAGAGCATGTAAGTGAATTTAGTGCGTGGGGAAAAATTTCACCTCGTTAAGGGGATCTGCAACATTTAGTGTGTCGTCTTCATAATCGTCCTCTTGATTCTTCAGATTAACAATCGGGTTAAAAATTTGTAATGTCAAATAGAAAGGAACTATGGATGAGGAGAGAATTCAATGTTATTTCTATTCGATCAAACCTCGTTATACACTTTTGCCATCACTTCAAGATGCTCATATCCAGACTTCCCAAATGGTGCGGCAGCAGCAGCTGAGGATAGCAAATCTTTATCAGCATCCATGTCTCCGTGAATTTCTTCCCAGTCGCTATCCTGCAAAACAAATGGTTCATAGCCTAAACATCCACCCTCGGCTGTCATTATCATTATTCGCGGAAGTGGGTCTATCAAACTTACAGAATCTGGATTTGAATTCTGGAAAATCAAATACACGTCCCATGAAACGTAAATACAGAGCATGAGAAATAGTAAAAGAGGACAGAAACTACCTCATCCTCGGCATCCTGAGCTTGTTCTTGTATTTCAATCAATGCATCAGCAAGTAAAGCCAATATCTGCAGTAATAAGCAGTCGTTAGACCTTTTTTTGTGTTCAATATTCGCTCCTGTCAGACATATTTCTGAGGAAAAAAACATAGAAATACCTTTGCTGGAAGTGGCATTATAGTCCACTGGTCCGGAGCAGATTTAGCTTTTGAGCGAGTGGTTATCCCTGACATAGACTTCAGAGAAAGAAGACAAGTTACTTCCCAGCAAGCATATCAAAGAGAATGATTTTCAAGCATTTAAGTATCATGAACCTTAATCAGATGGCCCTGGACATTAATATTTGTTAATTCAGGATGCTTAGTGGAGAGCAATAGAGCTAAAGCACTGGTTGTAACTTTGATTTGATATGCCCCCTGAATCTCCCCTGCATTCCGAAGGATGTACGAGAATGAACATAAATGCAAGCCTCCTTTTCTTACAAATTATAAAGTAATCAAAAGATAATGAACAGCTCCTTGCCTTTTTCATATATAATGGATTTTGTACATGATGACAAGGAAGAGAAAGGGTTACATTCTTTTTATACACGGTAAATCATGAAAACTACAGAAATGAATCACGCAACTTCGAATAAAGAAAAATAAAATTAGTCCTTGATATTGTCTAAGATAATCTATTCAAACCCTCATGGAAGCTCCATATGATTAGGCATTCCGAAAGAGAGAGAGCTCCTTTGATTTTGTTTTTATATTTCTTATGTTTTATTTTGTTTAACCGCATTAGAACCAGTCCTAGCACACCTTTTTACTAGCGACTGCTTCCGGTAAGCATAGGTGCTAGGTCCAACGAAAATGCACCAAGATACTGTTTACATCAGAGCACGCAAGCAGACATAAATTCAATTTACTTATCCTTGCCAAACGTGGGAATGTGAACAGAAACTTGCCTTGTTGTTTGGTCCACTCTGACATTACATAAACAAATGCATTTTGATAGCCTTCAGCTGGGATGGTGAGGAGCAAATTGATAAACTGTTCAACATTTGGGACACTCAAATGAATCTGCAATTAAATTAATGTAACGGTGAGAAAATTTATCCATGAAAATAAGTTCTAGACTAGCGGAATACATTCTCTTTTTCCAGAATAAGGCTTCTTCTTTTATGAAATATACATGTGTGTGTGTGTATTGAACACCTTAGCTTGTATAAAAGACCATATTAATGAAAATTATTTACAAGTTACAAGCAATAAAATTGTCAACCCTACTCTAATAGGAGCTTCTTGTAATTCATTTTTAGCAACAAAGAATATGTAATTTTTCTGCTTGACAAATCCAGAAGTTAATTTTCACTCTTCTATAAAAGTTGACAAGGACTTAGTTTAACCAAGATGAAGTTGAGACTTGGACACAATACCAATCTAGCAAAAATAAGTAGCAACGAGCTTCTCAATCCTGCTATCGAAGCCGATTGCATACGTCTAACGAGAGCAACAATCAAGTTTTGAATGTGCTGCCCCATTTGTGAGGGGAGATGCAATATAAGTTGAAGGATATAGCTGCCAACAAATAGAGACCCAGAGCTTTCTAAATCAGGATCGAGAAGCCTGCAAATCAGATTGCACAAATAAGCGTTAAAAAAACATGCATATAAGAAAACCTTACAAGTAGAGTTTAGCTAGACTAATTTGCAAAAACTTGAATTCACAAGTTCACTGCCATTGCACGCAATGCCACTTGGAACTTTGAACAAGGTTTCAAATACATCAAGTATAGAACCTTGATAATGTTGAAGAACAACAATTCTAAGTAATGGAAGGAGAGAAGAAAAAAAATTGGCTTGGGGGGATACAGGAAGTAAAGAATCGACATGAATAAGAAACCTTGAAGCTGCATCAAGCAAACTCCGCATTGTAAATCCGGAATCACTACCCCAAGCAAGAAGTTCTTTTCTGCCACCAGATACAAAAGATGCCAAACATTCTGTTGCATTCTGATAAACGCAGGAGAAAAGCAGCACTTATGTTCACATTTTAGATAGTCGATTACCATTTATGAATGAAACATACAGTGACAAGTTATACCTGCATTTCACTGTGATCATCACTTTCAAGAATTATCCGGATAATAGCATCAAAACAAGCATCATAAGCTGCTTTTACCACATCAGTAGGAGCATTCTGTACAATGCTATCACAAACTGTAATTAGCAAAACAATACAATACAGCTATATATATAACACATTTTTAAATAAAAAAAAAAGAAAAAGAAAGGAATTTAGGTGCATATGACATTCTTCCAGCCAAGTACCACTTGCCTTCAATAGCATTGTTAATAGATCCAATGACCCAGCCACTAGTCCATCTGGCTGTTGTTGACGCTGGAAATTTGCAATCAAAAGATGCATTAATGACAATCATTTAAATTCATTTCAAGTCTCGTTACCACAAAAGGCACTTAAAAGGTCATACTTTGTTCAATACTGGCCCAATATATGGTAAAATTCGGGAAGCCAAAGGAAGAAAACAACCAGGAGTATTTTTTATTGCCTGAGAGATTTTCAAAATAAAAATATCAGAACTAATTTCACATCCCAAAAATTATAAAAGAAACACAGAAATAATTAAGAAAGCCTGGTAAAAGATATAAAGAACAAAAACCATATATCTCAGATGATTATAGATGAAAGAAAACCTCATGTGCCTAATTGAATCCCATAAAGTAGTCAAACAAAAAATAGCAATAATAAGCAAATAAAAATTATCAAGGGAATTGAAGTTAAACTAAACAAACATATTTCCCAAAACTATTTTCCCAAGAAGGAAGGCAGTAATTCAAGCTATTTTTTTTTATAGGAATAGAATGCCTCATTAAAAACCTCCCTCATAGATAGCCCTTTCCCAACAGAAAGGATCCAGAGCCACAAAAGTTCACGTGTTAGTGAGAGAAGCTCTAGCTTCTCTCTAACCTAGGTGTTTTTCAAATTTCAAATATCCCAGGCGTTTTTGAAATTTATTCTCCCCTTCGACATTCATTCGTTGTCCGCTGCCGCCGTCCGCCACCCACCGCCGCCGTTTGTCACCGCGTCGGTCGCCACATCCGGTGGCTGTTGACCACCAAATCTTCCAGGTTTTTTCGTCTCGGCGCCATCATCTCGGTTCTAGGCATCATTACGTCAGGGTGAGCCTTCAACTCAGTGGATCTGGGACGAGGACCTTCGGCTTTCAGTTGTTGGCGACGCATCTTCTCCGTCAAAGATCTTTACGCCTTGGTTTCCGTTTTGCCAGCGTCTCATCGCCTGTCTATATCTACCTGTTGGACTCTATTCATCACCTACTCCCTTCTTTTTTCGCCGGCAGTCACAGCCTCCATCGCCGGCAGTCACAGCCTCCATCGTCGGCAGTCACAGCTTCCATCGTCGGGCGCTAACAGAACAGTTCCGTCAAGTCCCTGGGTTGTTTTTACTTCAACGGTTTTCTTCATGCGGGGTGCTGGAATCGTCCCTTCTGTCTAGCAGAAATCGAAGGGCCAAACTCCTTCATCCTCTGCAAACGCGCTTTCTCCGTCATCTCTCCCTTCTCATCTTGAGGAGGTTCGTACCATCTTCATTATGGGTCTGCCTGTAGATGTCAAAGAGAGAGAACTGCAGAATCTTCTGAGATGGCTTCCAGGCTTTGAAGATTCTCATTTGAGTTATAAAGGAGAAAAGCCTAAGGGTTTCGCTCTCTTCTCAAATGCAGAATTTGCAGTTGCTGCCAAGGATGCTCTCCAGAAAATGGTTTTTGATTCTAAGTTGAAGTCTCTTTTGCACATTGAGATGGCAAGGAAGAATCTTGTTGTTAAAAGAGGTATTATTTCTAATTCTGATGCTCCTGTTCCTCCAGTACAGCCATTGCCAAATCCAGCCTCTTTAGCATCTCCAAGTATTCATGTGCCTTTTAAATCTGGGAGTTGCGACGAAAAGTCAGCAGTTGATGGTGTTCACGATGGAATCAGGGAATCTATCACAAAGGAGTGCAATGTTGATAAGTATGGATGCTACACATTATTTGTTGAAAATTTACCAGAGAATATTCATTGGAAGAGGCTTGGATCATTTTTTGCTCCCATGGTCGGGTTATTGATGCTTTTATTCCAAATAAAAGAAATGCAAAAGGAGTTCGTTTTGGTTTCATTCGCTTCGCTTCAATCGAAGAAGCAAGGAGAGAGACCTCAAAAATGAATGGCTCTTATATCGACGGCAGCAAAATTGGCGTTTCTTTCGCTAAATTCAAACCTCGTCAATCCTATTGGAGAAAGTCTTCCACAGGTGTTCTCCACAAGTCCGGGATGGAAGATGATTCGAGGAAGAAGCATTATAAAGTCGAAGGTGTTATTGATAAAGAAAAACTTCAGGTGTTGAATTATTGTCTAGTGGGGTGGTGTAAAAATTTCATCAAAATCAGTCATCTCGCTAGACAAATGCATGCGAAGGGCCTCACTGGCTTCTCCTTAATGAGAGTTGCTGGAAATGCGGTATTAATGATTTTCGAAGATTCTGCTTCTTTGAGAAGTGTGAAGAACGATAAATCAGAGACTCTCGCAGAGTGGTTCTCTATAATCGAAGCTTGGTCAGAGAGTTTGGTATTGGAGTGTCGCCGAGTATGGTTAGTTTGCGAGGGTGTTCCGTTTCACGCATGGAATTGGGATACCTTCAAGAACATTGCTGATAGTTGGGGTCAGTTACTAGCAATCGACGAAAGCTGTCAGTCACCATCATCCTTTGATCGGGCAAAAATTCAAGTCCTAGCAAAGGCTGGTGCGAGAATTGATGCGACGTTGGAATTGAAGGTGGGTGACAACTCCTTCAAGATCATGGTGCATGAGATAGCTCGTGGGCTCCTGAAGAAGACGAATCTAATTAGATTTTGCCTTTCTATTTGTGGTTTAATTTAGTTTATATGGTTGCAGGTGTTGCTTTTATTTTGTTTTATGTTCTGTTGCGTTGTTTAAATTCTATTACTGGAGGTGTAATTAGAAATAAGGTGTTTAGATTGCGACTTTGGTTGAGGTTATATGAGGTTAAGGTGTTTGTTGTAATGGTGTTTATCACCATAGGAGGATATTTCGTGTAATATTTTGTATTGGGTATTGTTATTAATTTAATTTGAGGTACTCTTTTCTTCCTTCCAATGTTCGTTAACATACTTCTTAGTATGTGAACGAATAAGAAGGGAGTTTTTAATGAGACCTCCAACTTCTATAAAAAAAAACAGAAAGGATCCACTATTGGAGGGAGGAAAAGAGTGCCTCGTTTTATTGCTGAACCAAAATTACATAAAACTTAACAATTACACCAGAAATCCTGACATAAAACTTAATAACTCCACCTACTTGAAAAACCTACTAACTGGGTAGGAAAATAACAAGCATCTATAGTCTTATGCATTATCTCCTAACAAAATTGATGTATTATACCATAGCCCAATGATACTTGGATCCAGATGTGTCTGGCAGACTGGCACCCAGTGACATATATTAGGTTCAAACTTACAAAATTTACTAACAAAATAATTTTAGAACAAAACATCCTCAAAACTGTTTCTGCTGGGCTTTAAGAGCAGCAATTCAAGTAAAATTCCGTAAAACCATGTACATAAATTTTCTTGAGGTGCTTGGGTAAAAAATGCAAATTTTCAAGCTGCCAAGGTAGAAGTAGTAACACTTTACAAGGTTTCATTACTTTTTTTCCGTAGACATGCATGAATACTTCAAAAGTTCCAGCAACTGAAAATATTCAAAATCTAAAAGATGTGAACGATGATTGACGGCATTCATATCAGGTCTATTATATCTAAAAGATATCATGTTAAAGAATTAATAGATAAACAAGCATTTAATCACAACGATCAGCAAAACAAGTTCACCATAAAACTGCAATAAATGAACTATGAAAATCATAGCTGCCACAGTGCACAAGCAAAATAATAAATGAATTAGTTACTATGCAGTATACCATAGTGGAATAGTGAGGCAACACTTCTGCTACCATCCACATAACTATAGTAATTTTTTCTTTTGGACAAGTTACTATAGGAAATTTTATATCATGGGCTTTTTTGTCCTTTCTTGCTCCTCGTCAATTATTTGTACAGCTGGGACCAAGAATTATTTTGAAAGCTAGAATTATTCTTAATTAATTTTGTACTCTGTACAGTAATATGTAGTACTCCCGTTCAATGTGGCTAAATTTTATTGGCAGTGATTCAAGAAAGAACCTTTCTACTCCATGACCTTGTAACAAGAAACCAGAAGATGAGCCATTTGATTACTCTTCCTCACATGAATCTCAATTCGCCTTACACTAGATTCCTAGTTTAGATTTGCTGCCTACAATTATGATGTGAAAAATTCCATCTATGTTAAGCAACTATAGTTTTAATCAACGTGAGATCACTCAGAGGATATATTACTAGTAACAAGTTGAGACATCGAGATATAATATCTCACCGAACACGTATAAACTTAATAACCATACTTGAGGAATGGAAATTGAGTAAAAAGTAGAAATTGTAAAAGATAAAAATTGAGATATTCAGAATGAAAAGAGAGAGATTTCTCTTCTTATAATAAACAGCTAACAGCATTTGCATTGCTACCTCCAGAACTTCAATTGCATCAATACTAATGAAAGGATCCGAAATGTGCAACACCCACATATTGAGGATTATAGGAGAAATAATAGGCTCTGCAGATGCTGATGACTCATGACCTATAGCAAGCAAAAATGAAAAGTTGAACTATTGTAATATAAAAGAAAACACCTTAATTTATCATGGAGACTAAAATAAATTACATATCAACTATATCTAAACCCACCAGCTTTAATTGCTGCTTGCAGTGTTTCAAGTACCAGGTGTAACGTTTCATCAGAAGTCTGAAATCAGAATCAGAAGATGGCCATTAGAAGTGACTTCAACACCCACTTTGGGGAATTACAGAGTTTGTACATACCTGATGAAGAAGGTCTGTCAGTGATGACAATAAACCCATCATCTGAGGCTGAATGGTACTCTTGTTTGCTTCAGGAAGCAGCTGTGAAAGTGCTCGACACGCACCCACTTTCACAGCTGGAGGGCTGCAAGTAGAAAAACTCAATATAAGATTTATGCTATCAATTCCCTGGTGGTCAGATATCAAATGGGCTAGGTACACTTACACGTCCATGCCAATTGTCTTCATAGCAGTATGGAGAAAATGTTCAAGAATTCCACTGCTGATCTGAAAATAAATTATAAATTGAATTAGATATTCTGAGAGGAAATAATCCATAAGATAACCTCAAATATAAGGAGAGGACATCCTTACCACAGAGGAAAATTTAGCAACTGATATAAACATACGAGCATAAAGAAATGGATATTCATGTACCCCTGTAAAACAAAAATGGCAACACTTTCATGCTCATGTCACATCAAGGTACTGCAAAATCTAGTCCAATTTATTCTAATAGATAAGATGTGTCCACCAAATCAATGGTGATATATAACTATTAAACACAATAAAATCAAACATTAAGTGAATACCAATTCCCATATCTTCAGTAACAACTTGTTCTAGAAGGTTCCCTAAGCTCACTTTTTTAAGTCCAGAAACCTGCTACCATAAATTTAATACAACATTAGAGTCGAGAACTGTGAAACATTATTGGACATTATGCCTCAACCTAAGGAAAAAGTGATTACTCATGATTGAAAGTTATCATGGAAAGAACAAACCTCTGCCTCAAGTAATTGCTCGGACAAAGAAGCTAGAGCGAACAAAGTAGCCTCCCTTAGCTATAAAATTTACCATCCAGAAAAGAGCTATTAGGAAGATTTAAAAGGAGAAAGAAAAAAATTGCATTAAAATAATTACGAAATTATTTCCGTCAAAAAATGTTTTTTAGTGTCTTCCACATGATTATTTTTTTTGATAAGAATTGTAGGCCTCATTAAAAACCCCCCTTCTTGATTATAGGAGCTTATAACCAAGCTCCTTAATCAGTGGAAGGAGGAAAAGAGTGCCTTAGAAATTTATTCAACACCTGAAATTACATAAGATACATCCAGAAAAACACCCCTTCAAAAACAGAACAACAGAAGACACCCAAAAACAACCATAACCAACACCACTGACTTAGGGTAAACCAATTTAGAAACCTGATTGGTCTTCCACATGATTATGGAAAATCAAACTCATTTAACAAGTTTAAAACTTTAGATGATTGTTCTTCTACTCTGTTACGGAAATACCAAGTTATGCCACAAGACAAAATGTTAAAGGAGAAGTTAAGAGCACACTATAGCAAGTCAAAATTTTAGATTCCGAGAGATAAATCTTTCATTAACGGTAAGCCACAAGAGAAGGTTATACTTACCCTCCACCAAACTACAGAACCACCAGCTTTTTCTTGTTGAGACTCGCTGAATCTTCTCCCCGCAGCACTAATAATAGCATCAATACCTTTTTCCCCACAACAAGTTGCCACCTCCTCTAGTAAAAGTGCACCTGCAGCAAGTAAAATTTTATAAGGAAAGAAATCAAGGAAGTCTTGATTTCTTGAGGACAGCCAAAGGTAAAAGAGATGCTATCAGATACATAAACAGATTCATAGACTTAAATGGCAGATTAGGCAAATACAAGTGGTGATTTATCGAAGACAAAGGCAATTAGGTAGTAGATGGGCTGAGCTTGGGAACAAAAAAGAGGATATATGAAGATAGACAGAAAATGATGTTTCGGAAAGTAAAGACCACGATGTGTTGAAAACTAATTTGATAATTGCACCTCATGAAGGAACCAACAAAAGACTGTAGATTCCCTCAAATAAAATTATATTACTAGATGCATAAACAAACAATAGATCTTTCAAGCTTCATCATGCTGCATAAAAAGAAAATCTAAGTAGTAGTTATCGGTGAACAAAGGATTTTTCTTTCTCTTAAGTTCTAATCGTGCATATTAATTTGAGACAACCAATTGTTTTTGGACCTCTGTTCTATCTTCAATTTATACAGCAACTATTATAATGAATTTCATGATGAATTCAGGTTTTTGCAACAGATATCCCAAAGGTGCTGTTATCGTTTGAAGTAGTTTCTCTTATAACTACGGTAAAAGAAAAAGTTATTAGTTTCCAATATGACGAAAATAATGTCTTGGTAAGATCATATAGATGCATGACACATATGCTTCGAGATAAACAAATCAGCCATATATAACATCACCGAGGAATCCCAATAAACCTGGGTGCCAATAGAAATATCCAAAACAAGCTACCAATGTATAAGCTACTTACCAGAGACACGGCAGCTGTAAGTGACATCATCCTCATCAGCTACAAATTGGTTAACATCCGTCGACCACATATGGATCTAGAAAGGATTCAAACATAGGAACGGTGGGAAGAGTGTAAACTGAATCTTAGAAGAATTAAATTTAAAGAAAATTAAGGTTAATGATAAAAGGGGCACACAAAAGATTGAAAGCTTTTACTGCATAAATGAAAAAGAGGCAAAAAAAATGCACGTCTAGATCCTCTTAAACATTGGCACAAAGTGCAGGTGACCAGCTTAGCAGTAATAAGAAGCTTGGAACATTATGATGACAGTTGGGCTGCTTGCAACTATCATTGAGCATATTTAAAACCCACAGACCAAACATCTTTCCCAATGACAACACCCAGTTTAAAAGCGATAGAGAAAATGCAAAGCCATGAACGCAACTATTGGTTGTGATTAATGATTGAACGAAGAGATACAACCACTTTCAGGAATTAATCTTTGCTACAGGAAACTAAGCTGAGTTTCTGTAAAATCGGTTTATGGAGGAAGTTGGGGGGCAAATTTCTGAAAGGAAGAAGTTTTCATCTAGCTGATGGGTCTGCTGGTGGGTTAATTTGTTTATGGAATGAGGATCTTTTTGAAATTACCAGTGAATTTAAGACCAGCAGATTCATTGCTATCTCAGGTAAGTTCAAGCTGGCAAATTGTGACTGCTTTTATTAACGTGTATGGTCCGTCGGTGGAGGCTGATAAGGAGGTTTTTTTCAGAGGATTGATGGATTTTGTGCAAGGTTTAAGCTTGCCTGTTTGCTTAGGGGGGGACTTCAATGCTTATCTGGATCCTGAGGAGAAGATTGGAATGGCTCAGAATTGGCATTCAATTGAGCTTTTTTCGAACTTTGTTCAAAGTCTGAATCTAATGGACCTTCCGTTAGTGGGAGGGAAGTTTACTTGGTGCAATAATAGAGAAGGTGCCACTTGGATAAGGCTAGATCGGTTTTTTTTTTTGATAGGAATAGGAGGTCTCATTAAAAACCTCCCTCTTAGTGGACCTTATCCGTAAGGTAAGGCCCAACTAGCGGAAGGAGGAAAAGAGTACCTCAATTTATTAATGAAAGCCAAGTTACATAAGACTTAAAAACACTTTTACATGCAACATAAGACCTCACACACTCCTCTAGCTTCTAGGCTCAGAAACAGCTACCAATTGAAACAACCAAAAAAATCACCCGATCCCCTCTTTTGCTAGTTTGTCAGCCTCACAATTACAAGACCTTGGAATCCACCTGACAATAAAATTTCTAAAAGAAACAATAGATACAATTTCCTTAACAAAATTTGAAAGGGAAGGAGGAACCAAAGCTTGATCTTTGATCCAATCCACGACCAGCTTACAATCACATTCAATAATGAGTCTGCCCTTGAACAACCATTCTGAAGAAACAAAGATATCAATGCCTCTTTTAACAGCTTTCAATTCTGCTAAATAGGGATGAG
Source organism: Hibiscus syriacus (assembly GCF_006381635.1). Classification (NCBI taxonomy): domain Eukaryota; kingdom Viridiplantae; phylum Streptophyta; class Magnoliopsida; order Malvales; family Malvaceae; genus Hibiscus; species Hibiscus syriacus. The sequence continues at coordinate 909,553 of NW_024063414.1, forward strand.
AAGGACCAGCATTTTCTGAAAAAGAGATAAGTATAACCCGATTCCAATCCCTGAGAAGACCCCCTATTCCAGCAACTCTCCCAACTCTACTAAAAGCTCCATCCACATTCAGATCATAATCCAGTGATGCTTGTAGAAGATTTTGAAAACTGGGGCCCTAAACCTTTTAGGTTTTTTAATTACCTTTTAGAGGAAGAAGGGTTTGATGGGGTGGTCCAGAATTCTGTTATTACGGCCAATGACCTAAGGGGTCTGTTTAGCATTCTTAAAGGTACTAAGCAAGTGATCAAATAGTGGTCCAATAAAAATCGTTTGGGGATTTCTGAGCAAATTACAGATTTGGAAGCTAGGATCAATGATTTGGAATTGAAGTCTCAAGGTGGGGGGTTGTCTCCACAAGATAGGGATCAACTTCTGTTGATGAGGTCAGATCTGTGGATATTGCATAGGAAGGAAGAGAGTATTTGGATGCAGAAATCTAGATTAAAGTGGATTAAGGATGGGGATAGGAATACGAGGTTCTTCCATTTATGTGCTACTAATAGGAATCGAGTTAATGCAATCTCGGCCTTGAAAGTTAACGGTGTCGTAACTGCTGATCCGAACCAGATCATAACGGCTATTAAGGATTTTTTTTTTTGATAGGAATAGATGGCCTCATTAAAAACCTCCCTCTTAGAGGTCTTTTACCATATGGTAAGAACCAACTAGCGGAAGGAGGAAAAGAGTGCCAGACTTTATTGATTGCAAAAGAATTACATAAGACTTAAAAACAGTCCTACAAGATACATAAAACTTAAACACACTGCTAAAAATCATAACAACTGAACGCTACAACTCGCTGAAACAACAAATCCCATCACCCAATCCCCTCCTTTGCTAACTTATCAGCCTCGCAATTACAGCACCTCGGAATCCACCTCACAATAATCTCGTGCGCAGACATTGTAGAAGCTATCTCCTTAACTAGATTAGTAAGAAAAGTAGGGACAGTTGCTTGATCTTTCAACCATTCCACTGCTAGTTTGCAATCAGATTCCACAATTAACCTTCCCTTTGGTGCCCATTCTGAAGAAACAAATAAATCTATTCCTTTCTTGATTGCTTTCAACTCTACTACGATGATAGGAGTAGGACCAACATTTTCTGAAAAAGAAATCAGCTTTGTCCGATCCAGTCTCTGAGAATACCCCCAATTCCAGCAGTTCTCCCAACAGTACAAACAGCTCCATCCACATTTATTTTATAAAAGTCAGTTGGAGGTGGACTCCAACTAACCACCGGCCTGTTCAAATCTTTTATAATTGAGCAAGTGTCTGCCAATGAAGGATCAACAATTAACGAATCCACCTGAATAGAACTTTTTGGATACTTTTCTAAGAACCATTTCGCTAACCTTAGCCGAACTGTGAAAAACAAAGCGAAACTGTCCAGTTTACCTCCATTAAAGATGATATCATTTCTAAATTTCCATAGAGACCATAGGATTGCCGCTGGAATGAACTTCCACATGGAAGAATAAAGCTTCAAGTATGTCCAAGAGCTAAGGAGGGAGGGAGGATCAGAGGGTAAAACACACGAAATACCCCAAAAGCCGATAATTTTATTCCACAATTCCCACGAAACTTGGCAAGAAATAAAAAGATGTTGAACAGATTCTTCACAAAGATTGCAAAGAGGACATAAAATATCGTCCCCTAAGGGAACCACCCGTTTCTTCAACTCCACTCTCACCGGTAATTTTTTATGGGATACTTGCCAAAGGAAAGCCTCAACTCTTGGAGGAACTAAACCCATCCAAACATATTTGTTCCATAAAAATGAATTTTCATTAGAATAGGGAAAAGACTTCCTACAAGCTTTAACCGAAAACAACTCCTCCCCCACTCCATCCCATAGCAAACAATCCTCCAAAGATTCGGTTAATTTAATGTCTTTGAGTCTATCCAATAGCTCCACCAACTGAACCACCTCCCAATCACAGAGATTCCTCCTCGTTCTAATATTCCACTCCCATCCATTCGAATCGAAGCTCCCAAAATCAGCAACCTTGCCCCCTTGGATTGGAGAAAGAGCAAAAATCCTAGGGAAAAGCATTTTTCAAAGGAACATCCCCTAACCAAGAATCATTCCAAAATGAGATTGATTTGCCATTCCCTACTTGTAACTTCGCATGGGCTCTAAGGCAACCTCCAACAACATCATCTTTGGTGAAGTTATTAACAATTCCCCTTCAAATCCAAGAGTCCTTATGTGAAAGGACTTTGGTAATATCCATGGAATAGCAACTAACATCATGTTTGGTGCATATGAAACGCTTCCACAATGAACTTTTTTCATTAGCAAACTTCCACACCCACTTTCCCAACAAGGCTCGGTTAGAATATTTCAAGTCGGCAACTCCCAAACCTCCACAACTCGAAGGATTGCAAATCTTATCCCAACTTAACCAATGCATTTTCTTCTTCTCGGCCCCATCACCCCATAAAAAAGCCGCCATAAAAGAATTTAACTTCTTGCAAATAGTAGAAGGCATCTTGAAAAAAGATAGAAAGAAAATAGGTAAAGATGACAAAACCGACTTAATAAGCACCAATCTACCTGCCAATGACAAGGAAGAGGCTTTCCACCCCGCTAGTTTCTTGTGGAAATTATCAAGAACCGGCTCCCACAATTTCTCACAATTTCTTTTTGCCCCTAACGGAAGTCCCAAGTAAACGGTCGGAAATGAACCTACAGAGCATCCAATAGCCGCAGCCCTATCTCCCATGATATCATCCTCCACATTGATGCCAAAAAGTTTGCTTTTAGCTAAATAAAGATGAAGGAAGAGGCTTTCCACCTCGCTAGTTTCTTGTGGAAATTATCAAGAACCGGCTCCCACAATTTCTCACAATTTCTTTTTGCCCCTAACGGAAGTCCCAAGTAAACGGTCGGAAATGAACCTACAGAGCATCCAATAGCCGCAGCCCTATCTCCCATGATATCATCCTCCACATTGATGCCAAAAAGTTTGCTTTTAGCTAAATAAAGATGAAGGAAGAGGCTTTCCACCCCGCTAGTTTCTTGTGGAAATTATCAAGAACCGGCTCCCACAATTTCTCACAATTTCTTTTTGCCCCTAACGGAAGTCCCAAGTAAACGGTCGGAAATGAACCTACAGAGCATCCAATAGCCGCAGCCCTATCTCCCATGATATCATCCTCCACATTGATGCCAAAAAGTTTGCTTTTAGTTAAATAAAGATGAAGTCCCGTCATTAAGCTATAAATCCTCAGAACTCGTCTCACATTCTTTATCTGAGTAATGGAAGCTCCACAGAAAATAATAAGGTCATCTGCGAACTGAAGATGTGACAAAGTGAAATTATTTTGGTTTTTGCCAAACGCAAACCCTTGAAATAGGCCAATTTCCACAGCTTTGGATAACATCATGTGAAGTAGTTCACCAACCACGTTAAACAAAAGAGGAGAAAGGCTACATCCTTGTCTCAAGCCTTTAGCTATTGGGAACTCCTCTGTAGGCGACCCATTGACTAAGACCGAGATTAAGGCAGTGGAAATACACTGTGAAATCCAAGAACACCACCTTTCACCGAAGCCCATGACATTCAAAAGCCTTGGAAGAATTTGCCAGTCAACTGTGTCATATGCTCTGCTAAAATCGACTTTAAAAACAACTCCTCTAAGCCCTTGTTTCCTCCAAAAATCAATGCCTTCATTTGCTAAACAAGCACAATCCAACAATTGTCTCCCCGGAATAAAAGCAAACTGAGTTGGGCTTACAATATCATTAACACATGAAGAAAGTCTCTTAGACAGAACTTTTGAAAGAATCTTATATAGGCTGCCCACAAGGCTGATAGGTCTGTAATCTTCAATACACTCTGGATTACCTTTTTTAGGAATCAAGGTAATAAATGCATGATTTATCCCATGAACCCATTCCTTTCCTTTGTAAAAAAAAAAAAAAAAACTCCATGATCTGGGCCTTCAGTTTCAGCCAGAATTTCTTATAAAATCCCATGGTAAAACCATCCAGGCCAGGAGCTTTAGAACTTTCAGAAGAAGCAATTGCTTGCCAAACTTCTTGCTCCGAAAATTCTGCCTCAAGACAATCTCTTTGAACTGCTGTCAATTGTTTAAAATCAAAATAAAAGCCTGCAACTTCCAGAGTTGATTTGTCATTATATGCCTTTTTAAAAAAATTTAAAAGAGTTGCTTTTATCTGTTCTGGATCTGAAATAACTCCCCCTTCAGACTTCAATGAATGAATGGAATTGATTCTGTTTCTCCTTAATGCAGTAAGGTGGAAGAACCTTGTATTTCTATCTCCATCTTTAATCCATCTTGTTCTAGACTTCTGAAACCAGATCCTCTCTTCGATTCTCAACAGCCTCCATAACTCTTTTTTACACTCAATCAGCTGATTCCACTCCCCTGAAGACAAAATTCCACCTTGAGATTTTCTGTCCAAAGCACTGATTTTAAATTCCAGCTGCGAGATGGATTCACCCAGTCCTCTGTGACAACTACCAGGCCAGATTTTGATTTTATTTTTTGCAGCCTGTAACAACCTGAAAATACCCCCTCTATTCTTCTTCTTTTTCTCTACTGACAGTGATTCTTCTACCAATTCATCAAAACCTTGTTCTTCTAAAACAAAATTAAAGAACCTAAAGGGTTTTGGCCCCCAATTAATAGAAACATCCTCCAACAAAACTGGATTGTGATCTGAAATCGACTTCGGAAGAAGACTTTGAGTAACATTGGGAAAACTGTAAAGAAATCTGACACAAATTAGGAACCGGTCCAGTCTCACCCAAGTTGAAGATTCTCTATTATTGCACCACGTGTAAGCACCTCCTGACAAAGGCAAATCAATGGGATTTGCTTGCTGCACAAAGGATCTAAGAATATCGATTGAATTCCAATTTTGTGATTTCCCTTGCTTTTCATCCGTATCAATATACGCATTGAAATCTCCCCCAATACATACTGGTAAATTCTGAGAAATTACTAATTGCAGCAACTCCCCATAAAACTCTTCCTTTTCTGATTCGATAGAAGGCCCATACACATTTATAAAAACAAACTCCATTTGCCCATTCATCAATTTCCCCATTACTGCCAAAAACCTACTGTGAACATGCTGGTGAAAGACTTGAACCACACTTTCATTCCACATGGTAATCAACCCCCCCGATATACTTAAATTATTTATAAGAGATAATTAACACCCAAAAACTATAATGCAAAAACTACTTTAGAGGTGGATAATTTTAATATGGATTTTGCTAAGTTGACGGTAGAGCAAAAGGAGGGTCTTGAGGTCGAATTCTCGGAACAGGAAGTGTGGGAAGCGATTTTTTACTCGAATAATTCCAAGGCACCCGGTCCGGACGGTTATACTATGGGATTCTTCAAAAAAAATTGGATTTTCTTGAAGGATAATATTATGAAATTCGTTCGTGACTTCCATTGTGGTAGGAAATGGGAACATGGGATTAATCATTCTTTTATTACGCTAATTCCTAAGAAACTCAATCCCGAGGAAGTTGAAGATTACAGACCAATAAGCCTTGTCGGTAGCTTATACAAAATCATTTCTAAGGTGCTGTCGAAACGACTTGTTGCTATTATTAAAGATATAATTAGCCCCTCGCAGTTTGCCTTTATTCCGGGTAGGCAGTTGCTTGATTGCGCTCTTTTGGCTAATGAAGGCATTGATTATTGGAGGAAACAAGGGAGGCATGGAGTTGTTTTCAAAGTCGATTTCCGTAGGGCCTATGATTCTGTTGAATGGCCGATTCTTTTCAGATTACTGAAGGCTATGGGTTTTGGTGATAAATGGATTTCATGGATGGAGTGTTGTGTCTCTTCAGCCTCAATCTCGGTGTTAGTTAATGGGTCTCCAACTGAGGAATTTCAGATTAGAAAAGGTTTGAGACAAGGCTGCAGTTTGTCCTCTCTATTGTTTAATATAGTTGGGGAACTTTTAAATTTAATGCTGATCAAGGCTGCAGATCTGGGTCTTTTTGAAGGGTTCAGTATTGGCAGGTGCGATAATTTTTTCCATTTGACTCACCTTCAGTTTGCAGATGATCTCATACTTTTCTGCAAAGACTCTTCTACTCATATCCTAAATATTAGGAGAGTTTTGAGGATTTTCAGTGTGATGTCAGGGCTGCATTTAAATTTGTCCAAGAGTTCTTTGTTTGGCATTAATGTGGAAGAGGTCAGCTTATTAGATTGGGCTACGATGGCGGGCTGTGGAGTGGGATCCTTTCCTATGACTTACCTTGGTTTGCCTCTTGGTTCAAAGAAGAATTCTGAGGGTATGTGGGAACCGGTTGTTCAGAATTTTTACAAGAGATTAGCAGGCTGGAAAGCTAATTCTCTGTCGATGGCTAGAAGAATAGTGCTGGTCAAGTCTGTGTTGTCCAGTTTGCCTATGTTTTACCTCTCAATTTTTAAAATTCCAGTAAAGGTCATGCAGAAGTTGAATTCCTTAATGGCGAATTTTATTTGGGGTGATGCTTCAGATAAGAAAAGGGTTCACTGGGTAAACTGGAAAACGGCCTGTCAACCATTGGACGAAGGGGGGTTGGGAATTTTAGACCTGAGGTTGATCAATAGAGTTTTGCTTAGGAAATGGGTATGGAAATTTGCAAATGATAAAAATAGTCAGTGGAAAAAGATGATTTGCTGCAAGAGCAACGTTAGTAACTTGTCTCTCTCAATAACAAAGGCTAATTCTCCACTTGATTCATGGATTTGGAGAGCAATTCTTAATAACTATGTCAAAAACGATGAGGTTGGGGAATGTTTGAGAGCTAATTCAAAGATTCATCTTGGTAATGGCAGATCAATAGTTTTTTGGTATGATGTGTGGATTAACGACTCAACCTTAAAATCACAATTTCCACGAATTTTTGCCTTATCGGTTAATAAGCGGGGGACAGTAGCTAAGTTTGGTGGTTTTGAGCAGAATGGTTGGGTATGGAACATTCAGTTAAGAAGGTATTTACTTGATTGGGAACTGGATCAGTGGATTGCATTAATGTCTTTGATTGAAAATGTAACTTTGTCGGATTCTGTGGATGACTTTCTTGGGTGGTCGGGGAAAGGAGATGGTATGTTTTCGGTCAAGTCATGTAGGATGTCTTTTTGCAGCAGTTCAGAAGCTACGTTCGAGTGGAATAAGTGGGTTTGGAATGGTTTGGCTCCTCCAAGAGTGGAAACGTTTCTTTGGCAGCTGTGTCATGGTAAAGTGGCAGTTAGAGAGGAGTTGAAGAAGAGAGGTATTCCTGTGGAAGACGGTCTTTGTCCACTGTGTCATTTGCACGAGGAATCTGTTGGACACCTTTTCTTCTCGTGTGGTTGCAGGGGAGTTATGGATCAAATTCCTTAGGCTATGGGAAATTTCTACTGCTCTACCTCAAGACCCCATTTCAATTCTATGATCTTGGTCGTTTCTAAGGAAGAATTCTTATATTTGGAAGTTCATCCCGAGGGTTGTCTTATGGTCAATATGGAAGGTTAGGAATTTGGTTGTTTTTGAAAATTGGAAGGTCGACACTTCTTCTTTGTTCTTCCTCACCAGATTTAGATTGGCAAAATGATTTTTAGCTAAATACCCTTTGGTTCGTATCAACTCGGATATCTTAGTTGGGGACCCTACAATTGCAGACAAGTGTCAGTATTCTCATGTTCTGGAGAAGACTATTTGTTGGACTCCACCGCCTCTAGATATGTTCAAACTAAACGTTGATGGGGCGGTAAGAGGGGATAGGTTGCAAGGTGGTATTGGTGGTATTTTGAAAGATTCTAACGCTATTACCTTAGCCACTTTCTCAATACCGGTAGGGCCTGGAACTCCTATTCTAGCAGAGTTGAAAGCTATTAAGGAAGGGATTGTGTTTTTCTTTTCATCGAAATGGGCTAACAAGGGGAAATTAATTATTGAAAGTGACTGTAAATCAGCAGTGGACTGGACTTCTAATCAGAACACTACACCAGTTTTTTTTAGTTCCATGGTGGAGGAAATTGGAGCGTCCATTTCGGCTAAGGATATTGTTCTGAGATGGATTCCTAGAAGTTGCAATGTGGAAGCTGACAAGCTAGCTAAGGAGGAGATTGGTTAATTGCTTAAAGTATAGTGTGTGAATGTTTCGTGTTGGTTTCCTGGAGTTTAGTGTGTCACTTTTTAGTAGAGGTGCTAGATCGGTTCATGCCAGAAAGAGTAGAGGCCTCTATTGAGTTGTACAGGGCTGTTTGGGTAGTTTTTCGTGTTTGGTTTTTTGGGAAATATCCCTTGGTTGTATTTTATGTAATTTATTATGGTTTAATAAATTTTAAGGCACTCTTTTCCCTCCTCCGCTGATTGAGGAGCTTCTTTAAAAGCTCTTTCAATCAAGAAGGGGGTTTTTAATGAGGCCTTCTATTCCTATAAAAAAGAACATATGCTCGAGCATAATATTTGAACTTACAATGACCTAAATTGTTATCAGACCAAAAAAATTTGAAAACATGTGATTATCCTTCTTTAGTTCGGCTCTACTTGATTAAATATTTAATAAATTCTTATATTTTTAAATTTAAATATTTATTTTTACATGAACCAAAATACTATCAGACTAAAATATATCAAATATATAAAATGTTACAGGGGCTGGGGCTGGGGCCCCTTTAGGACCCAACAGAGCTCCGCCCCTGGCTCAGCTATTTTACAGATATTTAAAGATGAACTGCCATCATGAACTGCACTCAATGCATAAGGCCAGTGACTTGTGTGCGTAACAAGCTTACAACAGTTAAAATACAAGGCAAGCGATTCATAACATTTTTGGAAGTAACTAGCCACAATAGTTTAATTGATTTTACCAACAGTTAATGACTAGTAGGCAGGCATCCCCACTAGTTTCATAAAAAAGAGAAGAGTAGAGATATCAGGATGTAAGGCATTGTACTGCAGAAATTGGATTGGAACAACATACTAAGAAAAGGACCCTAAAAGGATAGAAGAAATGAAGACTTAATCGGTCCGTAAATCATGCAGAATACGAAAACTACTACGACAGCATTGTTGAGGTGATGAACAAACTGAAGAGAGCAAAACTCCATTATGTATATTGTGGTTTTTAATGAATCCTAAGGCACTCTTTTCCTCCTTCCGCTGATTGAGAAACACTTAGTGTTCCATTAATCATGAAGGGGGTTTTTAACGAGGCCTACATTCCTATCAAAAAAAAAGTAGAAGAGTGACAAAGGAAAAAAATAAAGGGTTGCTTTAAAAAGCAAGAAGTTTGTATTAAGATGAATAAAGCCACTATGTTCACAATTCTCAAGATGGTAGCCAAATAAGATGCAATTCAAAGTCCATTCTGATAACAGAATGAATGAATACCTGTTGTTCTGTAACTTGCAGAAAAGCAATAGTGTAATATACCAATTCTGAAATATTATTTGCAACGACCTACATGATCAAATTTATAAAATTATAGTCAATAATCATAAAATAGAAAATTAGAAATAGTAATTAAAGACAACAGACATAGAGTCTTCTAACTTTACCTTTACCAATTTAGTGCTACCCACAATAGTCAACAGGAACTCGAACAGCTGCAAGTTCAAAATGCAAACAAAAGAAGAAGAGGTAGGGATGAATTAAACTAGAAACAACTGATATTTGAGCACTTGACAGAAAACCACAATTTTAGATTTTTAGGAGAATCCAAAATTAAACACAGCTATAAAAACAAGTCCATTACCACTTTCTTCAATCAAAATCAACAGTTAAAGTTTAGAACATTTGCTGCAGCTTTTTATCACATCCATCTAAATACAACCTTTTCATTTTGGGCCACTAATATTACCTGAACAACGAAGGAATCAAGACTTTTCTCTGCACCATCAGAGTCATAACTGCCCTCATAGGGATCCTCGGTACCCTCAATTGCTGATCGTGTATATACTCTCAGAGATGATACAAAAGTCTGCCATAGTGGCTCCACAATAACTGCAGAAATGGAACCTCAGAAAGTCAACATTAGTACTAAAACATCAAAACTAAAATTCATAAAATATGCTAAAAGAAATATATAAAGAGATATGGGCCAACTAACCCATAAATAAGCTCTCAGTGAAGCTAGGAAAATTCTGAACAAACTGGTTCAAGCATTTCAAAACCTGGGAAAATCGAGTTATGAGGAAAGAGTACAAAACATGACAACGGATGGAGATGCAAGCATAATACCAACCTCCATTCTAGTGCTCCAATCATCAGAATCTTCAGGCTGTACAGGATGTTCCAAAATAAGAGAGAACTGATCTACCCATGGTTTAAGCATTGGTTCCATCAATGCATTAGCTTCGACCTGAACAGAAATATCTTAGTTCTGTTTAACACTTCAACAAAATTAAACTAATCATATATCAAGATCCGGCACAAACAAAAATAGGTTGCATAAGTGTACCTGATATACACCACTCATAGCCCCCAACATGGAAGTGCAAGCATAAACAATAGAGAGGGCTTTTGTGCGCAAATATTTGTTATAGATCTGCAAAAGAAAGTCTTATCAAAATGTAAGGAGTTTCTATTTGATTTCTGTGCAACTCATAACAAAAGAATTTTGAGAATGGCTGTATCACTAATTTTGGTCAAATATGATAAAATTACATGCTTGAAAATTGTTGAATTTGTGGTTATGATTGCACATATAAAGCATTCTTCGGACAGCAACTGCATCATGTGCAATCATAAAATGAACACATGCTGAGCTACACTAATACCACACTTCCCCAAAAAAAAAAATTGATAGAAGTAGGAGGCCTCATTAAAAACCTCCCTCTTAGTTGGCTCTTGAAAAGAACACTTCCCCAAAATCCTCATCTCTAAAGATAAGAATCAAAATCATATGAAATTAATGAAATACACACAAAAAATAAGAACAGACCTACTCTAAAGCTACTATTAGCGCAATGAAAGCAAAAGAAAACTGACCTGAGAAGAAGATACAATGGTATACAGGCGAGGGAAGAGGACGGGTACTAATGTTGGAATTATTGTATCGTCCAAATCCCCAGAGAGAAGAGCCAAGCACCTAAGACCACCATGCACTACAAAAATTGGGAATGGTTTAGGTTTAGTCCAATGAATCCAAAGGAGAAAATTAACATAGCCAAAAAGCTTAAAAGAAACTGAAAATATTTGATACTTTGCTAATATAGATAATCATTAGAAATAATCATGAAGGGGGTTTTTAATGAGGCCTACTATTCCTATATAAAAAAAAGATAATCATTAGAAATAAGTATAAAGGCATGATGATTGGTCACAAAAGAATCGACACAAATAAACTAAGGACCCAAGAAGATAGAAGGAAAAGAGTTCCTACCACAAAGGAACTTTGATAAAACAGGGTTAAAAAATAATGAATATAAGACAGAAAACAGAAAGTAATAGATAATCAGATTAGAAGATTTATTTCTATACTAACCTCTTTTTTTTTTTTTTTTATAGAAGTTGAAGGTCTCATTAAAAACCTCCTTCGTAGTTGACTTTTTCGAATAGGAAAAGGTTAACCAGCGGAAGGAGGAAAAGAGTACCTCAATTTATTAATAACAGAAGCATATATTATAAGCCTTTACAAAACAACAAATACTTGGCCAATCCTTGCCTTAGCTAACCTGTCGGCTTCCCAATTACAACACCTAGGAATAAACTGCACTACCAAACCCCTGGACATTACATAAGACTTAATTTCCTTGATTAAATTACTAAAAAACACCGGAGAGAGACTGGGTAAGTGGACCCACTCCACTACATTCTTGCAGTCAGTTTCCAGAATTAATCTGCCCTTTGAAGCCCAAACAGAGGAGTAGAAAATGTCGACAGCCTTTCTAATAGCTTTCAACTCTGCTAGAGGGGGTGGCCCTGGCCCTGTGCTTTCTGAAAACGTCGCTAAAACGAAACCGTTATGGTTTCTGAGGATACCCCCAATGCCGCCCGTCATCCCATCCTTTTTGATTGCGCCATCGACATTAAATTTAAAGAAATCAGCTGGTGGAGGGAGCCATTTCTGGACAGACCTATTAGTAGCGTGAAGACCCTTGAAACCATCTGCTAAAGTAGGATCAGATATTATCAAGTCCACCGGAATCTGCACTTGATGGAACTTTACTAGAAACCATTTAACTAGCTTGAACTTTACGATGAAGAAAAGTGAAAGTCTGTCCATAACCATTTTATCGAAAACAATAGAATTTCTATAATTCCATATCGACCAAAGAACCACTGCTGGAACTAATTTCCAGATCAGTGAATTAGCCACCAAAACAGGCCAGGAACTGAGAAGGGTAGAAATATCCCCAGGCAAAGCTGTGCTAACGTTCCACAAACTGAAAAACTTATACCAAATCTCATGAGCCACTGGGCAGACAATAAACAAATGTTGAACCGTTTCTACACATAATAAACACATCGGACAAAGCTCCCCATCTGATAACGGGACCCCCTGTTCTTCAGCTGGGACTTAACTGCCATTTTTTAATGAGTAATTTGCCATAGAAAGGATTCGATCCTAGGAGGGACCAAACCTGTCCATACACAATTTTTCCAAAGAGGATTACCCACCTAGCCTTTACCAATCGTCCTTCTACATGAGCCGACAGTAAACAAACCATAGCCCTTCCCTGTCCATGATAAAAAATCATCCACTTCCTCTAACAACTGAAAGTTGTTCAATTTGATCATTAGTTCCAGCCATTGTTCCAACTCCCAATCACTTAAATTTCTTCTTGTACGAATATCCCATGTCCATCCATTCGAATCATAACTTCCGAAATCACTTACCCATCCCGATTTATTCGTTGACAACACAAAAATTCTCGGAAACTGAATTTTCAGCGGTGAAGAATCAACCCAAACATCATTCCAAAAAGAAATTGATTTGCCATTCCCCACTTGGATTCTAGAATGAGATCTTAGCCTCTCACCAGTCGCATCATTCTTCAAAAAGCTATTAACAATTCCTTTCCAAATCCAAGAGTCTTGTGTTGAATACGCACTACTAACCGACATACTATCGATGTTATGTTTACAACAAATCAAATTCTTCCACAAAGTATCCTTTTCAATAGCAAATTTCCAAATCCATTTCCCTAACAGAGCTCGATTAGTTAGATTTAAATCTAAGACCCCCAAGCCTCCTTCATCTCTAGGACTACACACTGTTTGCCAATTCACCCAATGAATGCGCTTCTTCTCTAAACCGTCCCCCCATAAAAAACCAGCCATCAACGAATTCAGTTTCTGACTGACTTTATTCGGAAGTTTGAAAATTGATAAGAAAAAAATCGGCAAAGAAGTCAGGACTGATTTTAAAAGGACCAATCTACCAGCCATTGATACTGCCGAAGCTTTCCACCCTGCTAATTTACTATTAAACCTCTGTAGAATTGGTTCCCACAAAACCTCTGAATTCTTCTTAGCTCCTAACGGCAAACCTAAATAAACCGTCGGGAACGAACCAGCAGAGCAACCAATGGAGTTGGCCCAATCTAAGAGTGTAGGTTCTTCAATATTAATCCCATATAAATGGCTTTTCGATAGGTTTAGGTCCAGGCCGGCCATCAAGCTGAAAATTCTCAAAATTCGCTTAACATTTCTGATTTGCGCAATGGAAGCACTGCAGAAAATTATCAAATCATCTGCAAACTGAAGATGCGACAACTGACAAGAATAAGCTGACCCTCCAACTGTAAAACCATTAAAAAGTCCCATATTTACCGCCTTAATCAACATTAGATTGAGTAGCTCCCCAACCAGGTTGAACAATATTGGAGAAAGGCTGCAACCTTGTCTTAAACCTTGAGACATCGGAATCTCCTTTGTTGGGGTACCATTCAACAGAACAGAAACCGAAGCTAAACAAGCGATGAATCCTTCATCAGATAACACACTTAAAACTAATAGATCCTTATGAAAAGGGTTAGAATAACCGACAATAAAAACTAATTTATTACAAGGCATCTAGGCATCTAAGTAAACCATCTAAGATGTGACGATCAAACCACTGAAACATGAGGAAACATTAAAGGTTAATTAACAAAGCAACAGGATTAATTAGTGGATGAAAGCTCGATTTGTTACCTCCATTCAAGTCACTTTGATCACCAATCAACTTCAGGAGGAAGTCCAATAAGTCTAGCCAACTTTCTGGCCAGTCATAGACTGCAATAGATGCTATAGCCATACTGATTGCCGTGCAAAGTTTCCGACTAGGATCATCTAAAGTTGACAAAAGAAGTCTGCGGATAACTGCCTGAAAATATAATCATGATGGATTTAATATAAAGGTCGACAGGGTATACTAAACACAAAAACATAAAGTAGCAACAAATATAGAGATAGAAAAGAAATCATATTTTTAAAAAATATGGAAAGAAATATGTATAAAGCATACACACATGTATGTTATTTTTTAACAAAATGTTTTCCAAAAAAATTTCACGAAGAGGCTATTTTCCACCAATTAACCGAGGCCTAAACTATGCAAGGATTCAAAATTAAAGTACATGAGAAGTATATAACTAAAAGAAAAAAAACTGTATGATTTTTAATTCCACAAAAGAAAATGAAATGGTTTACAGAGTAAGAAATAAATTGAATTTTAATAGTGCCGTATTTCATTATGTACCTTCTCATCACTTGAAACAGCAGGATGTTGAAATGATTCGTCACCCTCCTGCCAATGCTTTTTGATGAACTGCTTCAAAATGAGAGCAGCTAGGTAGAAGGTGTTAAAGATTCACAGGACTAAAACCCTCACATTGTATTAATAGAAGACAATCTAGAGATGATCATGAAAATTTAACCCCTCTTTTTCTTTCAAATATCAGGAAAAAGAACGAAACAGCAAGACTCCGTTTTTTTCTCTCTTTCTTCTAATAGTAAGAAGGAAATAAGATGTTCAGGAATATAATATGCAGACCTTTTATGCAAATGAAACAGAAAAAAAATAGACTAAAGAAATATTTGACAGTTTATTTCCAAGTAATGGGTGTGAAATGAGTGAATCTATCACTAGGAAATCAAATGAGGATGTATTGGAACTCATTAACAAATATTATAAAAGATAGTCAATGGCTGTCCCTTTTTCCCATATATATGAGGTAAGGGGAGGTAAGATAGTAGGCTACCCCCAACACTAGGTTGAGAGCAGCTTCCGTAAGAGACCTCCGAATTATGAAATACCTTCCGTGGGACTCGATCCCACGACCTCAAGGTTAAGAACCTTGTGCTCTACCAACTGAGCTGGATGGTCATTTCATAAAAGATAGTCAATGAATCAATTAAATAAATTCAAAAAAGGATATCTGACGCAGTCCAAATGGAAGAACTCTATTTGCAACAACCTTCGATAATCCCTTGCCAAAACCTTTAGATCAAGACAAGAAAAGATAGCAATAAAAAACTCTATAATACACGAGAGAAATAATATAACTAAAAGAGGGTATTAAAAGGGATTTAATATTGCCATCCATGACCATGATTTTTCATCTCTATAGAAGTTGAAGTTACTTTCTAGATTAAGAACAAATCAAAGCTACTAGGATGTTAATAAACACTTTATTTTTATATAAAAAAGCGAGTAAACTGGAGAGAAACTTCACATTATACACACATAGGTGCGTGCATATGTAACCTGACATCTTAGTTGTGACTTTGAGACGCGGAAATGTAACTTTTACATAAAACAAGCTATCATACCAAGAAGCAAAGCTTGAAACAACTCAGATTTAAGAAACAAAATGAAGTCATTTTCTATTCTAAAATCAATAGACAAAAGTACCTGTCATTGTTGCCCTTATTCAAGGTTTGTATTTGATTTTTTACAAGGTTGTTGCATAGATATATGGACAAGAGGCTTTACAAAAAGTAAGCTATCATTTATTTATAATTTATATGTTGTTTTGGAATTCAATTTTTTTCCACTTTCTATTAAAAAACAAACAAAGAAGCACCTATCAATCCGAGCCTCCATTGCTTGCATGTGAAAGCAAGGGAGTTCATTTATTTTTAAGAAATTTCTTTTCAATATCTATTGGTTTCTTTAAACCTATAATCGTTTGATTGACTGCACAACGTTCTCAACTCCTTTAACTTATATCTAGAGGGGAAAAAACAAAAAGCAAGCAACAAAAGATCACTGGTTTATAATTACTGCCATTAGAAGTAGTTTTCTAGGTTCTATTGGTCTGTAGCGTTTTTATAAAAAAAAATTATGAATTATGACAACAAGTTTGACAATTAAGTCTCTATTCCTTTTTTTTTATAGGAATTGAAGGCCTCGTTAAAAACCTCCTTCTTGATTAAAGGATCTTGTAAAAAAGCTCCTTAATCAGCGGGCTTAAGTCTCTATTCCTCGACACTTGTTCTTCTTAAAACCTCACTATAAAGCAAACCAAAAAGGAAAAACAAGTTATGATTGATAGAAAATGAACAAAAGAATCAAAATGTAACACTAAGGGTAATATCATCATGCAGTTTTCTATCCACTAACGTTTCCTTAATAACACTTAACAAAAACGTTGTTCTTCTTCCGTATCCAAACGCGATTATCAAACCAACTAGTAACGATTAGATAGTTTAAAATTACAACGAAAACAGGCGAATATCAGGCATTTCAAAGGCAAAGAAGTTAAAGAGAAGAAAATGAAGCGGGAATTTTAAAAAGAAAGACAAAGGAACCTGGTTGAAGAGCGGCTTGATCAAGGGAAGCTTCGGCAAACGAACGGATCTCCTGATTAGGATCCAAAGTAGCAGATAAGCAATTAATTAGCCATTGCTGATCTTCATCCACAGCTACATTCGCCATCACTCCAAAAAAAGAGAGGCAAAAAGAACACCTAAATTTTCGCTTTATTGATATTGTTTTGAGCTCTCAAGTCTTCAGTTCTCGTTCTTTAAAACATATAAGCAAAGAAAATAAGGAAAGCAAACTGACTCGGGTGTGAATAGTGGTAAAATTGGAAATTCATTCCATGTCTGGTGCTCTCCAGCGGATATTTTTTTAGGGTTTTGGGTTTTTCAATTTCATTAAGGTGGAAAAAAAATAAAAACATTTTCTATTCTCCAGGCCCAGTTCATATTTCTATAATATAAATACTTACTCTCGGCCTACGGTCCAATAATGCTGGACCTACCAGCAAATTAGCCCTGGAATTCTCGTTTTAGCTCTTAAATCGTCTTTAATAAAAACTATCCCTTAAAATTTTATTTTATTGTTATTTTGTCCCCTTTAATAAAAATGGACAACTAACATAAAAAGTTTCGAATTTGAGGATGTGCCTAGGTTATATATGGATCCACCGCTGGAGTGAGATAAGAACTATTGGTTTGATGCTCGTGTGTGTAGTCTACAATGATTATAAGATAGTATATATTCGATAGGCTCTCAAATGTCATTGCATATGACATACTCGGATCCAAGACCCTTTAGGAATAACAACAATCTTTTTTATCACTGAAATCGTTTGATTCATGCTACTTAACATATATCTGAATATAAATATTAACGTAGAATTGTGATGGGTACAAATACTTGCTCAGAGAAGTAAGTAGAGTACCTGTCGGGCGAAGTAAATTTAAATTCTTTCCAGCCGATGTTCAGCCCTTGCCATTTGAGTATCCTCCCGTCGGATACTCCGACGTAGGGCCCTTCGTTTTTACAATCGAAGCCGATGCTTTCCGGGCCGCTGGCTTCGTGCAGATGCATCTGGTGGTAATTTGCGGGAATAGGAAGTTGTTGGTAGGATCGTATAACGTTCTCTAAGAGATAAAATACGACCGCAAGAAATTTAACTGAGAAAATATAAATTTTCATGTTTACAACTTTGAACCGACGTTACAGGTTTAATTCATGCAAACACAATATACTTGGATTTGAATTTACAGCCCTAATAAGCTAAAGCCTGCAATGGGACATATATAGGCATGTAAATGAATTAAACGTTTAGCGAACCGTTCATGAACCGTGCGGCGGGAAATTCGTTTATGTTCGTTTATTTATTAAATGAACGAACATGAACAAGATTTTACGTTCGTTTAATTAAATGAACGAACACGAACAAAGGGCTCGTTCGTTCATTTACGTTCATGAACGTTCGATTATATGTTCGTTTATTTATGTTCATTTATGTTTGTTTATTTATATTCGAACAGAGTGCAAGTTGAATATGTTACAAAGATTATTGAAGTTGTTTGGATTTCAAGAAGATTGTTTTGTTGAACAAATTAACTTTAAGACTTTATTATGTTCATATAACTTATTTATAATTTATGTATGTTTTTTATCGTATTCGAACAAATTAACTCTAAAGTTCCAGGTTTATTAATGAATTTTAAGTTGTTATTCTTGTTGTTTATTTTTTTTACATTCATTTGTTGTGTTCGAATAAGTTTATTTTTTGTTTTCGTTTATGTTCATTTATTATGTTCGCTCGTTTGTGTTCGTTTATCATTTAAATGAATGAACATAAACAAACTATATTCCTTAATGAACGAACATGCACAAAAAAAATTGATCGTTTATGTTCGTTTATTTATTAAATAAACGAACATGAGTATACCTCCGTTCATATGCGTTCGTCGTTTAGAGGCCTAAATATATATAGGGGAGGAGATACTCATAAATGAACTAATAGCTTACTGGCTTTTCTTTTGGGGTAAATCGTGTCTTGAGTCACCCAACTATTCTAGTGATTTTGTTTTGATCATTCAACTGTTTTTTTTTAAATTCATACCTAAACTTATGTTTTTCTTATGTTTTGGTCAACTATCGTTAAAAAATAAATAAAACTGTTGACTTGACATTTTTTCAACGATGGCATAACATTATCTTATGATGATACATCAATATTACTGTTAATTTTTTTAGACGGGTGAAAAAAAAAGAACAAAAGTGTTTGTTTAGTGATGATTATGAAAAAGAAATAGTTAGATAACCAAAGTGGAACTACGAAGATAATTGAGTGACTATATATCTATTTTACCTTTCCTTTTAATTAATGTGACCAAAATAGAAAAGGTCACATAACTTAATTGTATGTGAAGAAAACCCTACCGGCTAATGTCCCACACAAGTATCACTTTGCCTAGTTGCCAACTTGCCATTACCATTACCATTTCCATTACCCTACGCTGTCCTTTGACTATAAAAACCAAAACTAAAAAAAATACTTGAGCTATGTGTTTTTTCAATTACCCCAATTATTCTATAGTCAAACTAAGTATTTAAATTATTATATACAACCACTTTAAATATTTTAATTATTTTTTAATTAAAAAATCTATAAATTATACTATTTTTTTACTTTAAGCCTGTAAAATATTTTTTATCAAAATAAATACCTAATTTTATATGACGTGTTAATATCTTATTGATAGAAAAATAATTTTCTAATTGAAAAAAAATAGATAATTGATCATGGTGGTTTTCAAGCGATAGTTTTCTAGATTTTACGAGCTCAAATTAAATTTAAAAGGAAAAAATTGGACAGATTTGGTTGTGGGAATTTTTTTAAAAAAAATTTGGCCGACGAAAATAATAAAATTAATTAATTTCTTATTAATAATACAAAAGACAAAACTGAGGGTTCAGAAGAAAAATATAGAGCAGACAGTTTGCTAAAAGAGAAACTTAAATAACAATTTTTTAGATCTCATTGTGAATTATTGGTTTAAAATTGAAGTCTGCATTTATTTTCTTATGAGAGATTAATGCATTAGTTATCTTTAAAGCAACTGTCTTCCTCGCTAGAGGTATGGTATAAAATTATTTAGGGTAAATTACATATTTAGTAATTAAATTATCAGTTTTAGTCTTATTTGGTATCTAAACTTTCATTTTTTTCAAAATCATACCTAGAGTTTAGTTTTTGTTTCATTTTAGTACCCTATTCAAAATTTAACATTTAAATTTGAAATTTCTTTTGAAAATTTAGGTACTAAAACAGAACAAAATTAATAGTTTAGGTACTAAACGCGTTAAGTTTTTAACAATGTGATACTAAAATGAAACAAAAACTAAACTTTAGGTATAGTTTTGAAAAAATTGAAAGGTACTAAAACATGCCAAAATTGATAGTTTAAAAACTAAACACATAATTTACCCAATTACTTATCATGAAATCCTTATTGCATGTTTAAATTTATAATTGATCATTCGGTTTAAACTAAGATAATCAATGTAATTAATCATTTTAATACCACTTTTCATTTTCTTTTAGAAAAGTATTTTTAGTTGACACTACAAACGCAACTGTTTAAACTCGAAATCTTTATAACGAACATCACTCTCTTTTTTTAACATTGAGGTCGCTCAATAGATATGATTCAACTTCTTTTGTTCCTAAATAAGGTGAATTTCACCATGGAATAACGTTAGTAGCTTCAGTTTCCTCTGCCATACTAGCAGGCATTAGATAAGGGAACCAGGAAAAGAATAGCATTGGGAGCTTCACCCAATTACTTGCACGAGCAGTGTGATCCGAAGATCATTCATAGGGATGTCAAGGCTGCAAATATACTTCTTGATGATTACTACGATGCCATTGTTGGAGATTTCGGATTGGCCGAGTTGTCGGATCACCGAGATTCACATGTAACGGCAGCTGTTAGAGGCACTGCGGCCCATATGGTATCAACACTTCCCAACGAAATCTTCATAAGCAGGACGAGCTTCTTCCTCCTAGTCAATTGATTTGATATACTGAATCAAACCCATTTTGTCTTTGGATTAAAGTTTTGATTTTTTTATCCAAAATTTTCTCGGGAAACAGTCCATGCTTTGTTTTTCAATAATGAAACTGAAAGAATATGTTTGATTAGTTATTCGCAGAATAGTATACAGTTTTGATGAAAAATACTAACAAAATTATCTTACCTTTTACCAAATATAATATTTGTAAACAATAGCATTTGGAAGTAAAACTGGGCAATTCTATTGTAGTTGCAGAAGCTCTTCTGCCGGTACGATCGATGATTCAACAGCTTCCAATACCTCATTCGGGCCAAGTTTCAGCCGCTAATCGGTGAAATTCAGGGAAGGATCAGAATTATTATGAACATGAAAATGTCAAATCCATCTCGACAAAGAAACTTGAGAAACATGTGATCAACAAGGGTCAAAGCAGAAATGAAAGTTCAAAAGAAAGTTGTTACGAATCATGGAAGATAACAGCAAGCAGTCGATCGCAAATCAAAGTTAAAAAAACACACAGATATTTACGTGAAAAATCTTAAAACCACAGACTAGGCCTAACAAAGTTCATGTCACAATCTCTAACAAAAAAGTCATTTTCGAAGCAGAGACAAGGAATACATTTTTTTTTCTCTTGCCAATGTGGGAGGGATGAATTTAGCAGAAAAATGTCAAACATCTTACAAGAAAATTGCCTCTGGTTCTCAAAAGCCAACAATAGCATTATCCATTACAGAAGCCTTCACCACATACATAAAGACTGAGAAGCAAACACATCCGACATTGCAACCGCAGCAAAGGAACAACAAACCGCGAGTTTGAAGGTGGAACATTTACGACACCTGAATCCACCATAGTTACTTACAGAGGTTACAATTTGTTCTTCCAAGTCCTTGCTAATCTACAGAAGATTAAAAAAAAAAGCAAAGAAGTGAACATTGAAAGCCAGACATGATCAAAAGAAGTATGTGTTATCTTTAATATTTCGCCAATGAGCTCGACAACGAGGGTTGTTCATCGAGCAATGTCTAGGCTGCCACCTGCAGCATATATGGTGTTTCGAAGTTGCAAAACAACAAATTCTAAATTGGCAAGGTTCAGGATTCGAATCATGATTATAACACGGAGATGATAGCTACTGGTGTTTGACCGCCACAGTTAAGCTCAATTTTTCTGGATTGAGGTGCATGTTTGCAATTGTATCATAGGATTAGAGTTCTACTGGTTTCCTGGTAATAAAATACGGGTTAAATTCTATCATTAGTCTCTGTAGTTTGTACTAGACTTAGTTATGAATTTGGCACTAAAAACCACCAAATTAGAGTAAGAATACTAAAATTTCAGGATAAAAATTGACCCGATTTAAGTAGACACGCAGTCTATGGACAGAACTTAACCTAAAATATAATAAAAACAATCAGAAAAATCTCCTCTTTAAACTACAAGGAAGTTTCAGAAACCACCAGAAGCTAATTAGCAAAGCAGAAAAATAATAATTAAGCCAGTACCTGAGCTTCAAAAGCTGAAATCAAGAGACATCTTTGGCAATGGCATGGAGCAAGAAAGCAGCGGAGCAAAGAATTGAAGCAATGGAAGCGAAAATTCCCAACCCAATCATCATAGAAATCCCAGCTAGCCCCAAATCCATAAAGCACTGCATGATCGACACCAGCATCATCATGATCCCCATCCCCATCCCTTTCCAATTTTAATTAGTTTACTTATTTTTGAAACAACACCGGAACCTCAAATCGGGTTGCTGATACTGTGTTCGAGATTAGAACGCCTTCTAGAGAACAGTGTTTCTCTGTCGTTAATTCCTAAGGATAGTTATAGACCTCTAGTTTTTTATCCACTTTAATTTGATTTAATATATTTATCACTCGATTTAATTATATTTTAAAGAAATTTCACCTAATTTAAAATTTGATCTAATATTTAGAATAAAATCTCACACCTAATATAACTAGAGTTGGCAAATGAGTAATTCAGATCGGATTTAGGTCGAATTATTTCAGGTCGAGATTATATTCGGTTTAATTTTATTCAGGTCGGATCGGATATGATTAGGATTTAGTTCGAGTGTATGGTAAATTCGATCAAGTCGGGTATCAGTTCGGGTGGATCAATTTAAGAGTAGGGTGCTTATCAAATGGGTTATTTTTCGATTCATATAATATCAGATCGTTAAATTTTTAGTCAAGCGTTGGATTTGACTGTTTGGGACCATTTTATTGATCTTTAATTTAGAAATTTTTATTGAGAAACACATTATAATTGAGTTTGTTACGCAAGAGTAGTAACTACGTATCATTTTTTAGTAAAATCTCTTTATTTGATATTTGTATTTTATGTTAATTTATGTTTTATGTAATATATATATATATCAAGTAAACCCTAAAAACTAAAATTTATCTCATTAGTGTGTCATTCATCTCTTTTCTCTTTCGTATTTATTGATGGGCGGTGAAATTAACTTTAATATTGATTATCGATTAACGATATTATTTATTTTCTTTTTCTTTTCTATATAGTATCTTTTTTATTTTTAATAAGTTTATATGTGTTGTACGTTTTCATCTGTCTTTATGGCATATTTTCTTATGTTTTTTTTGCATGTTTTTCGTTTCTTTGGCCATTTTTTATTTATCTTTTTTCTAAGGGTTGATTTGACATCGTCGTGACTGATCAATATGACGTTTATTTGATATATTGTGATATTCCCTACTTTGGACTCTCGGATTGGATTTGGATACTCGATTTGCGTTCGTGGATTTTTTTCACGTCGTTCAAGTATGATTTGTGATTTATCGGTAGTTTTTTAATAACTTGATCTCCTTTTATGATTCAGTTGTCGATGCGATCAGATCTGTTTGTTTCTATCTTTGTTCGAGTTTCTTGATTATATTTAATCTTTCCTTGTATGGTCTTTATGTGAACTTACGTTATTTGTTTAATTTAAATGATTATAGGAAAATTTCCTAATTATATGCTTAATTTACGATTGTAAATATTTATTGTAATATGAGATATTTCCTATTTTGAATAAAATTAGTTGCTCCTATAAAAAATGATTTTATGAAAAAATAATTTTTTCCTTTTAAATTTAATTGTAATATATTATCTAAATTGATGACAATTGATGTTTATCATATAAAACAGAATCTTAGGTAATAACTTTATTTTATATTTTTTTAGAAATTATTGAATCAAATATAAATATAATCTTTTAAACGAAAAAACTATATTAATCTATTATCAAAAGTTGATATTGATATTCATTAAACTATTATCAAAATTGATGGTTAACAAGGAGTATAATTCAAAAGGAGAATAAAATATGTATTATTTTACTATTAATAACTTTGTCTATATATATATATATATATTAACAATAAATCATTCATTCATTTATACTCATTTATCAAGTTGAAAAATCGGGTTAATGTTCGGTTCATATCAAATTTGGATAAATTAAAGTTAGATTGTTTTTTTTTGTTTGAGTTGTTTTCAGTTCGAATTAAATTTGCTTCGGACTAAATTTCAGTTCAGATTGCTTTCGGTTTGGATCAAATTGGATATAGTTCCATATTGGGTCAGTTAATTTTTTGATTGAGTATGGTTCGGGCTTCAGATCAAATTTGATAATCATATTTGGATTGATATCGGATTTGAATAAATCGATTCAGGTAATTGGGTTTGGGTCAATTTTGCCATCTCTAAATATAACACATATAAATAAATATTTTTTATTTTTATTGGATAAAATATAAATTTAATTAAAAAATATAGAAAAATATATCATATTATTAGATTTGGTCTAGTGGTTTAGGTGTTTCTAACCTCTTTTGACGGCTTTAGTTTCAAATCCCCTCTACTACTTTAATTCCTTTTTTTTTCATTGATTATATATAGGCATGATCCAATTATATTGTGCAAAAATCTTTTAGTTTCACACTTTTTTTAGAATGGTTGAATTAGAGAAATTAAAAACCGAGATTAACATTAAAAATTAAAAAGATATTTATTAGAAAAAAAAAAGAATTAATCTCAACATTTGATTTTTCTCAATTTAACGATTCTAAAAATGTATAAAACTAAAAGATATACAATGTTGGAATCTATGTCTCAACTTCTCCAACTTTCCTTTGGATTTAGGTTTGATACTCCCCTTGCTTTATTTTAAGGTTTTTCTTCCAATGATTAAAGAATTAAATTAATTGAGTAAATTAAAATCAATTTTAAATATACAAATAATAAGAATCAAATATGTAATTATATAATTTTTTTAATTATCATGTTAGTTCCTCCTTCAAATGTTAGCAATAAAATATTAATGGCATTTAAGTAGTTAGATGGTCTGATTAATAAAATTAAAAGATTGATAATCAAAATAAAATCCACTTATAATTCAGTGATTATAGGTGAAATTTTAAAAAATACCCCAAACAATAAAAAAATATACATATTTTGTCCTCGACATGTTTAATCAGCGGTGGTTCTCCAGTTCAAGTTGATTTATTATAGTACTTATTATAAGTAGTTTAGAATAATTTTTTGGGTAAAGTACATAAATGGTTATTCGACTATAAGATACTATTTTATTAAGTTATTCGATTATTAAAAGTTATAAAATAGGTATTTAACTATAGAGTATTGCTTTGTATGGTTTTTAACAAAAAATAAAGTCTTTAACGGTGGTACTAAAATAAAATAAAAATTAAACTCTATGTATGGTTTTGGAAACATTAAAAGCTTAGGTGTTAAAACATATCAAAACTGATAGTTTAGTTACTAAACATATAATTTATCCTAAAATTAAATAAAACAATGCAATATCTTGTATACTTTTACAATTCGTAAAAATAGTTTTAAAAATAAATTTACATTTTATGAATCACGTGCATGCATATGACTTTACAGCTTGCTGTCATCATAATTATATTCATTATACCTACAATCAATTTACAAAAAAAGGAGAATCAAAATACAGTTCCCTATGATGTTCATCAATGGCTATGTTTCCCAGGAAACTGTCCCACTAAACCTCAAAAAGCTTTTGACTTTCTTGGCTGTCATTGTGATTCCATCCCCATTTTAAGCTTCATGAAATCTCACACCAAATTCGATTGGGAAAAACTATAAATAAAATATCAAATACTACGATATTTTAGGATTCACATACCAAATATGATTCCAAGAACATCACTCTTTATCTTATGACAAAGCTCATCTTCTCCAAAACTCTCTTAAACTGAAAACAAAAAAATGACAAAGAGCTTCATTATCTTGATCTTGGCTTTACTTCTGCTCTCGAGTACTGCAAAAGCCAGGCCTCTTGAAGAGCAACGAGCCGATGATCTTCAGAACCTGCCATTTCCTTCGACAGTAAGTTAGTTTCTTTTTTCCGGGAAAATCCTGGTTTTCTAGGTGGGAATTTCCTTACGGAATTTCTCGTTCATGTCAACCATTTACAGGAATGGATGAGTTTCATTGATGGGCAGTGTGGAGGTTTAAATGATGAAGAATGTGTGATCAGAAGATCATTGGCTGCTCATACGGATTATATTTATACACAGGAAAATGATGCCCCTTGATCCTTTTTTCCTGTAATGTTCACACCTCCACTATTTTATAGATCTACATCTACTATAATTATTATCAGTTGTTAATGGATTTTGATTCTAACAGATCACGTGATATCATTCTGTTGTCTCCGCTCGTCGGAGTCGGCTTCATCTGAAGTAGTTAAACTCACCGGGAAACATGGTTTTAAGTTCTGAAGTTGGTATCTGAGGCTGATTAAGGGTTTAAAATTGCAGTAATGATTTTGTGCCGATTGTTGAGCACTTGCATGTTTTATAGGAAACATAAGGGTTTTAAGATGTCCCAATTATAGAGGCTTCCTTGCAAGGTTGCGGGAAAAATGATTTTTCCCATATAAAACATTTATCGTATTATTTTTGAACTAGACAAATACAAGCGTCCGTTTTGTAACATCCTATCCCGTATACGGTTTCATATATAAGGTATAAATATCACATCAAATGTATAAAATATATACTTCTCAAAAGTCGATAAAACTTTGTTTCATTTAAAATCGACATTTAAAATAAATAATCGCATTTAAAACTATAATATAAAATATTTAAAATATTATACATTCACCATATGATCAAAAGAGGTCAGGCATATTCGAATCAGAGCATCAAAATAAAATATATACATGCCAACCATGAATATAAAAAATATCAAAAAGATATCATATTAATTATGGACGTCTGAACTGGTCTGTCAAAATATAAGATGTCATGCTTGACTCCTTACTCTGTTGACTTCGGTTTCCCTGCTACTTGAACCAATCACACGTTAAGTATTCGACTTAGTGAGTCAACTTATAAAATAATTAACATATAAAATAAACATTTGTATATAACAACAAACATCTAAATAAATCATTTGTAAAATAAAGTAATATAAAATAAAAACAATTATTAAAATCCTTTGCTTTAAACTATGTATTAAATATGTACTTTTCTATTTTTATTTGTATTATTGCCCACTGTACTATCATGAGGAATCTATGGTACTTGAGTCATAGGAGTGAGGGCCTACTATAAATTGCATTACGTTATTTCACCTCGTGTATCATTAAGATACACAAGTCATATGAGTAACAATGTCGAATCATATAACATATAAAATATCTTGTAATTTGCACCAAATTGCTCCACCTCGACACCACTAAGGCACACGAGTCCTATGAGCAATCTATACTGGTGCAACTTGTAAGCTTGTATTTATTTGCTCCGCCTCTTGACATGCCAATTAGACCACTAACTCTCACTCTCATACAATGAGCCTCATTTTAATCTTATAATTTTTACTTGTAAGCATTCATGTAATTCAATTTATTAAGCATTTTCATAAATATCACATCAAGTAACTTATATAAAAAATCATTCAATACTATTTCTTTTAAAAAATACCATTATTCGCATCGAAAATCATATAATACTAAATACACACTCAAAACCATATAAAACCAGTAAACAAATTAAAATAAAAATATTTTATAAAATTACGTAAAAATTGTTTCCATTAGGAAATCTCAAAGTTGACTTATCACAATCTATCCTCATAGCTTATATATATATATAAAACAAGTAAGTTGCAATCACCTGGTGCCTTATTAGCTTGCCGTACAATCACCTTTATAACACTCGTATCATGTTCATTTTGATCTTGATTATAATCACGAACTATTCGATCATTGATTTCCAACATATAAACAATTCACATACATTGGTACTCATACTATTATAATAAACTTAAATTCGAATCGTAATTTTAAAAATTTGACTAAGGAACGTTTTATGCTAATTTCTACCTCGAAACCGAAATCGACCTTAACTTAACCAAATTCTCTTTTCAAGTCATTTAACTAATCACTTATTGCAGCAATAATTCCTTAAACTATTCAACTTTTCAAAACAACCCAATTTCAACTTCCAATCATCATTTCCCACTTTTCACTCAATATTTCTTAATTAGGACATAACTTTTACACTTTTGCAATTTCACCACCGACTTTCCAAAATTAGTCCAATTTCACATTTTAACATCGAATTCAACATTCTAACCGTAGAATAATTTCTCTTAAAATTCATCTCAACCTAATTGCAACCGGATGGAGACAAAACCAAATACTAGAACCACTTCACAAATAATGATAATATGGCACATACACATCACAACTTTGGCCAAATCCCCAGACAAAGAATGTAAAGATCAAGCATTCAATATAGATTTTACATTCTACTTCCAAAACTTAACAAACTAAAAGCTGAATCAGCATGCTGCACACACTATAAAACCTGCTTTCGAAACTCGAAAATACCACTCTATGGGAGACGGTATCGGTTTATGATTCGTGTGCTGTTGTCGACAATTAATATATTACCGGACTTCATTTACTTTCAATTTCACTTTTTGACCATCCATTTTCTAAAATTTCATTTTAGTCACTAAATTGCACTATTCCACTTTATAGTTTAATTCTCACCAAATTCTACTAATTAAAAATATCCATATAATTTTCTAATCCAAAACTACATTCCTTCAAATTTTTGTAGACTTCAGATTCGATCCGAATATCCGAAAAATAAACTCTTATGCAAACTCCATATAAAAAATCTGAAATCCACTAAAATAATTGTCTTGGCTGAAATACTTATTTACAAACTCAAAATATAACTTATGAAAATTTATAATTTTAGTCCTTTTACTTTTACAACTTTATACTCTAGTCCCCAAACTTTCAAAATTTTACATTTTATTCACTAGTCCAAAATTTGGGATATTACAATTGCAAGTAGCTTAGGCTATCAAATTCAGAAAGGTGCAGTAAATTCTACAATTAGTAAGGATTACAAGTATTATGATGGTGCCTTTCATATCGATATGAGAAAGGTATTAGTGTTGGAAGAAAATGTAATGACCTATGTTACAAGGAAGCTTTCGATTTAAGAAGAAAAATTTTCTTAATTATGAGTAAAAGTTAACATATACTGTACTTGCTTGAAGATAGTGACACAATGGAAAGGTAAGAAGTGATGGATCAACCGCAGTGATCATAAAGAAGGGAGAGATTGAAGTGTTACCCAAATTAAAATGTGGAAATTAAAACGAAGAGAAGGATAGGACTTCCTAAAGATTATAAGCGAGTTGTTAATTATGGACTAGAAAGAAGCTAGCGTAGAAATTCATACGTTACGTCGAAAATTCTTTTTGTATTAAAAGTTGTCAATTTTCAATTATTAATGGAAGAAGAAGATAACATAATGAATGCATGAATGCAAGGATAAAGTTAAAGTTTATTTTGTTAGAACTAAGAAACAAGACGATTCTATTGGTTAAAGTGACAAACCACTGGTTAAAGTGTCAAATCACTGGTTAAAGTTCTTTGGCACAATCATAAAATGGAGGAAGCTATTTGGGAACTCGAAGAAGATATGTATATTTTATTCATTTTTAATCTTTTAAATACAAGTGTAAAGTGTGTTAATTTTCTAGAAAAATCAAGACAAAAGCTCTCATCTTCCTCCTTATGATCGTGAGCTTCATTAGCTAAGAAGAAAAAAAAAAGGTAAGTATCCTCTGGTGCTTTCAATTGTTTCAAACGTTGATCTTTGGGGTTTCTATTGTTTATCTTCAGCTTAATAGAATATATGAGTTATATTCCTTTTCTGGGCTTTTTATCAATTTGATGCGTATGTTTTACATTCATAGTTAGTTTTGGAAAATCACAATAAATGAGGATGAATTTCGACATGAATGAAGTATTAGCTTTAAATTTCATTTTAGTCCAACTTAAATTCCATATCAAACTCCATATCAAAAATATGAAACCCACTAAAATAATTGTTTTGAGCTAAACTACTTATTTACAAATCCCAAAATATAACTTTTAAAAATTTATATTTTTAATCCCTATACTTTTACAACTTTACACTAATCCCCAAACTTTCATATTTTTATATTTTAATCACTAATCCAAAATTTGAGATATTACAGGTTTCGAGGCACAGGCCGCCGTGTGGATTCTCGGCTGGGCAGTCTTGTTTAGTACTTCATTTTGCCGCTTCCGGGTTCAGCGCACCTACAAAAAATAAATAAATAAAATTATGAAATTGCTTATGATGATCTTTATCGAAATGAAGAAAGATCTTGTGTGTACTTACAAGAAGCTACGAGCAAGGCAACGAGAAAAGAAGCAATGCCCAAACAAGCCATAATACAGAAGTCGATGGGAGTTCAAATATTTGTGTTTTGCGTATGCTGTAGATGAAACTGAGTTGACGAGTCACGAGGAATGGCATGAAATGGGGGATTTTATAGCAATTTGTGTATTGTGATCGTTTTCCTTGCCAGTTAGTCTAATAAAATGATACTAAATCCTTTAAACAAGGTCAGATGTTCAAATCCAAACACGGTTAGATGGATCGCATTTACCTCTGCATTTATACCTTCTTTATATCATCATTAGGAAGCTTGTATAAATAAATTAGAGTTAAAAACTGAATAATTACTATTCTGTAACATCAATTTATAAAAAAAATATTAATTACTGTTTAAAAAGGTTGAAATTTTTAAAGGTTTTACAGTGTTGGATGAAATGTGAATGGAAAAGATAATTTTAAACTTCTTTAAGAAGTTTATAAAAACATAATCTTAACAAACAAATCTGTTACTTTTAACCTTTTTACTACAACAGGAACTTTGTTTCTAATTCAAAGGAACAATCACCATTCTAAGATTCTACATTTTTTTCAGAGATGAAATTTACAACGAAGGGACAAACAACACACACCGATGATCCCTTGTTTAAAGGGAAAGAACTGCTTCCATGGCTTCTTTTGTTTATTGCTCTAATAATTGAGGTAAAAAAGAATAAATACCGATGATCCAGATGCTCTATTGAAGTTTCCATTCTTGATTGTGACCACTTGCTCA
Organism: Hibiscus syriacus; assembly: GCF_006381635.1. Lineage (NCBI taxonomy): Eukaryota > Viridiplantae > Streptophyta > Magnoliopsida > Malvales > Malvaceae > Hibiscus > Hibiscus syriacus. Next base: position 940,838 of record NW_024063414.1, read on the forward strand.
ACCTGTTCTGAATATATAGCTTATAACTCGATCGGCCTAGATTCAAGACCAACGTCCCAACTCGAACCACGAGGAAATAAATTCAAAGGAGATCTCCGGGCAATTGGTTATTGTTGTATGATATGTACAAAAGTACCAACAGGATAATGACTGTAGTTAGCAAGCCTACTGTTTGTGATATTCAATTCACAGACCTTACCCCTTAATTCGGTTGCAGGAGCTTTGCCTCTTCAGTCTCATGCCCTGGGTCAAAGAATGTATGACTTGACATCGTGAGTTGCTCGATAACAGATAGTTGCATCTGGATCGGGCTAGTTGAAGAAATAGGGGGATTCCAGAACTCCTCGAAGATCAAAGTCTCCTCGCTCGGGTAACGGTGGAAAGTTTAATGAAGGGAAGGACTTCTGAAAGCTTTCCAACAACTGTAAGCACAGATTAAACCATCATTTTTCAATCAGCAGAAAACATTAACCAGCATACAAATGCATATTTCAGTTTTCGAAATTTTGTTTTACTCCAAATATACTTTGATAATTAGAATGGCACCCGGGTACACGAGAATCTTCATGTTATACACAAATATATAACCAGATTGTGATATCCAACTCGGTCCGAACACTAGGGTATCCCAATATGCCATTTCTATAATATCTTTTTCATTCATGATATGTCTAACATGAATCCATCAACCTATTTTTATGGATTTGACAGTCTTTAAACTCTTTCTTTTGGTTAACTTGAGCAAACAATACACAAATTAGAATACAGAGTTCAGGGTCAGAGATACATTACATTTTCTAATATCGGTGCCTCGTAGAGTTCAACGAACTTTTCTCTTAGTATCCTGTTCATTTCATCAACGTCACATGCATGAGTCCAGTATGAATCATGGACCCCTGTGACAACATCAGCATTGAATTTAGACTTCTTTGTATAGACAGATTTGAATGGCTGCATGCACTAAAAGTCACTATAGGAAAAAAGTTACTACACACCTGCAAAATTCAAGCCTGCCTTTTTACAAGCAACAGCAGTCATCATCATATGGGAGCCATCCAGGGAGTGAACAAAATTTGGCGGAAATGCAGTTCTCTGCCGCTTAACCATGACCTATAATCACGGTTTTAACAGACTTGAAAGTATTACTTCCGTTTCATGCAAACAATAGATGAAGAAAGAACCATCGAACATTTTGCATTCTTTTCTTCACTCGGCAACTGTAAAGGGCACAGATAAAGAAAGAAATTACCTTGTCAGTTTCTCGTTGTAGAGTCAACACCTGAAGGGAAGTTTTGATCTGCATTAAATTAATTACATTAGAATATCAGTAAAGCTTTCATGGTACAAAATAAATATTGTCCATTTTAAGGTTTCATAAATGTTTTCGAAGATTACAAGGTGCCTTCCTATTTGCCGGTAAGGTTGTACTACTGGGAGACCAAGAGGAGTGACCCAACACACTGGCTGATTCTCAGAAGCTATAACCTGTTCATATTCAGCCTGTCAGAATCTAGAAGTAAACTAGAAAAATGATTGGAAAATAAAAAATTAAAGGCAGAACGCTAAAAGTAAAACAAAAAATTCTCACCCCGCCTAACTCCTAGAAGTATATATAACATATTAGTACTAAGACACCAATCAACTAATTTCACCAGAAGCTTTCACAAATTGTAGCCAATACAAAGATTTCAAAATTTCCTCAAAATACTTTCCAGTTGGACGAACATCAAGTAATTAGGTTTTAAGCTTATAAACAAGTGCCAAACTAATGATATTTCTTTCTATTCACTTATCCGCTACTTTTATGACATTCTTGCATGTCAGATACATTCATAAATCTGTTTGCAGGATAGCCATTTGCCAACATCAGAACCAGAACTTATTAGTAGCACTCAAAACCACATCAGAACCAAAAGGAAACACCAAATCAATAAATGACCAACCTTTGCACATTCACCAAGCCAACCCATGATACTTCTCGCAGCTTGAAACATCTCTCCCAGCGCAGTCAAGGTGGTCTGAACATAGAAAAATGATCGTATTAATCCTCAGCCAGACAATGAATAGGCATGCATGGATACAAAAGAAAAGTTCTCACTCTTGCTGCATAGCAAGCTGCAATAAAGAGCTGAGTTTCATCGGCAATAGCACATCGCTCCTTCAACCTTCTCTTAATTTGGTCACGTGCACCAATATAAGTAACACCGTACACAGAAGTCATAACAGTCTGCTTCACTAGCTTCCGGTCAACCTAGAGATATGAAAAAGTGAAGGCAGTAATAAGATGGACTCAGGTGTGAGCTATGAAACTCCTCACACCAGGAACTAACCACCCAAGTATACACAATCCAATTTCAATTGGCCAATTATACAAATTACATAATTGAAGACACCCCTTATTTAGTATAAATTTTATCGAGATTGCCATTTTCCTCTTGACGTTCAAGTTTCAACAGAAGCAAATGAAACAAACCTGATTGATTAAAAGCCGTGCATGTAAAGCATGAGGATTTGTTGCAGGATCTTCCTGTGCATCTCCTTTCATAATATCAAGAACCCTAAACCAGAATAGCAAATTGATTTAGATAGGTCAATGAGAGAATATTGTTTTTCATAAATTCAACATTCCAAGCCGATTTCTATAGAATTCTTATGCCTTACAGAAACCTGGTAAAAACATTTACACAATCAAGTAAAATGAGCAACCCACTCTTAGTTGGACCAGATTGTTGACCAAAAAATATGGATCTATTAATTCATGGTACAATTCTTACAAATGCACTAATGAGGATTCCTATAAGTTGCTCTGCCATTTCACTCAAAAGGTAAATAATTTAACACAGTTTAAAGCAAAAGAGTAAAGCATCCATCCCAGAATAAGGAGAGTACTAGAAGGAAGTTGAATTACCGGGCAGCAATTCCTGAATATACATCAGCTGGTTTGTCTCCTGCAACAAGATTCACTGCAGCTGCTCCTATCTGAGAGCCAAAGCAGATCAATTAACATACCAAAGAAAGAAAAAAAGGAAGTTATTTGTGCATATTTAAGCAAATTCACTAGACCATTTAAATATTTCACTCGCTATGTATACACATTGCACATTCTGTTAACATGGAGAAATGCAGACTGCGGTAATCAAACAAATTTTAATGACTTTCACTTGTTATGAGTGAAGAACCTCATTCCATAAAAATCACATTCAAGAACCAATGTGTGAAATGTATGGGTTTGGTTCAACTTGGAACGTTTTCTCTCCTCAACCCACTATAGCCAATACCCTAAATCTAGATCAGCTCTTTCTTAAAAGTCTAATCAACATTGGAATTAAGAGCATAATTGGATTAGTAAATGAGTATATACATAATGCTTTCTGCTGTTGATAAAAGGAAAACAACTCAAGACATCCTAATTTGTTAAGGCTGGATAAAAACACCCATATGAAATATGCAGAAGAAAGTGCATTACCTTGTCCCTTCCCAGGGCAGCATAGTGCTGTAAACCATTGCATGAACCATCCTTGCAGAAGCTCATGACATAGAAACCAAATATTATGATTCAGACAACTGAAAAATGATGAAAAACTCAAAGCAGGGCTCAACAAAATAACTGTCAACACCACAAAAAAGAAACAGCTAACAGGGAAATAGGAAATTCAGTATCTACTTTTTCAATTTTGCTAGGGAAAAATACCTGGTGGACGGGCATGTGTGAAATGGTTGTCTCTGGAGCAGAGCTTCTCAAGGCTTCAGAGAGATTAATACATGCTGCCAAGCATTGGAAAGGGTCCTCTGCCTTCAACCACCAACGCTTTCCTTCAAGAGGTTTGTCTGCTGAATCAAAGATATCACCCAAATGAGACTCCGTAAATTCTACTCGACCCTCATAGGACAACTTGTCCACTCCTCCAGCATATAAATTTGCCAAATGTATCATCAGCCAGCGTAAGCCTGACTTTCCAAGGAGGCGTCCCTCAGCAAACTCCAACACACCTCGACATAGATCAGAGCCAAGATGATTTAGATATGGATGCATAGGGTATGCCCGGCCTCGAAAATCAAGGTTGTGTGGGTAGTAAAAGCCGGTCTCATCTTTCATCTTTCGAGCCACCTATCTCCATCAGAAAATAATGTTAACATCAATATACAAGTACATGATATGACACAAGGTAGATGTCACTGATTAAGGCAGCTTCTTACCGCAAGTTTAAGTTCAATATCACACCGTTGTGAATGCCTTTCATCGTTCTGCTTTTTAATAGCTCGTACCTTCCATTTCCATTTCCGAATTTCTGATTCATCTTCGGTATCAGGCTCCTCAGGCAGAGGAACCTATTCAAAATTTAAAATAAAAGGTGATGGAAGATGCATTAACTTGAAACACAAGAAAGATCATTAACATGAATAAAAAAGAACATAAACCAGCAAAAGAAATCAAATTCTACTTATTTGCATGTACCCACATCTTCACGGTCAACCAAGTCTGCGATACGGCCTCCATTAGACCATATTCTATCCACTACACCGAGAACTCTTTTGTTTATCCTCCATTTGGTATTCCCTAGAGTATCCAGGGCCTGATACACAAAGAAAAAAAAAGAATCATCATAACAAGAGGCTATATTGAATAGTGATGTAAAACTGTGCATGGAAAGAATTTATTAATTTGTTCTCACTTTTAAAAGAAAATATGTAAATAATGAGTTGGTGACATTTGAAAGTGACAAAATAGAGATTTAAATATAAATCTCAAGGTTTTCAAACCTCAAAAACAGGCTCTAATTGTTGCCTTGGTGTTCTTTTAACAGTTACACGTTGTTGTTTTGCTCCATGTGTCCGCATGACATATGATGGTAAAAACAAATATGCGCCCTGGTCATACCTGCCAAAATATCAATTTATCAATAAGCAAATAGGAAAGAAACAAGTGAGTCTGTAGATATAGCTCTTCCAAGCTGAGATATGAAGGTATTTACATATAATAAGTTTGGAAAGAAGATGTCGATATATCTGAATGATTAGGGGGAAAATAATGAAAGAGGAAAATAAACTGTACAAAGATAGAACCTTGAGTACATACCCTGTCCAGTTTTTAGGAGGTACTAACATCGGCATGTAAGGAATGACCATGTGTTTAGCCTGGTTGCACAAGCATATATTAGTTTATCCAAATGCAAATACTTTCAAGAATAGAAATTTATTCAAGGGGATATTGTTTAAGAATAAAATGCTAGTTAAGTGAATCGTTAAAGACTACTTACAGTTTTCTCAAGTCCCTTGCGAACTAATGGATCACATTCAATGACACCATATCTCCTACTGCCTTTGCTGGAGAAGGATATACACACAAAAAGTAAATAATCTATTTTGAGTTATGAATGAATGAGAAAGAAGTCAAAAGTGAGAGAAAGCAGATGAATATTGATGAACTTACTTTCCATCTTTGCCGACGGTTTTTAAAGCATGTATAAATGCAGGTCGAATATCAGGCGGGGCATCTCCTAACTGATCAACTGGTGGTTGTATGTAGGCATTTTCCATCAACAACTGAATCAGACGGCAGCCAACCTAAAATGGGTAAAACCATTATATAACATTATGAACACAACAAGAACCACAGCAGATTTTTTTTTCAGCTGCAAAAATCACATACCTTAACATGTGCCTCTTGACCCCAAGGCTTTGAACTATCATGCCCCTTCACTATTTCCCTTACCTGATGCACCTTTTGCTTTTTCATCAAATGAGTCACCTTTTTCCTCAGCTTTTCATGGTTTTTGGTCAGTTGCTCTTGTTCATTGGTCTCAGGTTCAGATTCAGAGCTATTTTTTTTGTCTGCTGTGTTCTTTTTCTTAGTCTTCTCCAAGAATTTCTGTATCCTAGCCTGATCCACACAGGAAACAGCCATGAACAAGTTCTCATCAACAAATAGCAAATGCCCCTTGAGAATAAGGCACAAACTAAATAAATAAATCCTAAATAGACGCCTCTATCTTGAGTCATTCGGTAAAAAACACAAGGGGAAAATGCTAACCTTGGAACATATTTTCATTCCCAACTTTCGTTAACAATAATCAATTCTCCTAATAAAAAACCTTAAAAGGGAAAATAATTCAAAGTACATTTTGCCTTTCGGATACATGTTTTTCCACCATGCTTAAAGTTGCCTGAATCTATATCATCCAGAAATTCATAAATTCTATCCTGTGAAGCAGAAAACAGAATTCTGGGTAATCATCTCAACTCCAACTTCATTCACAAAGTACACTGTCCTGTTCCCATGTAAGAAAAACTATTTCCATATTACGAGACCGAGTCTTTCAATTAGTTCTACTTTACTAACACAAGAATTCTTTCAGTAATATAAAACTGTAAACTCCGGCCACAATTTTATAAATATACAAAGATAATGTTATCAACTAATAAACTTCAATAAAAGCTCATAGTTTTCTTAAATTTGTCCACCACGGTTTGACACATATATCGCATAATCCACTAGATTGGTGTGCTCAGAAAACAATTTCACAGGCTTGAAGAATTGTTATTAAAACCACCTCACCTCATGTTCAATGGCTTCACCAATCTGGCAAGCAGCTTGGACGACTTTAATGCCCCCAGTTCCACCAGTGCTAGTCATCAACAACCCCATTAATTTGTGCATGGTAACAACAGCCATAATATCGCCAGACAACTGATTAAAATAAGCAGCATGGCTTATCCTCAAATTCCCTTGCACGCATCTTGCTCAGCAGCAATAGCATCTCTCAAAGGCTCAAACCAACCGAGAAACAACGACTTGACATAAGGCAAATTGGGAGCAAGCTTTTGCTCACACATATCCTCTAGTAATTCTTGATACTCTTTAGCCGCCTCTTCCCATGCCTCGGTCTCAATCTTTATTTGCCTCCTCTTCAACGCATTGTACTTTCCCACCCCCATTCCTCCCACCATCGTTTTCGGTTGCTTTGGAAAACACTGGCTCTTCTCTTCTTTGAATATTGCTTCCACTAATTCATTGACTTCTTCAGACCCCGAAAGGTCCTCATCATTAGAAACAATAGCCTCAGCAGCACTAGCATACCCTTTCGAGCTCCAAAATTTTCCAGAACAGCTTAAAGGGTTACCCGATTGACAGAAACCATATCTTCCCAAACCATCCTTTTGCGAAGAGAATACACCATTTGCTCGAAAACCCTGAAACGGGGACCAATCAAAACCATCGCCTATGGCCTTGGAATGTCTGGATTTATTGATAAAAGAAGGAAGCGATGAAGTATATGATTTTGGGACAACTTTAAACTTCTGTGCGTTGTTGGAAGCTTGTTTGACTAAGCTTCTCCACATGCTTGAGCTATGTCTGTTCTCGTATACAGCAAATTCCTCCAGTTCAAAGCTTTCTCCAGGACTTTCCCTTTGTGGAACCAAAAAGTATGAAATCTTCTGGGTTTGAAGAAGGAAGATAAGGGAAGAATGAATGGAATGAGAGATTGGAGAAGAAGGAAAGCGAGAGATCTTAGAAGAGAAAGATATGTGGAGGGGTGCTGCTTTTGTTCGTGGAGATAGCCGCCTCTAAACCCTCCTAAAAACCTATGTTTTCACTTCATTTGTTGTAAATATGCTAATTCGGGTTTAAAAACCCACCCGTCTTAAGATTTGGGTTAAGTCCAAATCCTTCAAAGAAGTGCCCAATAGGTTTTTTTTGTCCCATTAGAGCATCAGTGTTTTTTATTTAGCCCATTAGGGCACCATTTTTTTTTTTTTGGAAAATACGACAAATGCTACAATAAAGCTGTAACTCATTATATTGAGGTGATAAATTCTAATAAAATATATTTTTTTTATTAAAATTTATCACACCTAGATAAAAAGTTTAAATAATTTTTTTATTAAAACTCGTCACCTCGACGTGACGAATTCTATGTACTATAGAAAATGTCATAGATCCTAAAATAAAAATGTTTTGCCTATTTTACGATTTTATTTTTCAGGGCTGTCTTATTGGGTAAAAATAATAATAATAAAAAATGCTACGCTACTGCTAATTGTCTTATGGGTTAATGGATCGTTTCAGCCCAACACTTATATAACGGGTCACACCCGAACCATAAAATTTTATGGTCTCAATTACTCACTCATGACTTGCGTTGTGTCTGAGAACGACATGTTATTCTCGTATTCGTTTCATTAATTTTGTTTTAGATTCGTAATTATCTTAAAATAAAGCTATTTTAGTTAGACGTGTATTAACTATTAATACTTTATCAAACATTTTTTTAATAATTAATGAAGACAATAAGATTCTAATTCTACACAAGCTTAATCACTAAAATAATAAAAATATCGGAATATTTTATCGAACCATGTATTATATCTATGATTTATATATATTTAGAATTTTAATATCTACTGTATATCATATATCCCGACATAAAATAAATATATGAGAGGTCTATTCTGTTATTTGTCTCGCTTACAAAATAAGGAGCAAAGAGAAGTTCATATGAAATTTACATTTCACCAACTTAAGTATGGCTAGGGCTTCGAAAACTTAAAAATGGAGTTCGACTCGGTTTGAAAATTCATGAGTCTAAAATTTTTAAGTTCGAATCAAATTCGAAATCATGAATTGAAGCTTGAAATAAAAAAAAATCTAAACTTAACTCGATTGAAGGTAAAACTCGAACTCGAACTTGAAACTTCAATACATGAAAACCTTATACTGCATTTTTTTTAAATATCAACACGTAAATGTTAATATTATTAATAATTTATTTAAAAAAACATAATCATAATATATTATATGTTCGAGTTGAGCGAGTTTTTTGAGTCGAGTATCAAGTAGCTCGTTAAGAACTCGAGTCGATATTTATCAAGCTTTAACCGAGTCGATCTCGAATAGCTCATGATCTGTCTCGTCTCATAGATGTTACAGCCTTAGGTATGGCAGCCATTATACATTCCCTCGACATGATATGTAGTGAAAGCAACTTAGCTAAAGTAGGGTTGGCAAAACCATAGATGTTACAAAGAAGACCTTCGTCTTCGTCGTTATCCTTGTCGCAAAGCTCGAATGATTCTTCTAACTGATCATTCGAGCACTCCCATGGAACAAAAGATTTCATCGGGTTACGATGAAGTGAGGAGGTGTCATTGGGTTACAAAGAACAGCGGTAAGTTATCTCGAACTCGGATTTGTTTACTTCATTCATCAGTTTAAGTCTCAACATTTATAATCCTATTCGGTTTTTCGATTCGTAACATTCACGAAATATTATACGAATAACGGTGATTGATTTACATCATGGAAGTTTGATAGCAGATCTTTATATGCATATGAATTATTAATACTATATATATGCATACAAAGATGGAAAAGTTGTCAATAACTTGATGACTAAGAAACTACCTAAAGTCTTCTGATACAGATAAGGTTTACATATTATTTAACGACGACTGTTTAACGATCGACTGACTTAATCGATCAAACAACCATTTGATGACAAGTTTCCAATTCCTGGGATTCAGACATCTAATCTACTAATGTTGTTTCACCGACATCTTCGACTGATAATCGATCAAACAACCATTTGTTTGAATTGCTTGTGTTGTCTGATAGCTGATGGATTACAATTGGACAGAGATTTTGAAAATAAGGGATCTTTACAGGTACAACCTGTTCTTCAATTTGCATTTGCATTTACATATATAGCTTATATTAGCCCTGTTGAATTTGACGATAACCGAATAAGTATTAGTGAAATGTTGTCTAAATTGCAATTTTATGTTAATCGCACAGAGAATCCTGCTTGGGATTTGTTCCTGAAAATGCTGCTAAAATGGGAGACAAAGGAATCAACAAGATATCCTCGAACAAAGCAATGATGTAAGATGCGGACAATGCCAAATGAATCAAACCCGGAATTCATTCCGGTTTTCCGGCATCCGCAACTCCTTCCTTATCTCTGAACACGAAGAAGTTGATGAATTTATCCATGAAATATACAGATTTTGAGGGAACATGGATCTTTCAGCAGTTTCATGTGGGGTAACGTGAGTTATAAGCCAACCATCAACAATACAAATACACCAGAAATGTTCCACTAAGAACTCCAAAAGCTGAAGCCATAGCAATTACTTATTGAAGCATGGATTCAGGCTCATCGGGCCAGTGATCGTGTATTCGTTCATGCAGCTGCCGACTGACGATCGACCATCTGGTCGTTGTTCCAGAAATAATGAATGTGTAACCCTTGCTGAAAGACCTTGGAGGCACATTTAACTTGTCTAATTTCCCTACTAACCCTAGCTGAATCTCACTTTACATCCTGATTTTTGCTGTTTACTGAAACACAAGCTAAGCTCTTGGGGTCTTGGTGTATAAGCAATCTCTTTCTATATAAAGTGAAAAAGAAGCCTTGGTAGATGAATGGGAAATTGAGATTTTACATTTTTGAAGTGTTCGAGTGAGATACACGTTCGAGCATGAATATAAAAAATTAAACATGATTTAGTTTGGCTTCTTGGTGGAGGCAAAAGAAATATAAATAATTCAGAAGATGGTCAGAAAGTGATGTTAAACCATCAATGATCATTGCATTGCACATGCCTCTAAAGTTGATCTTTCACCAATGTAGACATCATTTTGCTTCAAAGATATTAGGCCCTCACTTTCATCCACTTTTTGCCTACCCCAGTTTTTCTCGACGGGCTTATGCTTTTTATCACTACAATCAATGCATACGATAATTCCAGAAAACCCCTCATTGCAAACACAAATGGCAGCAAGAGATTAGGGTTTGCCATGTCCAAACTAATTTTTAAGCTTTAAACATACCCTCCATCATTATATATAGAGAAACTTTATGGTCAAAGTATGCAGCTGCTGCAATATGACTTAGTTGGAAAGGCATAATCTGGTAGCTAAAGATTTCATAACACAGATGAAAATGCCCAAATTTACAAGAATATTTTTCTTCTTTTTGCTTTAATATACAAAATTTATCAAAGTTCAGCTGAAAGTAAAAAGGGGAAAACAACCAAAGAAACTAGAACTTAAGGAAGAAATGCAACAAATTCTACAAGCCTCGGCTCTCTACTAGCTGAAACAAAAGAATATTTACAGGAAAGGGAGGGGGATTCATCCTAAAACAGTCCAAGGGCCAAAACCCATATCACTGAATCTATCCTAACGATACCTGTATCTCATTCTCAAGTCCCCAACAAGCCTACAATTTCTTATTTCTTCTTCAGTCAACTCAAACTCGGATCGATATCCGACCACCTCAATCTCAAAACTGGCACGATGTACCAGTCTCTGTATCTGCTTCTGACCTATGGTAATGGATTTTCGCATGTTGAATGCTGGGTGGCAACTCCTGGAACTTCTCCAGGAAGAAAGTCCACTCCTCTTCACTCATGTCAGCCAGCTTCACAAAGCTGGCACTTGCAGGAAGTTGTGTCTGGTTCTTCTTGAACTGCTTCAGGACTGATCTGAACATCATTTCCAGAAATCTCCTCGAACTCAGCAAATTCCTTTGTTTCAGCTTCGGTATTGGAGCTACTTGATTATATGGTTGACCTCTCTTTGTAAATCATATTCTCATTGAAAATAACATCTCTGCTTTTGATGATCTTCCGATTTTCGTAGTCCTAGAACCGGTAACCAAACTCATCACCACCATAACCAACAAAGATACATTTGTTGGACTTGACATCAAGTTTGCTTCTTTCAGAAGAATCTATGTTTATATAAGAAATACAACCAAACACTCTTAAGTGTGAAAGGTTTATTTATTTCTTGCTCCAAGCTTCCTTTGGTATTCCGCCATCCAAAGGAACTGAGGGCCCACGGTTGATCAAGTAAGCTGCAGTGTTGATAGCTTCAGCCCATAGAAATTTGGGCAAGCCGGCATGTATCCTCATACTTCTGGCACGTTCATTCAGAGTTCTGTTCATGCGCTCTGCTACGCCATTCTGTTGTGGTGTCATGAGAACTATTGTCTCCATCTTGATCCCATTGTTTGCGCATAAATCTCTGAATCTCATATTTTTGTACTCTCCTCCATTATCATACCTCAACCGCTTCACTTTCAAATCAATCTCATTTTCCACCATGGCCTTCTATTTTCTGAAGGTATCAAAGACCTCTGATTTCTTCTTTAGAAAATAGACCCACACATTCCTTGTAAAATCATCGATGAAGGTGACATAATATAGTGAGCCTGTAAGAGATGGAACTGGAGATGGTCCTCATACATGTCGAAACGGTTTTTTCCTTAAAATGGTGAAAAAAAGGTGATTTTAAAAAACCACATTAATTCTTAATTATCTCTTTTTAATTAAAAAAAAACAAATGCGATTTAAAAGACCTCTCGTTTCGAAAAATTTTGGATTTCCTTTATGATCAAAAAATACGGTTCAAAGAGTCGCGGGAGTCGGTTACGGTGGGGAAGGATTAGCACCCCCACAACGCCCTAAATCGGTACCTAATCGATTAATTAACGTCCTTGCATTGAACTTACAAATTCGATTCAATTTGATTTTTGATCCCAAATAAAAATGTAAATTTAAAACATTCAAAAGCACTCAAATAAATTAAATTAAAATTACCGAGTCGTTTTACAAATGAATTTACAATTGGTTTTCACTCTCGGTTTCCTCTCGGGACACTTTTACTTTTATTTTAAATCACTAAAAGCGGACCTCAAATCAGTTATGACTGCCCATTGAAACAATTTTAAATTAAAAATATATTACCCTTATCCAATTATGTCGTATGGTCGAGTTATGCACATGAGGATATCATACAAGTTATGCAAAAAGTATGTCACATGCCAAAAATTAATTAAACAAATATTATAATTAAAAATATCATACAACATTCAATCAAGATAAAATGACTAGTCCTACATGTACGCAAATGAATAAAATGGAACTTAAATTAAGCATTATACTATCTTACCTAAATTAAATATATGAAGTCTAAGCAACAAACCATAGCATCTAAATATAGCATATAATAAACATCCCCCAATGCAAATTCACGTAATTGTTAAAAAGAAATATTCAACATATTACAATTGATATTTACTCAAGTATATTAATTCAAACTTAAACCTAATTATTGAATATATATATATATGTTTATTTACACGCATTTGTATCTTAAACATGCATCAATGAATTTACGTACAAAATATTACAAACATCGGGACCATAAAATAACAATTCGCAAGGGATCAAAGCATAAACTTTCAAAGTAATAGGCCAGAAACACAAATAATGCAAAATTCGATTTAACAAACCAAATGGACTAAAATCCAACATGTAAGAATTTAAAAGGTCTAATATCTAAAGAGCAAAGACTAAGTACAATAAACACTTTAGGACGAGAATTAAATGTGCATAAAGTATACAGACCGAAATAAAATAGGTGCAAAACAAAGTTACAAAATCAGAAACGCAGTGGTTATGGACCAAAATGCATAATATTGGAATATTGAATGGATCATCCCACAGATAACCACGCGTAAAATGTATGCCCTATACACTACCGTTTCAATGAATTCATATATACAAAATATAGGGTGAAAACTGAACCCTAAATCAATTGCTTTCATTCCCAGCCGTAATACCCTCTCATCTTCTCCACTCTCCCTCTCGCCTCTTCTCTCGACCCTCTGTGATAACCCATGCACGATTCACTTTTCCGACCACTACCGTGGTGGTCACCAGCGATGAAGCACCCGAATCGACCTAATGAGCATAGACACCTCCTTCCTCTCTAGCCCTCAACCAAAACGAACGACCAACACCACCTATGGACTCCGACGAGGACCAGAACCGGCGAGATAAGCTAAGTTGAACCTTTCTTTTAACTTTTCTTCTGATTTTGCTTTTAGTCTAAACAAAATTTCAAAACGTATGAAACCAACATGACTCGGTGTTAAACCAATCTCAGACTACGAACCCGAGAGCTTCGCCCCCTAACACCAAAGAAAAACGAACCAAACGGGACAGAGACCCAACCTCGATGCAGCAACGACATCGACAATCAATCAAAACAGAACCTGAGGTAAATCTAACTGTCTATTTCTATCTTCCTTACCCTTGTTTTCTTCCTAAATAAATACCACATATACGAATAGTTAGTAAAAATAAACAAAATAAGATGAAATACCTCCTTATTAATGCTTGATGTTTTTTTTGTTGTTTTTGCTTGAAAGAATGCTACTGCCCTTTTGTGAATGATTGATATCCTTGCGATTGTGAGAATGAAAATCAGGAGAGAAAAAAATGTTCTTTTTATTGCTTTTCAAATGTTGAACCAGAAACTTTACAAATTCCCCTCTTTCCTTTTCGTTCTCTCTGTAATCTCCTGCTCGTTTTTTTTTGTCTGATCTTTTCTTCTCTTCTCTGTTTCTGGTGATTAGTCTCCCATTAAAAATTGACCCCCCTTTTTAGTTTCCAGTGGTTAATTATAAATTAAAAAACCAACTTACAGTTTAATATCCCACCCACGATCAAACACTACTTCTCCTTCCCACTGGATATTCGTTTGTGTTTTTCCAGAACCCACGTGGACTGGATGCTAGTATAACATGTTGTTTGGACTGATTTGGGCTGCTCTGCCGGGTCATTGGTTTGGGCCTCCAACTGCTCTGCTTTAGGTCTTTTCCGACCTAGCCCCGGACAAAACCGAGCATCTACAGCTGCCCCTCTTTGCTCATTGTCGTGCAACGACAATAAAGCAAAGAAGAATAGATGATCAAGTTTGTCCGACCATTAGAACTTCAAAAGATTAATCCGCTTCTCTGCTACTTCAGGATAAGCGAGACTTAAAAAATCTTCAAATAACGGGTCTGCTCCCTATCCGTTCAGGGAGTATAGAACTCGAACAATCTTCATAAAACGGGTCTGCTCTCTATTCCTTCAGAGAGTATAGAACTCGAACAATCTTCATAAAACGGGTCCGCTCCCTATCCGTTCAGGGAGTATCGAACTCGAACAATCTTCAACAAAACGGGTCCGCTCTCTATTCCTTCAGAGAGTATAGAACTCGAACAATCTTCATAAAACGGGTCCGCTCCCTATCCGTTCAGGGAGTATAGAACTCGAACAATCTTCATAAAACGGGTCCGCTCCCTATCCGTTCAGGGAGTATAGAACTCGATCTTCAATAAACGTTTCCGCTCCCTATTCCTTCAGAGAGTATATGACTCAATCTTCAACGAACTTGTCTGCTCCCTATTCCTTCAGAGAGTATAGGACTCAATCTTCAACGAACTTGCCCGCTCCCTATTCCTTCAGAGAATATAGGACTCAATCTTCAACGAACTTGTCCGCTCCCTATTCCTTCAGAGAGTATAGGACTCAATCTTCAACAAACGAGTTTGCTTCACTACTCTTTCGTGAAGGCTTATAGATTTAATTGCTTCACTGCTCTTTCGTGAAGGCTTAAATTTACTTATTTTGAAGGTCAAACCTGAAAATCAAACATTATCAATTATGAACATATGCTTAGAAATATTATATTCAAAAATTTAGAATTTGAGAAAATTTCTAAAAATTCATCTCTATCATAAAAACTTGTCTGAAAGCCATTGGATATTTGAATCTGCTTTGGCTCAATTTTCATCTGAACAACATTCTTGTCAAAATCTCAAGACCAGTTATCTTCATCTCGATGCTTCAAACTCTTCAATCTTCAACTATCATTGGGTAACCTGCAAATACTTAAGTCATCATGCAATTATGAGTGTCATGATCTTATTCATGCCTAAATGTATGCAAATATGCAATTTGATACATTTTCTTCTTTGAAGGAACTCTATCTCCTTTGATCTCGATGGAACTCGGTTTCATCTTGGGCACAGAACGCTTGACCAGTTCACCCCAGTTGACAATCTCAATTCCATATCTCTCGGCTTAACATGACCTTGACTCATTTCTTTCCTGAAACCCACCAGTATCCATGACCAACTTCTTGATTAATGGTAACCTCATTGGGTCATCTTTCAATGGCTGAGATTTTCTTTGAATTTGAGGATTTTAGTTTCCCATGGCCACACATGCTTACATGTTTAAACCATTGTCAACTTCAGAATACCTGCATTTTCCAAAACCTTTTGCACAATAATACAAAATGATCTCATGTACTTCAAGTTAAGCCATATGTTTTAACCTTTCAAAATAAGATGTTTGCAAAAGGGAAATTATCAAGAAAAGACATCTCTTTATTTATATAAATACAGAGAATTTTAGGCAACTAAATGGCAAACTTTTAACTGAAAACAGTAAAAGAACAAAAGAGTAGGCGTCTTCAAATATCAATAATGCAAATGCTTTTGAACTGGCACGCCGTTAGAATGTCTCGAGCGTAGCTTCTGTCAAAAAGATCTTCAAAATTGTGATGCTTAAGAGTATGAAGCTACTTCTAAACTCCCAAATCTCTATCATTGGATGCCCTAAACCAGTATTGAATCTCATATGCATTCAATTCCTCTTGGTTATTTCAATAGAGACTCACTAATCTTTAGTCTCATCCCTGATCACCAACTGTCATTGTTACTATCCATATCAGGAGCCCTTTCCATTTCCAAAATTGATTCAGAACCTCCACCATGCACGAATTCTGAATTTCAAACTCAACTCAAGTCGCCCTTTGCGGGTTTTCAGCTTGAGACCTTCTTTGGTTCCAAGACGCCCTTTTCAGGTTTTCGTCTTGAACCCTCCTTTTATTTCTCTCTTTTTTTCATTTTTCTCTTTTTTCATTTTTCATTTTTTCTTCCATTTTCTTCTTCTCTTTTTTTTCCCGTTTTTTCCATCATTTTTTCTTTTTTCTCATTTTTTTTCTCTTTTTTTTCTTCTTTTTTTTCTCTTTTATTTCTTCTTCAAGCGAAATATCTCTTAACAGCGTCGGAATTCACTGGATATGGTAATTCTGATCCGTCCATTTCAGTTAGGACTAGAGCTCCACCAGAAAAGGCCTTCTTGACAACATAAGGTCCTTCCCAATTGGGCATCCATTTTCCTCTGAAATCCTTCTGAATAGGCAAAATCCTTTTAAGCACTAAATCTCCCTCATGAAATTCTCGAAGGCAAACTTTCTTACCATGTGCCCGTATCATACGTTTTTGGTACATCTAACCATGACAAATAGCTTTCAATCTCTTTTCTTCAATCAAATTCAACTGGTCATACCTAGCTTGGACCCATTCTGCCTCATCAAGCTTTACCTCTGACAAAATCCGAAGTGAGGGAATTTCCACCTCAATAGGTAAGACAGCTTCCATCCCATAAACCAAAGAAAATGGAGTTGCCCCAGTTGAAGTCCGTACTGAAGTTCGATAAGCAAACAGAGCAAAGGGCATCTTCTCATGCCAATCCTTATAGGTCTCAGTCATTTTCTCTATGAGCCTTTTGATGTTCTTATTGGCCGCCTCTACTGCCCCATTCATCTTTGGGCGATAAGTGGTGGAATTATGATGCTTTATTTTGAACTATTTACAGACCGAGTCCATCATCTTATTATTTAAATTCAACGCATTATCGGAGATAATCCTCTCGGGCAAACCATATCTACAAATGATCTCCTTCTTTAAGAATTTGCATATTGTAGACTGAGTAACATTTGCGTAAGAAGCCGCTTCTACCCACTTGGTGAAATAATCTATGGCTACCAGAATGAAGCGATGACCATTTGAAGCTTTGGGCGAAATTTGTCCAATAACATCCATGCCCCACATTGAGAATGGCCACGGAGCTATCATTACGTGCAACGGATGAGGAGGAGTATGTATCCTATCTCCATAAATCTGACACTTGTGACATTTTCGGGCATAATTGATACAGTCTGTTTCGATAGTTGACCAATAATACCCAAATCTCATAATCTACCTAGCCATAACATGCCCATTAGCATGGGTACCACATATTCCCTCATGCACTTCTTCAAGAATCAATTTGGCTTCTTTCGCGTCCACACATCTTAACAAGACCTGATCCAGACTTTTCTTGTATAGAGTCTCACCATCAAGCACATACCCTGATGCCATTCTTCTAATGGTTCTCTTATCATTCTCAGTGGCATGTTCTGGATAACTCTGATACCTTATATATTGCAAGATATCATAATACCAAGGGTTTCCATCTTCTTCTTCTTCAATATTAAAACAATGGGCTGGATACTCATAAGACTTCATTTCAATGGGCATCATATTTGAATGCTCGCTCATCTTAAATGCCGCTGCCAGTGTGGCTAAGGCATCTGCCATTTGATTCTCTTCTCTGGGGAGGTAATTGAAAGTTACTTCTTCAAATTCTTCAACAAGTTCCATAACCAACTTACGGTATTCTACAAGCTTGGGATCTTTTGTCTCCCATTCTCCTCTGAGCTGGTATATTACCAAAGATGAATCCCCATACACTTTAAGCATTTTTACTTTGCGTTCAACAGCAGCTCTAAGACCCAGAACACAAGCTTCATACTCGGCCATATTGTTTGTACAATCAAAATTAAGCCGACTGGTGAAAGGATAATGCTCTCCTTCTGGTGAGACCAAAATTGCCCCGATTCCATGTCCCAAGGCATTTGAAGCACCATCGAAGTTCAACTTCCAATATTTGCTAGTGGATGCAACTACTTCTTCTACCGAAATAGCCATTAAATCTTCATCCGGGAAATCAAAGCTCAACGACTCATATTCTTCCGAAGCCCTGCTTGCAATGAATTCCGCTATAGCACTTCCTTTAATTGCCGTCTGGTTTACATACTGGATGTCAAACTCAAACAATAAGATCTGCCAACGAGCTAATCTTCTAGATAATGCAGGCACACCCATTAGATATTTCAAGGGATCAAGCTTGGATATAAGCCAAGTAGTATGATACAACATATATTGTCTAAGCCTTCGGGTAGCCTATACTAAAGCGCAACACAACTTTTCAACGGGTGAGTATCTTGTCTCACATTCAGTGAACTTCTTGCTGAGATAATAGATAGCCCTTTCTTTCTTCTCAGTTTGGTCATGTTGCCCCAGCACACACCCCATTGAATTTTCATAAACCGACAAATAAAGAATCAAGGGTTTGCTTGAGATGGGTGGCGCTAAAATTGGAGTGCTCGACAAATATCTCTTCACTGTTTCAAAAGCTCTTTGACAATCTTCACTCCAATCTCCTGAGTTATTCTTACGAAGAAGGCGAAATATGGGATCACACTTTTCTGTCAGCTGTGAAATAAACCGAGCTATATAATTTAATCTCCCCAAAAAATCCTCTGACTTC
This sequence comes from Hibiscus syriacus, assembly GCF_006381635.1. Lineage (NCBI taxonomy): Eukaryota > Viridiplantae > Streptophyta > Magnoliopsida > Malvales > Malvaceae > Hibiscus > Hibiscus syriacus. The sequence continues at coordinate 960,122 of NW_024063414.1, forward strand.
TTTTTGTGTTCGTGGGGGTGGCAAGTTTTGAATAGCCTTTACTTTATCTGGGTCTATTTCAATTCCTTTTCGGCTCACTACAAATCCCAACAGCTTCCAGATGTCACCCCAAAAGTACATTTATTTGGGTTGAGTTTTAACTGGCATCTTCTTAGTATTTTAAAAAGCTTTCTCAAATTCCCGATATGTTCTTCCTCTGTCTTAGCTTTGACAATCATATCATCGACATAAACTTCTATCTCTTTATGCATCATATCGTGAAATAACGTCACCATGGCCCTTTGATATGTTGCCCCGGCGTTCTTCAATCCAAACGGCATTACTTTATAACAAAACGTTCCCCACATGGTAACGAACGTCGTTTTTTCCATATCTTCAGGATTCATCTTAATTTGATTGTAGCCAGAGAAACCATCCATAAAAAGAGAACAAAGAATTTCCAGCAGTATTATCCACTAGCGTGTCTATATGTGGCAAAGGAAAATTATCTTTTGGACTAGCTCGGTTGAGATCCCTGTAGTCAACACACATTCGAACTTTCCCATCCTTCTTCGGTACTGGAACAATATTAGCTACCCATTCAGGATATTTGGCCACTTTAAGAAACCCAGCATCAAATTGTTTTTTCACTTCCTCTTTAATCTTGAGCAGCATCTCAGGTCTCATTCTTCTCAGTTTTTGTTGTACCGGTTTACATTCAGGCTTTATTGGCAGTTTGTGAACAACCAACTCTGTATCTAAACCCGGCATATCTTCATATGGCCAAGCAAACACATTCTTGTATTCTTGAAGCAATTCTATCAAATCATATCGACCTCCAACTGACAGAGTGGTACCAATCTTTATTTCTCTCTTATCCTCATTTGTCCCTAAATTCAAAATCTCAATAGACTCTTTATGAGGCAAAATCTGCTTATCTTCATTCTCCACCATTTTCAGCAATTCAGTAGGTAGTTCACATCCCTCATCATCATCAAAATCCTCGATTTCTCCTTGACATATAGGCTTCTCGAAATCAATCTCCGGGTCAGAGTCATTGGCATTCATATTATTGATATCTGAGCTCCTGAAAAAAAATAATGAAAGAGAAGATATATATACATATATACATATGGGAGGATCTTTTCCCATATAAATAAATAAAAAGAAATAAATGCATACATATATACAACAAAGAATGAATGAATGAAATGTATAGGAGAATGTTTGCCATTTGGAACTAACAGAATGCATCCTTTATTGAAAGCAAGAAAAAACAAACAGCTTAACCCTTTACATAAAATCACCTATTGCCCCAGGGTATGAACAACATGGAGAAAGTTACAGTGCATTACTCTGTAACAGATTTGTAAACTACAGGCAGTTCTTCCGCGGTCCAATTGTTCAACACGAAGACCGGTGGTGCAGGATAAATGCCCATAGCTCTCATTTCCTCAGATTCATCATCAGTTATAACATTAATGCCTAAATCTCCCAAGGCATTCTCAACCATCGTCTCAGTGTTCCTTGAATTCCCTTGAAACATATGCCCCCCAGACATGAAAATGCTACTCAACGGCGGGAAGGTCATGGGTTCCCAGCTAAGGTCTTCACCAGCCAATCTGGCCTTTCTGATTTCTTGGACCTTCTTAATTCCCCTCATCTTATCCCTCGAAGTTGGCTGATATCCCAAACCAAATCGATCTTTTTTAGTAATAGGGCATATGGGATTCACCGGTCCTTGCAACTGTCGGCCTAAACCCTTTCCAACTTTTGCTCCTCTTCCAAGAGTCAATTTAAGCCCCATCTTGGTACAGTTTGACAATCGATGCTTTGGTATCTTCCTGCCTTCGGCCACAAACGTAGCATTGACAAACTCTAACGATCTGAAAGAACACTCGACGGCTTGCTCATCAACTTCAATATACAGAGCAGTAGTAGAAACAGAAGCAATAATGTCCTCTTCAGCATGAATACATACCAACCTTCCATTAATCACAAATTTCAGTCTCTGGTGCAATGTGGACGGAACTGCACCGGCCTGATGAATCCAAGGCCTTCCCAACAAACAATTGTATATAGGCATAATGTCCATTACGAGAAATTCCACTTCATAAGTTGCTGGACCAATATTCAGAGGAACATCAATCTTGCCCAACACTTCTCTTTTAGTCCCATCGAAAGCTCGAACCACACTTTGACAGGTTCTCATAAGTGTACTATCTAATGGAAGCTTCTTTAGAGTCACTAAAGGCATCACATTCAAGGCTGAACCATTATCAACCAAGACCCAGGACAACACATACCCTTTACATTTAACTGTAATATGCAAAGCCTTCTGACTACCCATCATCCCAGAAGGGATTTCATCCTCAGAAAAAGATAAAAAATTATCAGCTTGTACATTAGAAACTAACCGATCCAACTTTTCAATGGGCAACTCTTTCGGAACAAAAGTCTGGTTCAAAACCTTTAACAGAGCATTCCTATGGGCCTCTGAACTCAAAAGTAATGATAAAACAGAAATACGGGCATGCAACTTGTGTAACTGTTCCACAACACTGTATTCACTGTGTTTCAGAAACTTCAAAAATTCTACCGCTTCATTCTTGGTTACTGGTTCATTAATAACATGCTTATCCTCTTCTATCTGCACATCCACTTTTTTCCCTTTATCAACTGCAACCTTCTTCTCAGACTCTTTAGGTGGATTAAGAGAATAACACCTACCGCTTCTAGTAAAGCGTCCCACCTCATCTACTTCCTCATTCTCTTTTGTTACATCTCCCATCTGGCAATCATATCTCCAAGGCACTTGTTTATTATCCCGATATGGGAATGGAGATGGAGGTGTAATAACCACTTTCGGGGCTACCTTCTCAGTAACTCGATTTTTGGGAGTAATAATTAGAGGACAACTGACATTGTATACCCCTTTAGATGATCCTTCTGAAGTGCAAACTTTCGCTTCCTCTTCTTCAGCAATCTCTCTAAAGAACTCAATTTCTTTATTGTCCATCATGTCTTGTACCAAAGATAGGAAATCAGGACATTGCTGAATACTGTGTCCTTCACTGTTATGATACTGACATACCTCTCCACTGTTAAACTGTTCACCCATCAAACTGGGTTTCAACAATCCTACCTTGACCATCTGGCACCACGCCCAACTCATGGGTGATACCACCTCACTAACATTCTTTACAATTCTCTTTCCTTTCTCTTCAGTAATCGCGTTAACTCCTGCCCCTGCATGGCTTGGCAACAGATTCTGAGCTATATTTGGCTACTCACTGTCACCAAAGTTGATGACATTCCTCGTTCTCAAAGCTTAGACAACCTTCTTAAAAGCAGTACAATTCTCAATGGAATGCCCAGGGTTCCCTACATGGTACTCACACTGAGCACTAGCATCATACTACTTGGGAAAAGGAGGTTGCATTGGTGTCACGTGATATGGTGAAACCACATGTCGATCATACAAAATCTGAAATAATTCCTTATAAGTCATCGGGATGGGGTCAAATTGAGGCCTCTCTCTTCTCTGGTCCCTTGCCCCTTGTCTATTATCATTTTGTGTTGACGACCCTGCTCCTTGAGGACGGGAAACAGTGATGTTATTAGAATCGTACTGCCTCACATTACTGACTTCGCTTTCGTTTTTTCTCGTTGGTGACCTCTTACTAGACTCTCCTCCTTCGAGCTTTCCACTCTTAATCGCCATTTCAATCATTTCCCCTGCTGTAACCACATCAGCAAAACTTCGATAAGGATTACCGATAAGATGCGAGAAAAAAGGAGCCTTTAAGGTGTTGACAAAAAGCATATTTGTTTCCTCCTCTTCCAATGACGGGTGGACTTGCACCGCTACATCTCTCCATCTTTGAGCATATTGTCTAAAACTCTCGTTAGACTTCTTTTCCATTCCTTGCAACATCATCCTGTTGGGCCTAACATCTTTCACATGTTTGTATTGCTCAAGAAAGGACTTAGCCAAGTCTTTCCACGATTTAATATTAGCTCTACTCAGCTGGTTATACCATCGGATTGCCGAGCCAGTTAAGCTTTCCTGAAAGCAGTGTATCAACAATTGATCGTCCCCTATGTATCCGGTCATCTTCCTACAAAACATTGTGATATGTGCAGAGGGGCACCTGGTACCATCAAACTTTTCAAAGTCAGGAACTTTAAACTTTGGAGGCAAGACCAGATCGGGAACTAGACTTAACTCCTTTGCGTCAAATCCATAGACACTGGTATCTTCCTTCATGGCTCTGACCTCTCTTTCTAACTGCTTCCATTTCTCTTCCAGCAGATTGTTTTGGTCCTTCTTGGCTTCTTCATCAAGGTTCGGAACTTGATGATATTGATGTTCTTCCTGATATAAACTAGATCCAGGCTGTACGTTAACAGAAGCACCGACTGGATTAATGTGTACCTTCCCGACATGAACAGGGGTTACTTGAACATTCTGAGATTGTTCTGGGGTTAACCCTGGATGATGAAGTGGGTCTTCAGTTACACCTTCTGGCATAGGGCTTTTCCCATATTCTGGATTTCTTCCATCCAACATACTCGCAAACTTGGCAAACATCTCCTTTTGGGCATTCATCATATCTTCTTGCATTTTCTTGATATTATCTTGTAACTCCGACTGAGCCTTCTCAATTTGGGCAAGTTTGTCTTCCATAACTTTCTTCCTGATTCTGTAGATATGCTTGAGATTTTCCAGTATTACTCTGTCACAGAGTCATTTTGTTATCACTAATATTTATTATTGAATATGAGATATATGATTATGAATGAATAAAATGCGATGCAAAAATTAAATGCATTAAAAAAATACATATGCAAAATGCAGGGTGTTGATCCAGGAACGACTCCTTAGAACAACTCTTTATATTAGAACGACGTTCAATTACAAAGTTGAAACATATCACAAATAAATCTACACCATCTCTCCTATTTCTTGTACGTGTGCTAGTAACTCTACAATCTTCTGGTTTTCTTCAGCCTCAGGATCTAGTTCTTCAGTCACATCAGCGGCTTCCTCAGATAGAATGACCAAATATTGAGCTATTCCCCGTGCGTGTTCTAGGTAACAAGCAATAGAGTCTTCTATTTGCTTAACTCTCGCCTGAGCTCGCTCCCATCGAAAACGCCACTGTATATCCCCCTCATAAGGAACTATCGATAGCTCACTTGCTTGCCTCTGAAACTCTTGAACCATGGCTTCAAGCTCACTCACTTGTTTTTTCAGACTTTCAACCTCTCCCTGGCTCGAGCTACCTTCCTTGTTTCGATATCGTCATAATGCAGTCTCTAAACTTGAAATTTTCTCCTTCAACTTTTCATTTTGGGCTTGACTCTTTTGTAACCGCTGCTCTAAAGAATCCTTTTCTTTCGATAAAATTTTCACTTGGTGCCTGCTTTGTTTGAGCTCTTCTTGACTCTCTCCGGCTACTCTTTTGAGGCTCGCCACCTCTTGCCTCAATTCGACCGACTTACTCGAGCTAGAACCTACTTGAGCTTTTACCATTCGCTGATAAGTTGACCGAAGATCGTCAAAGTCTAGCCGAAGTTGCTTCTCTACTTTTTCAATTCGATCTGCTCTACTCTTCTGAATGTCAATCTCCAATCCCTTTTGATACACATCATCTTCTAGCTTCTGCAAAGTCATTCTCCATTGTCTCCGTTCTGCTTCGAAATCGCGCTTGGCTAACTCTAATGGAGATGGCACCACTCTCAACTGTTCCTCCACCGGCTGAATATTTTCAGGATTCACCATCGGGATATTGTCATTTACTCGACCGCTTCTTCACTGCTCATACTCTTGAGACAACTCGAGATCATAGGTGAACAAATTCACGCGACGAGTTTGCTTCCAAGCCTCAGCAACCCCTTTAACTTTACCCTTATACTGATCTCCTTTGAATGCAAAATCCGACCCTACCAAGTCCCACGTGGCTGGAATGAACTGCCTCGATCCATACTGTCTGGAAACTAGTAGCGGAGCATACCCAACAGAACCCCATATACCTGGCAAAGAAACCCAATCTCGCTCTCCACATCGGTAAAGTATATCCGAAGAGGTATTCCACGAAGCTCGCCACAAAATATCTCCATCCCTGATATCCTTGAAGATGACCATCCATTTTTCTTTGGTAAAACCCCCAGGCCACTCTTTAGAAAGAAAATCCTTCAAAGGTGAGAAACCGTCTAGAAATACTCGTCCTGGTGCTCTTTCAACATGTTTGAAATGACTCAGAATCCACACTAGCAGCAAAGGCGAACATCCTATAAAGCGTCCTTCTCCCTCGCGCCTACAAGAACTCAAAGACCGGAACGTCTCAGCTAGAATAGTTGGAACAGGATCCACGCGCTTGTCTAATCTTTCAAACAGGTCAACAACTGATACGTCTACATATCCTAGCACTTTTGGAAAAATAACGAGCCCATAAATCCCTAAAGCAAACAAGTCAAGCCTCTTTCTCTTATCAGGATGATGAGCAATTACTTCTTTCATAGCAGCCCAAGAGATGCACTCACTGTCTCCCTTCTTCTTAATGTTTCTGATTACCCAATCTTCACTCATTCCAGTCATCAATAGTAATTTCTTCTTAAATGAAGGAGTGACTGGCAGCTTGGTATATATTCTATCTATCTGGGACCTCGGACAACGGACCAATGCTTGATACTCCTCTATTGTTGGTGTCAGGTCTACTCTACCAAATGTGAAACAGCTATAAGCCGGATTCCAGAACTGCGCCAATGCTCTAAACAGATTTCTGTCAATAGGAACATCCAGAAGATAAGGAATATCGCCGTACAACTGATAAAACATCTCCTTATCGGCTGCTTCCCATCTTCCCCATATCTCCTTTAGCTCACTTAGATCATTCTGACGCACGTTGATATGAGTATAACCAAATAACTCTGATACGTATCCAGGCATCACGCTGTCTCCATTGGTTAATTGGGACTGTTCCGACCACCTCAGAACATCTGCATTGTCCTCAACCTCTTTCTGAACCGTTCGTTCCATATTACTGGTCTTCTATATGGACATCGACCCCAAATCAACACCATGTAATGGACAATGCAATGCAAAACAGAAAAGAAACAAGGCAAAAACAACAAAAGATCGGTTAGTAAACATGAAACAATTAATTCAGGATAATAATTTGTTCAAAAAATCCTACCCACATATGCTGACTACCCAATCATGCTTTATCAGATCCTACCCAACATGATATCTACTCCATGCCTCGTTATTCACAAAAAGAAAACCTAACCGCATGATAACTAATTCGCATACTTGTTCAAAAAAATAAACCTAACCGCATGATATCTAATTCGCATGCATTTATTCGAAAAAACGAAAATAAATGACTCAAAAAAGCTTTTCCTTGTGTACCCTCCTCACGGGATTCTTAAGGCTCGGGTTTGGCTCAACCTAAGTTCGGGCTCTATATTCACTATATGCCGGGTTAGGTTCTAAAGCAATAGGTTCTCGAATTGTCCTTGCCGGTGCCCCCTTGGGCTGCCGAACCCTCAATCCTGGCCCATCACAGGCTTTAGGGGATCGAGTTCAATTTCGAGGGAACACACCTCCTTATGTCCATGCGGAGGTGAATACGATCATGAGAACCATAAGGCGTGAGCTCCATGAGCGATCCACTATCCCATGCGGAGGTGAAAACCACACGAGCGCATAGTCTCTCACTCCTACTTAATTAGGACGGAGTGGGGTTTTAGCTCATGTTATGATAATGCAGCTGTGCAGTGTGTGAGGAAAAGCGAAAAAACAAACAATAAAAACACTCAAAATCAATTCCTAAAACAAATAATTATTCTGAAATCATTAACAAACAGATTAGTACAACTATTTAATTGTCAATCAAATTAAATTAAAGAAATCAAAATACAAACGAAACTTATTTAAAAACCAAACAAGGGATCAAAAACCAAATTAAAACGAATTTGTAATTTTCAATTGCAAAGACAATTAATTAATCGACTATCGACTTGACTCTCTAAAAAAAGGTCCCCAGCGGAGTCGCCAAGCTGTCGAAACGGTTTTTTCCTTAAAATGGTGAAAAAAGGTGATTTTAAAAAACCACATTAATTCTTAATTATCTCTTTTTAATTAAAAAAACAAATGCGATTTAAAAGACCTCTCGTTTCGAAAATTTTTGGATTTCCTTTATTGTTCAAAAAATACGGTTCAAAGAGTCGCCACCAATCTTTGATTAGGGTGTGATTGGGCACCCAAAAATGCTTTGTCATTTTAAATAAAAAATAATTTTAATTAAAACAACAAATTGAGGTCTGCGTTACCAAAATCCGAGTTCGGGAGTCGGTTACGTGTGGGGAAGGATTAGCACCCCCACAACGCCCTAAATCGGTACCTAATCGATTAATTAACGTCCTTGCATTGAACTTTACAAATTCGAATTCAATTTGATTTTTGATCCCATAAAATAAAAATGTAAATTTAAAACATTCAAAAGCACTCAAATAAATTAAATTAAAATTACCGAGTCGTTTTAGAAAGACAAAGAATGTTCGATTATTTACAAATGTCGAGACCAGATCTTAAAAGTTATAACAACCTTTTCTCGATAAATTTAAATAAACGAACATTTCCATTTCTTTCGTTCCCAAATTTTAGGTGACAAATCAATTTTTGGTTTCACTCTCGGGATACACTTTTATTTTAAAATCACTAAAAGCGGACCTCAAATCAGTTATGACTGCCCACTTGAAACAATTTTAAATTAAAAATATATTACCCTTAATCCAATTATGTCGTATGGTCGAGTTATGCACATGAGGATATCATACAAGTTATGCAAAAAGTATGTCACATGCCAAAAATTAATTAAACAAATATTATAATTAAAAATATCATACAACATTCAATCAAGATAAAATGACTAGTCCTACATGTACGCAAATGAATAAAATGGAACTTAAATTAAGCATTATACTATCTTACCTAAATTAAATATATGAAGTCTAAGCATACAAAACCATAGCATCTAAATATAGCATATAATAAACATCCCCCAATGCAAATTCACGTAATTGTTAAAAAGAAATATTCAACATATTACAATTGATATTTACTCAAGTATATTAATTCAAACTTAAACCTAATTATTTAATATATATATATATGTTTATTTACACGCATTGGTATCTTAAACATGCATCAATGAATTTACGTACAAAATATTACAAACATCGGGACCATAAAATAACAATTCGCAAGGGATCAAAGCATAAACTTTCAAAGTAATAGGCCAGAAACACAAATAATGCAAAATTCGATTTAACAAACCAAATGGACTAAAATCCAACATGTAAGAATTTAAAAGGTCTAATATCTAAAGAGCAAAGACTAAGTACAATAAACACTTTAGGACGAGAATTAAATGTGCATAAAGTATACAGACCGAAATAAAATAGGTGCAAAACAAAGTTACAAAATCAGAAACGCAGTGGTTATGGACCAAAATGCATAATATTGGAATATTGAATGGATCATCCCACAGATAAACCACGCGTAAAATGTATGCCCTATACACTACCGTTTCAATGAATTCATATATACAAAATATAGGGTGAAAACTGAACCCTAAATCAATTGCTTTCATTCCCAGCCGTAATACCCTCTCATCTTCTCCACTCTCCCTCTCGCCTCTTCTCTCGACCCTCTGTGATAACCCAGGCACGATTCACTTTTCCGACCACTACCGTGGTGGTCACCAGCGATGAAGCACCCGAATCGACCTAATGAGCCTAGACACCTCCTTCCTCTCTAGCCCTCAACCAAAACGAACGACCAACACCACCTATGGACTCCGACGAGGACCAGAACCGGCGAGATAAGCTAAGTTGAACCTTTCTTTTAACTTTTCTTCTGATTTTGCTTTTAGTCTAAACAAAATTTCAAAACGTATGAAACCAACATGACTCGGTGTTAAACCAATCTCAGACTACGAACCCGAGAGCTTCGCCCCCTAAACACCAAAGAAAAAACGAACCAAACGGGATAGAGACCCAACCTCGATGCAGCAACGACATCGACAATCAATCAAAACAGAACCTGAGGTAAATCTAACTGTCTATTTCTATCTTCCTTACCCTTATTTTCTTCCTAAATAAATACCACATATACGAATAGTTAGTAAAAATAAACAAAATAAGATGAAATACCTCCTTATTAATGCTTGATGTTTTTTTGTTGTTTTTGCTTGAAAGAATGCTACTGCCCTTTTGTGAATGATTGATATCCTTGCGATTGTGAGAATGAAAATCAGGAGAGAAAAAAAATGTTTCTTTTTATTGCTTTTCAAATGTTGAACCAGAAACTTTTACAAATTCCCCTCTTTCCTTTTCGTTCTCTCTGTAATCTCCTGCTCGTTTTTTTTTTGTCTGATCTTTTCTTCTCTTCTCTGTTTCTGGTGATTAGTCTCCCATTAAAAATTGACTCCCCCTTTTAGTTTCCAGTGGTTAATTATAAATTAAAAAACCAACTTACAGTTTAATATCCCACCCACGATCAAACACTACTTCTCCTTCTCACTGGATATTCGTTTGTGTTTTTGCAGAACCCACGTGGACTGGATGCTAGTATAACATGTTGTTTGGACTGATTTGGGCTGCTCTGCCGGGTCATTGGTTTGGGCCTCCAACTGCTCTGCTTTGGGTCTGTTCCGACCTAGCCCCGGACAAAACCGAGCATCTACAATACATCAGTATGAACCAACTCTAACTTTTCTGCCTTGGGTGTCTTGTCAATCTTTGCAAAACTAACTTTCTTTTGTTTGCCAAAGATGCAATCCTCGCATAGTCTGATGTCTACATTCTTTATATCCGGCAGCTTCCCTTTTGACAAAAGTGTCTTCATCCTTTTCTCGCTCATATGGCCAAGTCTTTGGTGCCATATGTTTGATTTTCCATCGGCATCAGCTACTGCAATGATATTCTCTAAATTTAAGGTTACATAGAGAGTACTAGTCTTCTTACCACGAGCAATGACAAATGCTCCTTTGGTAATCTTCCATTCACAGCCTGAAAAGTTTGTACTATATCCTTCTCTATCAAGCTATCCTACAGAAATCAAATTTCTTTTGAGGCCAGAAATATGTCTCACTCCTGTTAGCTTCCAGGTGGTCTGGTTTGGCAACTTTAATCGGATGTCTCATTTTCCGACAATCTTCAAGGTTTCATCATCAACTAGATGAACCTTCCCAAAATCACCACTTACATAGTTCTCCATGATTTCTTGGCATGGGGTGGAGTGGAAAGATGCCCCTGAATCTAAGATCCATGATTCAATTAGACTGTTAACGCTTAGAATCATGGTATCACCTGTCTCATCTGTCATGTTGGTAGATTCTTGTGTGTCGATATCTTTCTTCAGTGCTTGACAATCTTTTTTAAAGTGACCATTCTTGCCACAATTATAATAGGTAAAATCTTTCTTTCCCGTTCTTGATTTTCTCGTTCTGGATTTCGATCTGCCACGATTTGAATTTCTCTATGAAGTTCTCCCTCTAGACTTCGTGTGCAAGGCTGAGTAGGCTGACGCTTCACTCGATTCTCTCTGTCGAATTTCTTCACTCAATACCAGATCCCGAACATCGTCGAATTTTAATTTGCTGTTTCTCGACGAGCTACTGACTGTTGTAACAGTAGCATTCCAAATGTCTGATAGAGATGATAAGAAAATTAAAGCTCAAACTTCATCATCGAATTCAATTTCCATGGAACTCAACTGGGTCGTGATTGTGTTGAGTTCATTTAGGTGTTGAGCCACTGATACCCCTTCCGCCATCTGCAAATTGAATAATCGCCTCATCAAGTGAACTTTGTTTGAGGCTGATTGCTTTTCATACATACTGGAAAGAGCCGCCAAAAGATCCACCGTGGTATTTTCCTTTGTTATGTTAAAAGCAATATTTCGGGACAACGTCAATCGGATAACTCTGAGGGCTTGTCTGTCGAGAAGAGCCCAGTCTTCATTCTTCATGCCCTCTGGTTGCTTTCCTAAGAGAGATTGATATAGATTTTTCTGGTATAGAAAATCTTCAATCTGCATCTTCCAAAAGCCAAAGTATGCACCATCGAACTTTTCAATTTTCACATTCCCTTCGTCTTTAGCCATCGCTCCCACTCGAATCTGGATTTATTTGGATCGTTTTTGATAATTCTTGCGAATCACCGTGTATTAGAACACTTCCGTCGACAAATTCGTATCGCCAACAAAATTTTTACTATTCACGAAATTTACTATTCACTTGAATAGTAATGAATAGTAATCTCGCAAAAAATTGACAAAATTCACAACCAAAAGCTCTGAAACTAGTTGTTGGAAAATAAACGAGTAACGAGTAATTTTCCTATAACCAGATTAGTGAGAATGCGAAATAAAAGTGAAAAAATAATACCCGAAATTGATAATGTAATTCAACCAATTATGCCTACGTCTCCAGACTGTTGCAAATCTTTTATTAAGAGAGAAAATTTACAGGTGTTTACAAAACACTCACTACTCACAATAAAACTCTCTAGTATTAGGAGAAAGAAATGATTTTGGAATGATTTTGAAGCTAAATGGGTTAAAATATTTATAGTTGGAGCTTAGAGACTAATCTTGTAATTAACCCTATTTCTATTTCAATAAAAAAATTGGAGCACCGAATTATTAAAAACTTTAGCCTGCGGTGCCCCCTTCCCCACCTTTTGATGTTACATTTATGATGACAAGTTTCTAATTCTTGGGATTCAGACATCTAATCTACTAATGTTGTTTTCACCGACATCTTCGACTGATAATCGATCAAACAACCATTGATAATCGATCAAACAACCATTTGTTTGAATTGCTTGAGTTGTCTGATAGCTGATGGATTACAATTGGACAGAGATTTTGAAAATAAGGGATCTTTATAGGTACAACATGCTCTTCAATTTGCATTTGCATTTACATATATAGCTTATATTAGCCCTGTTGAATTTGACGATAACCGAATAAGTATTTAGTGAAATGTTGTCTAAAGCTTGCAATTTTATGTTAATCGCACAGAGAATCCTGCTTGGGATTTGTTCCTGAAAATGCTGCTAAAATGGGAGACAAAGGAATCAACAAGATATCCTCGAACAAAGCAATGATGTTAAGATGCGGACAATGCCAAATGAATCAAACCCGGAATTCATTCCGGTTTTCCGGCATCCGCAACTCCTTCCTTATCTCTGAACACGAAGAAAGTTGATGAATTTATCCATGAAATATACAGATTTTGAGGGAACATGGATCTTTCAGCAGTTTCATGTGGGGTAACGTGAGTTATAAGCCAACCATCAACAAATACAAATACACCAGAAATGTTCCACTAAGAACTCCAAAAGCTGAAGCCATAAGCAATTACTTATTGAAGCATGGATTCAGGCTCATCGGGCCAGTGATCGTGTATTCGTTCATGCAAGCTGCCGAACTGACGATCGACCATCTGGTCGATTGTTCCAGAAATAATGAATGTGTAACCCTTGCTGAAAGACCTTGGAGGCACATTTAACTTGTCTAATTTCCCTACTAACCCTAGTTGAATCTCACTTTACATCCTGATTTTTGCTGTTTACTGAAACACAAGCTAAGCTCTTGGGGTCTTGGTGTATAAGCAATCTCTTTCTATATAAAGTGAAAAAGAAGCCTTGGTAGATGAATGGGAAATTGAGATTTTACATTTTTTGAAGTGTTCGAGTGAGATACACGTTCGAGCATGAATATAAAAAATTTAAACAATGATTTAAGTTTGGCTTCTTGGTGGAGGCAAAAGAAATATAAATAATTAAGAAGATGGTCAGAAAAGTGATGTTAAACCATCAATGATCATTGCACATGCCTCTAAAGTTGATCTTTCACCAAATGTAGACATCATTTTGCTTCATATTAGGCCCTCACTTTCATCCACTTTTTGCCTACCCCAGTTTTTCTCGGCGGGCTTATGCTTTTATGAACTACAATCAATGCATACGATAATTCCAGATAACCCCTCATTCCAAACACAAATGGCAGCAAGAGATTAGGGTTTGCCATGTCCAAACTAATTTTTAAGGTTTAAAAATACCCTCCGTCATTATATATAGAGAAACTTTATGGTCAAAGTATGCAGCTGCTGCATGATTATGAACTTAGTTGGAAAGGCATAATCTGGTAGCTAAAGATTTCATAACACAGATGAAAATGCCCAAATTTACATGAATATTTTTCTTCTTTTTGCTTTAATATACAAAATATTTATCAAAGTTCAGCTGAGAAGTAAAAAGGGGAAAACAACCAAATGAAAGCTAGAAGCTTAAGGAAGAAATGCAACAAATTCTACAAGCCTCGGCTCTCTACTTAGCTGAAACAAAAGAATATTTACAGGGACAGGGAGGGGGATTCATCCTAAAACAGTCCAAGGGCCAAAACCCATATCACTGAATCTATCCTAACGATACCTGTATCTCATTCTCAAGTCCCCAACAAGCCTACAATTTCTTATTTCTTCTTCAGTCAACTCAAACTCGGATCGATATCCGACCACCTCAATCTCAAAACTGGCACGATGTACCGAGTCTCTGTATCTGCTTCTGACCTATGGTAATGGATTTTCGCATGTTGAATGCTGGGTGGAGCAACTCCTGGAACTTCTCCAGGAAGAAAGTCCACTCCTCTTCACTCATGTCAGCCAGCTTCACAAAGCTGGCACTTGCAGGAAGTTGTTCATTTGCACTCCTATGCCCGGATAAGCTAGTAAGATAGCCATTTTCTTGTTTTGTTCCAGAATATTTGGGATATTTTTGGCTCTTGTCACCCAAGCAGGTATCTTTGAGTGACATTGAAATTTTGGAAACGGATGGGATCCTTTCAAGAGCTATGAAAGGAGAAAAGCCATCCAGCTCGGCTTCTCCTTCACTTTCATCATCTTCCTCAAAGCATTCCTCCAGCTTCGGAAGTGGGAAACGGTTGTTATTCACATATCCATTTCCAAATTGGATTGAAGCTCTGGTCATAATATCATCATTAGCCATTTTTGGATTAAAGTCAGCTTCCAGTTCCTCATAGTCAATCTCAAACTGGAACTCTGCATCACCCGCATCAGACTTCGAAGATGACAATTCCATCTCTGCTATCAGCCTCCTTGCCTCGAGACAAACAACCTCTAACTCACTAGGTTCCTCCTCTCCAGGCCGAAATTCTCTACTCATCATGTCACCAATTTCAGCAAGACAGAGACCGAAAGCTGCAGCCTCCTTGAGGAAAATTGTGCAGAGCACCAGAACACGTAAGCAAGCTTCCCGTATCATGGGAAGCTCTCTTCTCAGCATCTCACAATCTTTAATAGGATCAAGCTTCTCTATACTCGAGTTCATCCACTGAGAAAGCCTTTGAAGCCTGAGGCCAATGAATCCACTCAAAGTATGGATCCTCCAAAGTTTCTGGCAAGCAAAGGCCATGATCAATAGGAATGAGTTCTATCTGACCAAACCCCCCAATTCTATCAAGCTTTCGTACTAAAAGGTTTCCTGCATGTCTGTCCGTGTTGAATATTCGTATATCAAGTATCCCAATGCGATGCACAGCAGAAACGGGAAAGCTCGAGGTTCCGTAATCACTAGCATCAAAATCATGGGGTATAAATTGTTGGAAAGATGCAATCTTGCTAACCAAATTATTTTTGAAAGGCTTATTTCCATTCACACCATCGTTGACATTGAAGACTGAATGAGTAATCTTTACCAGTGCTGTTGGTGGCACATTCGCAAAATGGTCATAGTCCAAAAGGTAAGCCACAACTTCTCTGAAACCTGTCTCCCCTACTCGAACCGAACGTTTCAAACCTGGTTGTCCAAGGGCTTTCCCAACAAAGCCTTTCGGATTGTTTGGTGCGAAAGGTTCTTCATCTGTTGGCTTCACAATTGCAGCACTCTCACCTCTAGAATTCCTGAAGAAGTAGGCACCTCCTAGACCACTATGAACAGGAAGTGGATCGACACCCATCTTAATTGCCTTAACAACATCCTTCACCAGAACTTTCAATACATTAAAGCTATCAGAATGCCCCAGTATCTCAATAGGACCATTTCTGCCTCTCTGCTGAAGATCCCTTCCCGTAGGCGAAAGACAAGGAGTAGAGGAGCTTCTATGGAAAGAGTTTCGTGTTAGGAGAATCGGAGAATCATTTCGAACAGCACTAAGATCATTCTTCAACTCCACATCCCCAAAAGTAAGCAAGCTTTGCTCTGTAGGGAAATTGAGGGCAACCTGCAACCTTCTCTTAACTGTATGAGCATTGTCATTGCAATCTAACTCCATGCCCAAGACACAGCCAGTCTCAGTTTGAACGAAAACCCGTCTCCTCCTAGCAAGTTCTTTCCCTTCCATCGTATTGTCCCTAGGATATTCCCCTCTAAGAGGACTGTTAAACACCGCCACAGCCATTTGAGTTTGAACAGGACTTTCCAACTTCCGAGACATGAAAATTCTAGAGTGATCGATCACGGCTTTCCAGGAAGCCGGGAACAGAGTTGACAATGGACAAGAGATTCCCTTTCAAGAAGATCTGAACTCCCAAGCCGATCAGAAATGGACCAGAAAAAACTCCAATTTTACCAACATTCACTAATCAATATAACCAAAACCAAAAAAACCCAACCCAAACAACTAAAAGAGAACACCTGGTCAACAGACTGGGCATACCAAAATGAAGATCTAATCCTCCACTACATTAAATCCGCCATCTTTAGCATACATAGACAGAAAAGGAAACCCCAAACCAACCTGGAAAAATCCAAGATTTGAATCAAAAACCCTGGTTTTGATTAAACAAGTAAAATAATTACTATAACTGTATATGCCAAGATACTCCCTAAATGGATAGATTTAGCCAAGTAAATTAGCAGTTACCATAATCAATGCATTCATAAATCAAAAGCAAACAGAATCTCCAATCTCAAAATAAATGCATTTCTTAGGAATCCTTTAAATACAAGTAAGCAGGTATGAATACTAGCTTAAAATGCATCCATATTAACAACTGATCCAAGAAACTTCCACAGTAAATTAAAAAGGGAAAAGCCTAAAGAAAATTTAAGATTTTCAATTAATTCAAGAGATAAAACATATTATGGACATTGGATAAATATCTAGGCATTGATCTTCAACGTTCTATTTTACTTAATATCCGCACTAAACCTTACACTAAAAACAGTTTAAGCCAACGAATTTAAGAAAAATAACTTACCAATTCCGAAATCCGAAGGAAAAGGAGCAAGGAAATGTCAGATTAAAGTTTGAATCCGATTGGGGAAAAAACAAACGAGTTGGACAAAGAGTACGAATCAGGGGGAGTGTGAAAGGGGGCAAGGAATCGAACGAGTTAACTCAGTTGTCTAAAGCTTCCTTGTCTCTCTCTTGTTTTCTTTCTTTCTTCCTGCCTGTTTTCCTGTCAGATCAATCTCCCATTCGAAGAATCGCACTTTAACTCGGTTTTCGCCCTTACCCGAGTTAATTAACTAACCCTAGTTAACTCCATTACACTCTCTTTCTCTCTTTTCCTCCTCTCGGGATGGAAAGATCCAGAACGATAACTCTTGACCGTCGGATGTAAGAGGAAGAGGGAATGAGCCGTTGGATGTATTACGATTTGTTTTTATTTTTTATTTTCGAGGTATTTATTTGTGGCGATGACGTGGAGCTAACGGATTGGACTATGACGTGGCGGGAGTCACCTTCTTTCCAGGCAACGTTAGCAAATGCCCCGGTTTTTACTTCTTTCTTTTTCTCTCATCGGGGACATGTAATTGACCCTCGTTTGTCGATGAAATAACGAAAGTACCCCGACTATCTTGAAAAGCGGGAATTGCTCGCCTGCTTAAGCTGAGTCCGAGCGTATCTGATGACTTCTTTTTTTTCATTCTATTTGATGGGAATTCATCATCTTTGAATTTGATTTTTTATTTATTATTTCGACTTTGAATTTCAAAGATTAATCGGTCTTTTTCTTTTTGGCCAGAAGATTAATCAGTCTAATGACTGAATAAAAAGGAAAATTTCAACTCTCAATTGAAAATAATTTTATAAACATTTAAAAATAAATAAATCCTTTTATTAATCAATTTAATAACCGTAACATCCGGGTCGGTGATTTCTCTGCCCGTGTCCCGACCCGGATATTGTGGGTACCCGGTACTTGGTTTTTTTTCTCATTTTCAAATTATTAATTTTAAAAAATATATACACAAATTTAAATGTTCAAAACTTCGAATTACATACTCCAACATCTTAACATTAAATTTAAAAGTTCGAAATACAAAATCTAATAATCCATTATATTTTATATATAAAACTAATCGGGTACTTGGGTAACCGGGTACCCGAAAAACTTCAATTTTGTGACCCGGGCCCGACCCGACTGGGTACAATTTTTTAGAAAATTATCCGGGTTTTTAGGTCTTGGTCGGATCAATCGGGTCGGGTAGTTTTGCACACCCCTAATATAAACATTCGATGTCAAACAATAAAAAAGTTATCTTTTAATATATACTACCTTATATTTATCTCAAATTAATAAATAAATCCCCTGTTATAATTTTTAATTTCTTTTTTATTTTTATCATGGTCAAATAAATTTTAATTAATTGATAATTAAAATATATACAAACATAAACATCACGAAGTGAATATAAAATAGTATATATTCGAATATTCTCAATCACGTGATAATAAACGTTCATACACTTTTATAGATGTCGTGCTTAAACTTGTGACCTTAAAGAAGAACAACAATCTTTTAACTACTAAATCATTTATTTTATACATGGTATAATAAATTTAAAGATAATCTAAACATAATTTACATCAATTTACGATTTGATTGAGGAATTTTGAAATAATCAAAGTTGATATATATATGTTAAATTTTATTTAAAGTGAAAATATATGATTTAATAAATAATTTTTGTTGATACGAATTTGTATAAAATATGTACCCAAAGAATTATACATTAACTGTTTAACGATAATTAAAATCTTTAATATGATTATTATTATTATATGGTCCAAAGGTTGACAAAGCATGGATAGTTCCTTTACTTTGGACCGTTGAAAATGGCTATAATGGGTCATAAGTGCCCTTTTAATTTGTTGTGGGGCAAAGATGTCTAATATTACTTTTAGGGTAAATTGTGTGTTTAATACCTAAGCTACTTATTTTGATCAGTTTTAGTATATAAACTTTTAATTTTCTGAAAATCATACTTAATGTTTAGGTTTTATTTCATTTTAACACGTCACTATTAAAAACTTAAGGGTTGTTGTGCATGTGGCACCTTTTGTATGGGTAAATTCACCATTCATCACCCAACTATCTTCTCACTCCTATTTTGGTCACTAAAGTTTAAATTTAAATTTTTTAAACTTTAGTACCAAAATGCACAGGTGATGAATGATGTAATTCACCCATAAACATACAGCGCAGTTAAATTTTTAACGGCAATGCATTAAAATGAAGTAAAAACTAAACATTAAGTATGATTTTGATTATTTTTTTTTTTGAAATTTAGGTCCTAAAATGGACCAAATCTGATAGTTTATGTATTAAATCTGATAGTTTTACAGATTTTTTTGGCCAATGCTATTAGTATCTTTCTAAAGGAAGTTCAATTATTTCGGAAATACAAACAAGAAAATTGTTTATATTAATATGTTTGAATATGGATATTCGTTTGAGTATAATAGAAAACTGTTATTTTTGAGTAGACTTGAAAATCATATATTTATTTAATTTTGTTTAAAAATTGTATTTATATATATATATATATATATGAAAATGTTACACTCTTTTTCGATTGTTTTAAAATATTAGCTCGTTAATGAAAATGTTATTGGCTCAAAATTCCGTTTGAAGCACATAAACATTTCCAAACAATTCATTTTCACCCAAACATTCACGTTTGAAAATTGATTATTGACTCAAATCAATAAGCTATAAAAAATGTATTTTTGAATCGAAAAAACTCATTTGAAAAAGCATTTACAAACAAAGTCGTTTTTAAAATGTTATGTCCTTATTTAAGCATTTAGCCTTTATAATATTTCAAAGTTTTAAATTCATTCATACTAATGAACAAGCACGTCTAACTAAGGTTGAATTATTTTTTTCATGACGGATGGGTATGGATCGAGTTGGATTTTTGATCTGACTGAATTTGACTAAAGTATTATACATTTCATTCATCACTCGATATGATTTCTAAGATATAAAACCGAGTTGATTTGAATGGACACAAATATATATGATTCTCGTTTTCATTGAATAAACTATGATCCTAACTGAAAAAATATAAGAGATAATTGCATAACTACTTTAGGTTGGGTCATAGATTTCTCATCTTAAGCTCGAACTATAAATTAAATAAAATTGAAGCCCAAACTTTACAGTCCACACCTTTTTTTACTCCCTGAACATGATTTTGACCCCTTTTACCGAAAAATATCTTAATCTCCCAAAATCGATGATATATTTTTCGACTTCTTCATCCTCCGATCTCTGTCATCAACCATCCGACGGGCCTGAAACGAGACTATATTAGTCGACTCGTCATTCTCTTGTGGCCCACCGTTTAGATTAGTCGTCCGTCTACCGTAACTATGCCCCATCAACCCTCAATTAAATCTTTAACGGTAAAGTACTAAAATGAAACAAAAACTAAATATTAAAAGTGATTTTAAAACAAATAAAGATTACAATAATTAAACGAACTAAAATTGATAGTTTAATTACTAAATACGTAATTTACCTTATAAAATAAAAGTTAGTGAGTAGTGACAGTGAGTCAGTGATCCTTTCAGTCGTGAGTTGATTAGGGTTCATTTAAAATCAATGAAATATTTGATTGGCTTCTTATAATAACAAGGGATATTATTAAATCTCCAAATAAATATTCATGTAAAGCAAGTAGAGATATTTATACATATAATAATACATGTTTACGAAGGTTGGGAATTAAATAATTTTTTTATATTTCGAATTTAATAATACAACCAAAAAATAAATTTTATAATCTGTTTAATCACACGTCATTATCTGTATGGATATGATCCAACAAGTTTTAGGTCGTGCACAGCGGTACCATGTCCATGTGCTGGGTAACTAAAATAAATGATAATATTAATAATTAATTAATCTAATAAGACGAGATATTGTATCATAAATAATAAAGTTCATAATTTAAAATTTGATATTATAAAGGAAACAAATTAAATTAATTTTTTAATAATACATATTATTTTATTCAAATAAATTAATAATAAATTAAATGTAATAAAAAAAATGTAAATAATTTTGTAATGTATGCAAATAAGTTACATAAAACACATATTTATATTTAGAAGTAGGGGTGTAAACGAGCATAGTCGAGCTCGAGTATTGTTGAGCTCGACTCAACTCGAAAACTCTGAAATGGAGCTCGACTCGACTCGAAAACTCGCGAGTTTAAAATTTTTAAGCTCGACTTAAACTCGAAATCCTGAACCGAAGCTCTTGAGCAGTTCGAAAAAGCTCGAAATGAAAAAAAAAACCCTTAAACTTAACTAGATTAAAGCCTCAAACTCAAATTCGAACTTAAACCTTAAATACATAAAAGCCTTACTATATTTTTTTTTTAAAATCAACACATAAATGTTAATATTATTAATAATTTATTTAAAAATAAAATAAAATCTTAATATATTATATTTTCGAGCTGCTAACTAACTTTTCGAGTCGACTATCAAGTAGTTCATTTCGGCTCGTTAAGAATTCGAGTCGAGCTCGAGTCGAGTGCATTCGATCCGAGTATTTATCGAGCATTGACCGAGTCGATCTCAAGTAGCTCGCAATCTTTCTTTTCTTATTTACAACCATATTTAGAAGTATAAATGAACGTAGAATTTGATGAATTGTTCATAAACAGCTTGTATAGCATTCATTTATTAAGCTAAAACAAATGAATGTGAATAAAATTTTTATGTTTATTTAATAAACGAACAAACAAATAAATGCATATTCAGATCGTTTATGTTCACGAATAAACTCATTTGAAAGCTCGTATATGGGCTTATTTATCAATACATTTATAAGCTCGTTTATATGATTATTCTTTTTCTTTAATTTTTTACATTTTAAATACGGGTGAATGTATGGATTAAATTGAACACAAGATGAACTATAGAGTTCAAATTTTGAAACCTATTGAGCTTAAGGATTTGTGGTCAAATTTCATCATTTTCTAAACATATAAATAAACATGTTCACGAACATTAAACAAACATGTTGAATAACATATAACGGGCATATTCGTGAACGTTAAACATGCATATTCTCAAACTTTAAATGAATCAAATATGAACACATTAAAAAATAAACAAACAAACACAAATACAATCTTAAAAATATAAATAAACATCAACAACTTAAGAAAATAAATAAATAAATTCAAATACAATCTAATTCGTTCAAACCCGATTGATTTTGATATTTTACCTTTCGTGATATTAACTGTGCACGTGACGTTACTCCACAACATTTTATTTGTTTATTTATTTATTTATTTCCTTTTTAAAATTCAACCCATTTCGTGGTATTATCCTGCCACGTCTTTTTTGGCAGTATTTTCTCTCTTTTATTATAGGTACTACTAGTATTTGTTTTCCTTTTATTTTTTGTGCCACGTCTCCCTTGCTCTATAATATTTGTAAATTCGAATAAAAAATTATTATGGTGGAAGGTCGGAGGGTTGAACGTACAATGAGCAAGGAGGAAATGGAGATCCGACAAAGACATCGCCCATTCGGGGACGAATATAAGATTTTATATGTAGGAGATCAATTTAAATTTTTAAAATTTCAAGACGTGAACTTGAACTTATAAAATTTCAGGATACTAAAACATATTTTCAATCGAAAATACATTAAAAAATTTAAAATCTAAAATAATTTTAATTTTCAGGAGATGACTGCCTTTATCCCCTAAAAAAATAGAAAAATATTATTTATCACAAAAAAATGTAAACGACGATGATAAAAACATTTAGGATATTAATACATTTAGGATGATTACAAACATTTATCAAGACAATAATATTAATATGATAGTTTAAAATAGAATGGTTGTCCCTTTTTTCTCATATGTATGGGGTAAGGGGAGGTAAGATAGTAGGCTACTCCCAACACTAAATTGAGAGCAGCTTCCGTAGGAGACCTCCGAATTATGAAATGCCCTCCGTGAAACTTGATCCCACGACCTCAAGATTAAACATCTATTAACCGGATAAACGAGGATAAATTTAATCCTAAAAGATATTAATATCACATTGTCATATGGCTAGAATTATTTAATCTGCACACTTCAGCTATATAAATGCAGTCAAATTTAGGCAATATGTAGGCAACCGGTCAATAAATTCCCATGTAAGCATCATTGCTCTTGGCTAGTGATTTTTCAATGAAAGGTGGGGTAGTTCAAGTTAATAAGTTATAAGAATATCTAATCAAACAATTTAATTAGTGATAATCACCATTAAAATAATTCAGTACCACGCTAAAAGAAGGGCCATCAATCATAATTTCAAAATTAAAATTGAGTTGATATAATTTTTAAGTAGGCCTGTAAACGAATCGAACGAACACGAACATAAACGAATAAAAAATTTCTTGTTTGAGTTCGTTCATTAAGGAATGTAGCTTGTTCGTGTTCGTTCATGTTCATTCAGTTAAATGATAAACGAACATAAACGAACGGATGTAAACGAACATAATAAACAAACGTAAACGTACACAAACAAACGAACATAAACGAACACAATCAATGAACATAAACGAACGTAAACAAATATAAATTTTTATTTCCTAACAATTTTAGGATTATATTTTATTTAATTGTTTTGGGCTTTTTTATTTTTATTTAAAATTAATTCAATTTTAAAATATTTATGGGTATCATAATAAAATTTATAGGTTTTTAATAATTTAAATGAATCTAAAGAGATTAGACTAAACATAAATGAACGCACATAAACAAACATAAATAAATAGACATATTATTGAATGTTCACGAACGTAAATGAATGAATGAGCCCTCTGTTTGTGTTCGTTCATTTAATTAAACGAACACAAAATTTTGTTCATGTTCGTTCGTTTAATAAATAAACGAACATAAACAAACTTCCCGCCGAACGATTCCCTGAACGTTCGGTTCATATACTGTGGGCTTTATTAGGCCCATATATTATTTGGACCTATTTGTCTAACTTCAAATTATTACTCGGTTTTCTTCTTCATATGACTGTGTTCCGGTTTCATTTGGTTTTGGTATATGCTTAGGGTTTGTGTTCATGACAGTGTGTATTAACATTAATCAAGTTTTCTACAGAAAAAGGAAGCATCAATCAATTACACAAAGGATTATAAGAAAGAAGGCCCATTGTTTAAACTTATGTTCTTATTGTCTAAGACTACGGGTTTAGAACCATTCGATTAACAATAATAGAAATTCAAACATTCGGAAGCATTAACGAGCACAATTAGAATAATAGAAAGAATTCTCTGTACACGGCATATAATGATGTTCTTCTAGCCACAGAACCGGCAATTGTTTCTACCATTAACAGCTTCTACCAACACTACTCCCCCCCTCTTTTTCTCACCATGGCAACGAACTTCAAACCTTCCACTCCAATGTGTTTAACATAGTCCAACTCTATGCTTTTGTTCCTGCAGCATTCTTCTTTTCATCTTCAACATCCTGCAAGTTGCCATGGAACATTGATCACATGTTACAACCAGTTCAAAAAACGAAGAATATTAGAACGGGCATCGTTGAGGCTAAACTTAAAATGTTACAAGACATGGATCAAATGATGCAACGGGCATTACTGATAATAGTTTGGGCACCTTAATAAGAGGAAGTAAAAAGTTATTCAATCTTACAGAGTTTTCAATCCTGTCAAAATCATCATCCAGGCTCCGATCAGCATCAACATCACCATCTGCGTCATCTGAAAGGCATGCGAATAAATCAGAGACTTAACAGTATAAGATGATAAAAGAAGACGTCGACAAAAAAAACATAAAAACATAACATCCGAGTCCCATTCATTTCTACATTGTTTTTTATGAACAAAGAAACACAACACATTGTTGCAATGATTGCCTCATTTAAGTTTACCCAGTTTAGCATGCCTCCAACTCTTCATCTTTTTTGAAGTGAACCGTGTCCAAAACACATTTGGACATGGGTACAGGAATATGACCCTCTAAGATCCTCAAAATTACATGGAAACACTACAAAAAGATTGAACATACCCATGTCGGATATATACATGAATCCGACATTTGCACCCGAAACCGAGAAACATAGGGATGTCTTAACATGGATAAAACACACCAACATATACACGTAACAATAAATCAGCCAAATCAAGTTCGGCTACACAACAAAATAAATGATCAGGCTTCGATACTCGGAAGAAACACTCTTTTCAACAAATAATTTCAAAATGAAGTCATCGACATAAAAAGTTAAAACCATTAAGTTGTTTTAACTTTCAAGACCAATCAATTCAATATAATATTGAATCTGCAGGAAAAGAGAAACATATGAAGATAGTACAAATCAGCAACCAATAGAAAGAATTCCAATGAACATACCACCGCCCCCATCACTATCAAAATCTCCTAACAAAAACGTATCCAAATCCTGCTCGGCAGATGAGCTCGATGTTTTAGTTTTTAAACTACTTTCTGGTTCTGCCTTCACAGCAGAATTTTCCTTGGGGTTGTCCTCTTTTTCCCCCTCCACTTCTCTCTGTTTAACTTCCTCCATGTACTGCCTCTCATAACTGATAAAATGTATACAGATTACATCATAATTAGAATCCCTAACCCTAAATTATCACAACAACAATAATTTAAAGCTCACTGTGCAACATGAGTGCTAACAAGAGTGAAATATATCCTCCAAAAACTTCTTTCTTTCATCAAACGTGGACACAATTCATATCTTAATTTCTTGATTTCCTGCATAAGAATAATACTTTCACATAAATCAAGTATTAGAAGTATAAAATCTGACATGATTACTGCAATTCCTGGTAAACTTGTGTCTAATTTGGCATTTCCTTTGCAGTAGAAAATGACAATGATAAAAAGAGTTGACCTAAAGAAAAGTTCATCTCAATGCCAAATTCAGCAATTAGGATCCTCAAACGCATCCTTATAGTGACAAAATCTACAATGAAATGGACCATTCTCTCTTTTTTTATTTTACCTTCACAGTAGTAAGAACAAGTGTCGCATGCCTCTCTTGCCATTCACTCAGATCCTTACGTACATTGGACCCCTTAGTAGTCACATCGGACGGCTCTGGTTCATCTACAAGCAAATTCAAAACATCCAGACCTTTTCAACATTCATTCAGACTATTTTATCTTTAAAAAAAATATATGAAATTAACGAAAATTTTACCTTGGGCAGGGGAAGGGAAGTTCTGGAAAGTACTTGGAGTAAAGCCTTTGATAAAGTCTCTCAAATCATCGGTGATTCCGAACTTCCGGAGGTCCGAATCGGAGATTGGTTGAGGATCGGAAGAAGTGGAGGCAGGAGAGGTAATGGAGAGGGAGGAGAGTTGAGGAGGGATAAAATCGGAAATGGACTTGGAAATGCCTTGGATTTGGATTTGATCCGCTTGCTTGAGAGCGGCGGTTTTGAGCTCATCGGCTTTCTTGGTGGCTTCCGCAGCAAGTTCCTTCGACTTCTTGGCGGTTTCGGCCACAAGATCGGCGATTTTGCTCGGCGCTGTCAGGGACTGTGATTTCTTAGCCGCTTCTTCCGCGAACGATTTCGCTCGCTTCCAAAAATCTTCCATTTTTGTGATATGATATCCTTTCTCTGGCGTCTCAAGTACTTTGGTTTTCTTGCTTTTACTTCTTGCAGAATTGTTATGCAACGGCGTCGTTTCACCTGAGCCCGCAGATTTGTAGATCCCGGTCACCTCACAGCCGTATTTTATTAAGGGTGAAGTATACAACTGGCTCTCGACTATAAGAAACTATTATTTTGACCATTGAAAGTTAACGATTCTTTTGATTATAAAATATTATACTTAATCGATATCTTTAAATATTAAAAATTATAAAATAAATACTCAATTATTTATATGTTTGAAATTTCTCTATTTTAGTTTAACGGTTGTTTGAGTCGGAGATTATTCTATTCACTAAAATATGATAAAATTCGATCTCATAACTGTTTGAGTTATATTTTATGAAACGAGTATCTATATATGTTATTTTGTTGAGTCAATGCTTGAAATATTATGATGTTGAGCCAATGCTTCAAAGCAATAATGTTGCTCGTAGATATCATTAAAATATAATTTTATCATAGCACACTCAATAAGTTAACGTCCAAATCATGTTCTTTAATTTTTTAACAAAAAAAAGAGTTTAGAACATATGAATAATTGAATGACAATTTTATAAATTTTAATATGTAATAGTATTTTGATCAGGTTGTGCCTTATGTTGATAAAAATAATGGAGTATTGTATTTTCTTGAGGTCCAAAATTCAAAAAATTACGTTTATAAAATAGGCACATGTTGTCAGCAATTTAAAAAGTTATTAATAAATACAATTTTATAATCTCCTAAACAATTATAAAATAGTTGTATTTAATCCTTATAGTTTCAAGTGTATTGCAAGTTATATAATCTATTTTTCAGTTAAATTTTTTATATAACATTCTAAAACCGTGTCATATAAAATATAAGAGTTTTATGTACCATTATAATAATAAAATAAAATTTTAGGATCTAAAGTAACATTTAATCCTAATTTTATCAGCAATATACTATGGTCAAACTTATAATTAATCTGTATATTTTTTGAATTTTATAATTTCGACCTTTACTCTAATTTAAACCCTTAGGGTGCGTTTGGTTCGCAGAATATAAGATTACCGGCGAAAATATGATTACCGGCGAGAATAGGATTACCAGCGGGAATAAGATTACTGGGAATGTTGTATTTTGTGTTTGGTTCATTTAGCTGGAATGTAAGATTATAGTGTTTGGTTAAATAAATAAAAGATTATTGGAATGTATATTTTATCAAATTGTCCTTATTATATATTTATTTTTTTAAAAGTTGAATTATACTATAATATTACTATAATTAATTTATATATTTTCTTTAAAAAATTAAATTCATAAAATTTATATAATTTTTTTACAAAATTAAAAAGATAAATAGGTTTAATGAAAGGATAACATTTTATTTTAACCCCTGAACTTCATGTTTATTCTAATTATGGATTTTTTTTTTTGTAAATCTAAAATAGTTTAAGGATAAATTTATAATTTAACTTTCGTAGAATTTTTTTTATTCAATGACAAAAGAATGATATTTTTTAAAAATAATTAAAGGCATTTTAATCTAAAATGTCGGGAATATAACAATATCTAAGGGAACATATAATCATATTCCCGGTAATATATCCCAAAATATCAATTTTTAGAATAACTTATCACTGGGACTAAAAATGTTTGTCAACCAAACGGATGAATGACATTCTATTCCCCGATAATGTGAGATATTTTGAACCAAACGCCCGTTAAATTAAAAAAGGCGGCTAATGGGCCTATCTCCACTAAATCTTGTTCGGCCGGGAGTAATTAAGCATTTAAAACCCTCCTTAACCATAAATTCACCTTTCATTTTAAAGTCGGTACCATATATTATTTAATACTTTAATTTAATTTTATGGTTTAAATGTATGCTTTTTATTACTATTATATCATCAAAATTAAAATATAAAAATCCAAAAATAAAATTAAATAATTGGCAGATATATATTTTAATCTATTTTATTTTCCAAACACTATACAAAGATACATGACAATTATCTAATCTTATTTGTAAGTCAAATCGATAAAACAAAAACAAAAAAAAATATTAAAATTTGGAACAAAGCCCCCTCTTTTGTATCTCTTTTTAATTTCATTATAAGTAATAATTTAAACCTTAAAGACAAACTAAAATATTAAAATGTATGTTTAATATAGATGATAGTTTGAATCTTATTATTAAGCAAAAAGGAATGAGTTTGGCGGCCATGACGTGAGAAAGGAAGAGATAATCTGTTTTTCACCCCCAAGGCTTCACATTTTTACGGTGAACGGTGTGAATCACGCTCTTGGTGACGATAGTAAGCATGAGGAACAGGCGAGGGCAGGTGGAGGCAGTGGATGAAGCAAAGTTTAGGATGAAACCCTAATGTGCTTTGATCTAAACCGTTGAATAGGGTCCAGATCTAATGGTCCAGGGTGAACCAAAAGATTACTTATATCATTATTAAGGTAATTTAATAAAAAAGTTCTTTATCACGTCTTTACCACGCATACCTACATCCTTCAGTTTTCTTAAGTGTCATTAAATGTAAGGAAAAGGACAATTCAAAAAAAAAATGTCGAGGAAAAGGAATGGAAAATGTGTTACAAAACTGGAATGCAAGAAATTGAAAGGAAGGGGAACACGGTTTAAAAGCAGCTCTCGGTAGTCATGAATATTCCAAGTCTTTTATAACATCACTCATGAAATATTTTACTTTTGCTTCTACTGCAAGCTTCATTCCAAGGTTGGTACAGTTTACTCACTCTCACCATGATTTTATAGTTTTGAGTTTTCAGCTTTGAGTTCTTGTTTCCGGTAAAAAAGAGAGGAAAAAACCCTCCAAAATACATTTCTTTTTGCATGTTGTAGTAATGGGTGCTTAATGAGTTTAGCAGCTTGTGGGCTGCTCGAATTCAATTCGATCGAAACTCGATCAATACTTGATTTGGATTGATTTGAATCGAGCTTAAGCTCGACTCGAGACCTTAACGAGTTGAGTAGTTACCTAATTGAACATTTAAGTTATTCGGTATGTGAGTGTATGACAAGGATAGAGCCATGATAAACCTTGGAGGAAGTAAAATATGCATGGGAATGTTATTTTCGGTTCCGGATTCCTAAGTTTGCAGGGTGTGTGCGTAGTCATGACTATGAGAAAGATTCTGAAGAAATATCGTTTCTTACTACTCTTCATGGCTTCGGCAGAAAAATATATAGGCAAGGCAAAGGATGGCATTTCAAGTTTTATATACAAGGATGGTGATAACTTGGATATGGGTATGTGGTGTACTCATAGATCCAATGCAGACATTGTTCAGATGTCCTGAACGACTGGTTATATTCACCTTTGGTATTTCACAATTTGCTTGATATTTATTCTTTTATATTATGGACTATTCTAAGCTCCTTTAAGTAAGATTTATGTCATCCATACACATATGAATGCGTGTTCTTTTTTTCATTTTAAAGCAGATAGATGTGAAATTCCTTTTCGTCTCTAGGTGGACAGCATGTCTTTTTGTGAAAAGAGAAAAGTTGTTTTTGATGTCATTTAGTTTTATCATATAGACTAATTATCAGTAACAATGTACAATCAGTGAAACTAATGGCTTGGCATTAATTAAGGTGATGATTCTGATCTCTAGCAATCTTATATATATAGGTCTTGTTTTCTGCCAGGGGTGGATGCGTTTTGTGCTGCAGAAACTTGTGACATGCCTAACTGTTTCCTTGAATTTGAAGCTAAACGTAGCCGTCGCAATAGTCAATCTTCATGACGGTCTAAGGAATGTGTTGCAGATTTTTGTTGCCTTATTCATTGATGCATGTCTTGGTTATCGATGGGCGTTGATTGTTTCCAGTGTTTTATACTCTGCTGTAAGTTTCTGTAAATGATACCTTTTTCCAGTGTATTCTTTCTGTTCGAATAACAAAGATTTTGTAACTGTGATCATGCAGGGACTTTTCCTTTTAGCACTCTCGTCGCAATAGTCGAGGGACTTTTCCCAGAATCTCAAGTGAGTTGCTTCGGACAAGTTTTGCCTTCCCCCCACCCCAAGTCCCGTGATTTGTTCATTGTAGCTTGATGCTTTCACTAAATACAGGCGGCTAAACAATGCTTCAGTGAAAGAGATTCCGGCCGATGAAATAGGAACACACAAATGGAGACTTTGTACAGTGCAAGAAGTAGAACAAACAAAACTTGTCATAGATATTATTCTGATGTCTGCAACTTTTATCGTGTATTGCATGGTAAAATCTCTTTTTGATACGTTCTTTACCGACCAGGTAGACACCATGAACCCTGAAGCAGTAGATGGCAACACGGGCGGTGGTAGTTTCCCAATCGTAGCTTTTCAGTTGTTCCAATGGATTTCTGAATATGGAGTATATAAATGGTATGAAATGGTGTTGGAAAGACAGATACAAAGAACGAAAAAAACGCTACTCGGTCTCCATTATATGCTGTGCTGTTGCATCATTCGTCGAGCCCAAAAGGTTAAATGCTCTGCTTGAAAACGGGTTGTTGAATGATCCCAAAGCAGTGTCCCCCATTTCAGGATCTTGGTTGATTCTGCAATTCTTTTTCCTCGGCATAATGGAAGAATAGCCGGTGGCAGAATCGCCGATTTCTTCAGTCATTATATGCAGGAACCGAGGAGATATTCGCCTATGTTTACAAGAACACTCGCTGGATTTGGAACAATACTTGACATTGGATTCATAGCTACTATAGATTATTACAGCAGGCTCAGATACAAGGAGAGTTGGCTTGGTGATAGCCTAAACCAAAGCCGTTTGGATTCGATCTACCGTGCATATGTCTCCTCGTTTTCTTTTGATAATATCATAGAAAGACCAGAGGAAGAAGAAGAAACACCACACTTGGAAGTTGTATTCTTATGATAATATCATAGGAAGATCGACAAGTGAATTATGACAGTGAGGTGAAGGTGAATTCAATGCGTCAGTCTGCAATTTTAATGTCATTCAGGGAATGAGACTGACAATAATATGTTAATGTTTTTAATGTATTTGAACTGAAAAACAGGCGAAGAATCCTTGTACCATTTCATCCAGATTTGCTTCTAGTTGCCAGTTTACGGTGCCAGTTACTGCATAATTTTCTGGTTTATATAAATTCTATCAACAAACGCCAGATAAGTAATTATTAAAGTTTACAACAAAATTTTCAACCCAATCCGAATTCCAAGTACTAGTTTGCTGTAAAGAACAAAAGAAAAGCATTGTTTGACAAACTCCACAGCATCTACATTGACTTTAACACTATGCATCCCAACAATGACAGGAACCTAAAGTTAACTTTGGATATAGTTTGAGCTGGTTAAGCCTAGTTTTAACTATATATCCAATGCTTTATATGAATGCAGGCTGCTCAATAATGCTGCAGTGAAAGATTCAGTGGCTGATAACAATTTACCAACTGGAAAACAGAGATGGAGAGTTTGTACAGTGAAAGAAGAACAAACAGAACTTCTGTTAGATATTATTCCATTGTCTGCAACTTTCATCCTGTATGACGTGGTGATATCTCTCGGTAATACGTTCTTAGCCGAGCAGGCAGACAGCATGAGGGAGGATACACCAATTGTACATCTTCAGTTCACAACAAAATTATCTGTTAATGGAGGTTTAGAAGGCTATTTTCAAGGTGCTAGGGAGGAGATGCAACTTATACGGGAAATCAGTGGGTACAATGGTCGAATGCTCCATTCATCGTTCTTGCAGTTGGTCTTGGAAGAAATTAATGAAGTTGAGGGAGGGGGCTGCTCAGTTTATTGACCCAATAACAGGGCAGTGAGTACTTTCTGGTAGATACCAGGTTAAGAGGGTTTGGAAGGAGATCAGGAGACATCAAGAGAAAGTGCCGTAGGCTAAGCTTATCTGGGTTTTTTGTCATGTGCCTCGGAATCATTGTTTGGCTTGCGATGTTGGATAGGCTTCCGACTAAGAGTCATCCAAATACAAGTTTGGTGTAAAAGGGAAAAACACAAAAATCCCAGTTGTCTTTAACATTGTGCACCCTAACGATGTTTGCCCCTCCTAAAATCCCAGTTGTGACACAAGCAATGGTTGCAGAATCTCTTTCGACTGCATCCGGGCGGTTGCAAATTTCACCCAAAAACTGCTTTCTTGATGGTCCAATAAGTAAAGGAGCATGTAAAGCTGCCAAACTTTTCATAGCGATCTCCGAACGAATGATTGGTAAACCTGTGAGGATGTCCAAATTATGTTCAGTATTCTTGGAGAATCCGATTCCGGGGTCGAGAATAATCCTCCAAGCCGGAACTCCGGATAACTCTGCATCCTTAACTCTTGACAACAACTCAGACGCAACCTGCGAACAAACATCACTGAATTGCAGGTTCTCACTATTCTGCATCGTTGTAGGGTCTCCCCTCATGTGCATCATGATATAAGGAACATTAAAGCTAGCAACCATTGTAACATCCCAAACTATGGGTTAGTGACCAAATTGTAAAGTTCCAGAATTTGGTTACTAAAGTAGAAGAATGGATTAGTTTAGTGATTTATTTGAAAGTATTTTCTAAAAGTTGTTAGTAATTATTAAAGGAACTAAAGGGTGAAATGGTCATTTGATCATTTAAGGAATTAAAAATGTGATAGTGGGGATATATATTTTTACACGTAGGAGTGTAGGAAACCAAAAACAATGTCTCCAGAATTCTCTTCTCCTCCTTTCTTCTTTGTGCGTGAAGCTCCAACTCAAAGGTGAGTTTCTTAATTAGTTGGTTATTTGTTGAATTAAAAGTTGGGTTATGATTCTTAGGTGATACTTAAGCTTAAGGAAAGCTTAAGTTATCTTAAGATCAAAAGATAAATGAGTTAGGGAAGATTAAAGATTTGGAGTTCTTGAGTGAATTTATAGAATGGAGTTGATAAGTTGAACTTGAAACTAAATTTGACTTGTCATCAGCTTAATTAAGAAGTATTAAGTGTTAGAATTAGATTTGAAACATGTGGAAAATAGGGTATGATTCCTGAAATTCCTAAAGAGGAGAGGATATTAAGGTTAAAGATGAGATAAATGAATATTAATGAGTTTAAGTATGTATATGTAAGTTAGGAATATGAAAGGGGTTGAAATATGAAGGATTTAATCCAAAAAGAATGAATTTTCAGGTTCAAAAAGAGGATTCTGGGCAGAGTGCATCGATGCATATTCATAGTGCACCGATGCATCAAGGTTAAAACCCAGAAATTGTTTGAAGGTGTATCGATGCACAGGTAGTGCATCGATGCACTCTTTTAATCTAAAAACATCGAATGCAATTGGTGCATCGATGCATAAGGCATGCATCGATGCATCCCAGTAATAAACAAACATCGAATGTATTTTATGCACCGATGCACAGGTAGTGCATCGATGCATTTCGATGCACCGATAGGGAATGCATCGATACACTGTGCAGTGCATCGATGCATACCTTCATTAAAAGATGAAATGAGCTTTTCTTTTAGCCTAAGAAGTGACAATTTAGAAGATATCAATTAGTATACTGATATGTATCAATGTATTATTATGATGTAGATATAGAATAAAGCTTGTTCCGGAACAATCTAAGGATTAAGATTGATTCAAAGCAAACAAGGCTAAGGTGAGTGCACATTATTTAGTATATGAGGTTCAATGGAAAATAAGACTTGCGATAAGTCTATTTCCAATAGTGAAAAACATGAATTCATAGAAGTATGTATTTGTTATGATTTATATGTGTGCATGAGTATATGTTTATGTGATAACATGATAAGATGACAATGATTTACATGTCATATGAACACATGAGAAATGTTATGAGCCATATGAAAGAGAAAGTATATGTGATACATGAGGGTGAATCCTATGTTTATATGAATATGAACTCATATGAGAATTGATATGAACTACGTGATTACATGTATATGTGAATGAAACCATAAGCTTATATGAATATATGATATGGTTACATGAATATGTAAAAGGATATAAAAGATAATGCCCATGTTATGTGTCATGAGAGCTAGGGGTATAGTTGGCATGCCAAGAGTCGAGGGTCTATGTGGTCCTTCGGGACATATATGTATTCTTTGGAACATGTGTGAAGTCTGGTGAGACACATACTTGATCCTTGGCATGTTTATATGATTCTTAAGGAATGATATGTGGTTCTTCGGGACATATATGTATTATTTGGAACATGTGTGAAGTCTGGTGAGACACCTACTTGATCCCTAGTATATGTATACGATTCTTAAGGAATGATATGTGGTCCTTATGGACATTATTATATGGCACCACGGTGCAATTCTACGCGGCACTCCGATGCAATTATATGTGACACTTCGGTGCAATTATATGAGCTGTGGTGACAGCATTAGTGCACAACCTCTATGTACTCGCATATATTTAGTTCTCACATGTGTATCATGGGCTATTAAATAGATAATATTAATAAAGTGATATGATAATATGTTTGTTTCCTTGTGGAATTTCATGTGTGATATTGATTGTACAAATGGTAACTTATAAGACCATATGATGAAAGGAATCAATGATAGTATATATATATATAGTTTATATGACATGATATGTATATGTGCAATTGGTTATGGTATATGTTATATGATATGGACATAAGAGATCATAGGAACATGAGATAAAAGATATGAATGATAATGACATATATGTATGGATATATTTGTTACATGTAAAAGTATGAGTGGTATGAAATGATAGTAGTAATTGTTTAGGTATGATTATTAGTTACCGTTTACCTTATATGTTTATATGCCTCACTAAGTCTTTGACTTAGCGTGTAAGTGATTTACACGTAGGTTTCGAGAAGAGTAAAGAGCAATGTGGAGCAAGACATGTTAGTTCTCCTTACTAAAGGTCAGATCAGAAAAGATGTGAATAGGTATGATTATTAGTTACCGTTTACCTTATATGTTTATATGCCTCACTAAGTCTTTGACTTAGCGTGTAAGTGATTTACATGTAGGTTTCGAGAAGAGTAAAGAGCAATGTGGAGCAAGACATGTCAGTTCTCCTTACTAAAGGTCAGATCAGAAAAGATGTGAATAATATGTATTTTAGTATATAAAGTTCTAGTTGGCATGTTTTCAAAAGAATATATTGTTTAAGCTATGAACAGTTTTATAAATGTTTCGAATAGTTATATGTAAATAAATAAGTGAAATATATACGCTCTGATTGGTTTTGTAATAATGAAAATGTCTTTTATGTAAATTAGTCATTTATATGTTATAAAAGTTTTAAATTACTCACTATTTTATACAAGTACATGTTTTAAAAGGTCAATGTGACACCTCGGATTCGTATCCGGGTCGGATACGGGTTGGGGTGTTACAACCATCTTATGCATGTTAGTATCTAACTGCCCGGCAGATACATCATTTATAATATGAGCTCCTTTATTTACTGCCTGTGCAGCAACATCCGAATAGAAAGTGTCTACGGATACGAGCTTCCCCTCCATCTCGTGCATTCCAAGAACAGATTCTAAGACAGGGATTAACCTATCTAATTCTTCTTCCACGGATATCCTAGAGGCCATCGGTCGTGTAGACTGTGCTCCGATATCTACTATATTCTGCTCCCTCTGAAATCATCGAACGGACACGAGAAAATGCAGTCTCCACCGATACAAACTTTCCACCATCACTAAAACTATCTGGAGTCAGATTGAGAACACCCATGACCGAGGTTTTCTCTGACCAATCCCACAAGTGATTCCTAATCGGTACCCTCTTCATCCCTTCCTTTCCAATGAGGGATTCAGTACCCAATTTCTCCCATAAACCAAATAGTCCATCTGAATCTGTTGAAAAAGAATTCCAACAAGCAACGGTATCACTGTCGATAACCGATCCTAGTAAATCCATCAATGGCGCCATTACAAACGGTCGCTCCCAAATTTTCTCATGGGGGACTGTAAGTGTATCAGAACCAATTCGGTACTTTCCATAAAACAAGATGTCTAGATCAATTGGCCTTGGACCATACCTTATTCCACCGGTACGACCCATGTTCCGCTCAATTGTCTAAAGAACACCCAAAAGTTCATGAGGACCTAGCTTCGTAACAGCTCTAACAGCAGACTTTAGAAATCAAGGCTGATCGGAGACATAGTCAGGTGCTGTCTCGTATAAACAACCATGTCTTATGATATCGATACCCGATTTCCTCATCAACTGCAAGGCTTGATTGAAATTATCAAGTCTGTCACCAACATTGCTTCCTAGAGCAAGCACCACTTCCTGGTCCGGAGAATGAACTCGGACCGAGTGATCCGGGGCCGAATGCAGAAATGCAGAGAAAGACGCTGCAGTAAATGTTAACAAAAATTACTACCAAACAGCGATTAATTTCTATAGAATCAACAGATTCGAGTTTCTTTTCCATTTAAACCAATCGCCAATTCAAATAACTAATGCAAGAAAGTTAACATTCTGAAACTAACTACCACAAGTAAATCCAGGGAAACCTAAACATTAGCATCAAGTTTCGAACAATACGAAGAATCCCTAGTGAATCAGTACAATAAACACATCCAAAACCTGAATTTGATATTTACCTTTGCAACGCTTTTGGGCACCAAAAATCCCATGTTTGGTGGGCAAAAGCTTCTTGAAAAGATTCATATATCAACAAGTTTCTTCAACAGCCTCTATTGCCAGCATCAAACTGCAGCTACAAATTGAAGAAATGAGATCAAAGATAGAAATACCCATGTTTATAGAAAGCAAAATCTTTCAATTTCACCAACTAAATACAAAAATAAATTATACAAGAGTTCCTTGCCTGCACATTCGTCGTAGAAGAAATAGAAGTGATGACTTTAATGAATCCAAGTGCTGGGATACTTCAACTTTTAGTTTTCTTTGTTAAGTTAAACTAATTGATAAACAAACAATAAACCTGTTAAATTGATCTCAATCATTTTATCCCTTTAACATTTCTTTGAATAATTTCTTATATTTTATTATTCTTAAAAATTAATGATTGAATTTATTATTTTAAAATTTAATAATTAAAATAGGAGTGAAGAAAATTAATAGATGAAATTTATTATTTAATTTTATTTCTTTGGGATAAAGTATACAAATAGACCCTGAATATAAAGTATTATTTTATTAAGTCTTGCTATTATTAAAAGTTATAAAATGATCATTTAATTATAAGATATT
Source organism: Hibiscus syriacus (assembly GCF_006381635.1). Classification (NCBI taxonomy): domain Eukaryota; kingdom Viridiplantae; phylum Streptophyta; class Magnoliopsida; order Malvales; family Malvaceae; genus Hibiscus; species Hibiscus syriacus. The sequence goes on from NW_024063414.1 coordinate 998,320, forward strand.
ATCATGTTAAGTCCTTTAACTATTAAAATTTACAGAATGACCACTCAACTATCCACATGTTTCAAACTCATCATTTTCTAGTTAAAAGTTTGACGACAATTAGAGATGGGCACGGGGTGGGATGATTTTTTGGCCTCCTCGAAATCTATCGCTTATACCTTACCCACATTGTCTTGATAATTTTTAGCTTTTCTCTCGCCCCCGAACCCACCCTAATTTTTAAATAAAAAACCTTGATCCCTACCAACTCATTTCGAATATATTAATACTTTAACATAATTCAAATATATTTTTTATAATAATATATTTATAATCATTTATTATTTTTAAATTATTAAAATAAAATATTTATAATAATTTATTATATTTATAATAATTAAATAATATATTTAACATTACAAAACTAAGAATATTTAAAATCTTAATATATATATATATATAAACATTATATTTAATATATATATATATATATATATATATATATATATATATATATATATAATCGGGTAGGGTCGATGATTTTTCACCTTAAACTTGACTTTGTCTGAACCCCAAAATTTCAAAAAAAAAATTACCCCTATAAAGTCGGGTTAGGTCGAAACCAGTATAGTTCGGGTATTTCGATTATCCCTAACGAGAGTAAGTTGAATGTTAACATGTTGACTACGATATCATAAAATTTGATCCCAAAATCTCAAATAATTATCACATCTTAGTCAACAAGTTAACGTCTAACTCAAATTGTCCTTTATTTTAAAAAAAATTAGCTTAAAACATAGAAACTGTTAAATGACAATTTTTTAATTTTTAATAATAAAAAAATTTAATAAAATATCTTATAGATCAACTACCAATAAACAAGAGACCATTGTGTAGACCCTATTTCTTTCAAGATTAAATGTGAAATATATATGGGGAAAGCGCGTGTAAAATTAAAAACCCTGGAGCATGAGTTCCCTCAATCCTTTCTTTCATTTCCAATCTTAAACCCCCAACAACAAACAACGTTCCCTCTATTTTACATGCTTTGTTTAGCTTCAATTTAGGAGAGATAACAATGGCATCCCTTTCTTTCCCTCCTTTTCACTCACTTTCCAGGTTGGTTCTTTCTTTCTCTCTTTTCATTTCGTTTTGCAACTGTTATCGTTCGCATTTCATGGGAGATTTCATATTTTCTTTGCTATTTTTTGTTCCAAAGATATTTTCTTTTCGTCCTTCCTCGCGTGTTAGCTAAAGACCCTTTTTTTATGATTTCCTTAATGTGCTATTTAGTGCTGAATTGTGGAACTTGGCGTTACCTTCTTCTTTTTTATCAGAACGTTGAATGAAATTCGAAGTGTTTTTCTTGATTTGCCTTAGAATTTAATTCTTTGGTATGTGTTAAATTTAAATTTGATGCGTGTTTTTAGCCTTCTTATCTGGTGTTTGGGGCGTGGGAAAGTTGCTGTCGGTGGAATTTAATGTCGGAATGTATGGTAAATCCCTTTACTCTGTAAGATTACAGGTTAACTAGGGTTTTGTCGCGGATTGCTTGTAAATCAGAGGGTGATTCTTTCTATGCTTCGCTATGCAGATTTTTCAGTCTTCAATTCTTCTTTCTGATTATGCAGGTGGAAGTCGAATCCAATTTGTTTCCCGGTGCGTCCTCTGGATTTCTGCTTGCGGTACAAGTGCTGTCTCTCGGCCAAGAAAAATGCTGACATTTTTTCTCAAGAGGAACCTAGTGAAAACAGAGCAGTTGTTGAGAAGAAGACTTTGGGAACTACTCGACGGACTGCAACACGAAGTAGGAAGAAAGCAAAAGACGAAGTGCTCGATGAAACTGGTTCTGATAACAAGGAAAGCGCGTCTGCTTCAAGTGAAGATAAAAATAAAACCTCCAGGAGGACTAGAAAGAAAGGTATAACCTTGGAATTTCTTCGATGGCTTGCTTCATCGTATTTTCTTAAGTTAATTATTACAAAAATTGATATTTTTTTATTATTCATAGTGCCATCGGCTTCTACTACTACCAAGGAAACAAAACCAGAGAAAAAGGTGAGGAGGAGAAGGACAACGAAGAAGGGTGATGATAAAGAAGTGCACCAAAGTGAAACTGAAATTAGTGACATGGAGGATTCGGCTCTAGTGCCAAATGTGGGTGATGAGAGTGAGGAAGACCTTGAATTGAGCATAGATGAAGGTGAAGATATTAGTTTCACCTACGGATGGCCTCCGCTCGTTTGTTGCTTCGGAGCTGCACAGCATGCCTTTGTTCCTTCCGGAAGGCCAGCCAACAGACTTGTAGATTACGAAATTCATGAGAGAATGAAAGAAGCACGATGGGCACCTGAAAAATTCGTTAGGGCACCCGGGAGTTGCGCTGGCAGTGTCGCTCTTGCTCTTGCTAAGCTGGGTGGTAAAGTAGCCTTCATGGGAAAGCTCGGTGATGATGACTATGGTCAGGCCATGCTATGGTACTTAAATGTGAACAACGTTCAAACACGATCGGTTCAAATTGATAGTAAAAGGCCAACAGCTATGTCACAGATGAAAGTTAGCAAGAGAGGTCGCCTGAGAATGACTAATCTTAAATCATGCGCCGAGGATTCTCTTTCCAAATCCGAGATCAATATCGACGTGCTTAAAGCGGTAATAGATTTCAGTAAATAAGCAAAAAGTAGTCAATGCAAATGTTTGTTTTGTATTTAAGAAAGCTGTATTAGTCCTAGAAGTTACAGACTTATTTAACCTCCTTGTAGGCGAAAATGTTCTACTTCAGCACACATTCTCTTCTCGATCATAACATGAGATCAACTACGTTGAGAGCTATCAAGATTTCCAAGAAATTAGGAGGCGTTATTTTCTACGATGTAAACCTTCCACTGCCACTTTGGCGGTCCGATGAAGAGACCAAAATGTTCATAAAAGAAGCATGGAACCTTGCTAATGTTATTGAGGTTACTAAGCAAGAACTGGAGTTTTTGTGTGGAATAAAGCCTACGGAAGAATTTGACACCAAGAACAATGCGAGCTCGAAATTTGTCCATTATGATCATGAAGTGGTTGCACCACTTTGGCATGAGAATCTCAAGACTTTGTTTGTAACAAATGGGACTTCCAAGATACACTATTACACTAAAGAGCAAAATGGTGCAGTGCATGGGATGGAGGATGCCCCCTTAACCCCCTTCTCGCAAGATATGTCGGCATCTGGAGATGGCATCGCTGCAGGTACGGGCATGTGGATCTACCTATTACTGCTTATGCTAACATGAAAGTGTACATGATACTTTGGAACAACTATTTTGGGTGCCTTTCGAGCTTGGCACCTTACAAATCATACCTTTTCTATTCAAAACATATTGTTTTTTAGGGACAAACCGGAGAGTTGGTGTCACAACCCAACCTGAAGTTGTCCTCTCTAGTTATCCATTAGCCCCCTCAAAGTTTTGTCACACAGGTGGACCTCACAGATTCGAACCTGAAACATCACATACGAATGAGTGCACTCTACAGAACGCATAACAATTGATCTACCATCCAAATAGGACAATTTCGACTTATGATCTCAGATGCGGTCCATCAGACTGGGTCGGGTTGTGGCAGTTAACTTGGTCAACTATTTTTATCTTCCCTAAAGCATTTATATCTGAAACTTTAAATTCATGTCCGACACATATTTGGATAATGGGAACAGGGGTATAAATTCTTAAATATGAAACATGGTTATTTGGTGTTCGAACTCCAGCTTACTCATCTTTTTGTTTTTGGGGAACAAATTTTCAGCCCTCCTGAGAATGTTAACGGTTCAGCCAGATCAGCTTACTAATAAAGGATACTTGGAACACACACTTAAGTATGCAATTGACTGTGGGGTCATAGACCAATGGATAGTTTCGTGTACACGGGGCTGCCCTCCGAGGGAAGGTATTGAAGAAGAAGAAGAAGAAGAAACAGAAGTAGACACAGTCCCTGATCCAAATGGCATAAGATCGATAACGGAAAGGGAATACCGCACACTAGTGGAAACCGCAGATATATCGGAACATGGCACTATGTTGGAATCGGTAAGAATATCATAGATGCAATTCTGATTCGTATAGTTCATTTCATTTTATGCCTTCTGAAAGTATCTTCTCAACTTGGAAGCCAAATTTTGAATGAATGAAGTCTGCTCGAGCTTGTTTTTTTGTAAAAACTGAGCATGTTTTTCTATACTTGTTATTTGTGCTTGAACTCGAGTTCGATTGGCTGGCCGCCAAATGTTCCCTGAACCAAAGGAATAAAAGGTTATATACACTTTAAAGCTTTGATTTATCAACTGTCAATCCAGCGCAGAACTCAAAAAGGAGATTACAACATTAAACATTGTTCATTATCACTGATGATGGAAATGTATACGAGAAATTTCCGATTACATTTCATTTTTTTCCACCATGTAACCTTGTATATGATACAGGACCCCACATAATCATTGAGCAAAAGGGGATAAGAAAAATAACATACAACAACAAAAAAAGAAATGTAGCATTCGACTACCCTATAACCGGAGAATGGTTCGCAGTGTGTCGCATAGGTTTTGAATGGTTTGCTGCTCCTGAGTTGCCTGCAATTCTTGAAGTGGCATCTCCTCGTAGCACCTGAAATGAATCCGAGACAAATGCTGTAAGAAAGAACAAAATAAATGGTAGCTGATGATTCGTAAAATTTATTAGTTCTTACATTTTGTGGTAAGCTAGAGCCTGTGCCAGATTCATTAGAGTAGAACTTGAAGTGAGCCTTTGATAAACACTAGGAGGAAGAGGAACCTATAGAATTTTAAACTGGTAAACTATTCACAAACCGATATAGGAGAAGAATCGAGATAAGGAGGGAGATAGGAAGTGACCTCATTTTGTGTTCTTCGACCCTTTTTCGGTTGCCCATCACCTGCAAAAAGTTCCTGCAGTGCTTCCACTGCCACGGTTCCGGTACTATCTTGCTTCATACCTCCGAGGATATTGTCTGATAAAAGGGCAATTGGGGATATATCTGATGCCCTCAAGAATGGAATAGGTACTGTATTACCGGCTGCATATATAGAAAAGAGCTGCAAAACAATTGACAAGACAACAAATCTCAGCTGCAGTCACAGCAAAAGGAATAATATGGGAGTACATGAACCATTTGTAGTGATGGATAACAGGAAGCGATCAAACAGAAAGCAAGCTTGACAGATATCAAGGTGAAAAACCACAAGCTCCTCAAGCTAAATTCAAGCACGCTAAACTTTCAAAAGAAGGGCTGCAATTCTCAGAAGCACAACCATTGAAGATTCCTAATTTCATTCGAACTCCACTGAAATCAGTAAAGTTCTGACCTTACTTCCTTAGAGAATTAGACACCGCTCATTAATTGATTTAAGTGGATATAGATTACAGAATGGGAATAACCTTATCTTGTAAAGCAAAGGCCTTTTTGTTGCTGACGGTTTCGTTCTTCAATGTGCTACTACTGATATCACTGCTATCTTTCGTCCTTGCATGTGGAACACTGTCTGACCTCAGTTTCTGGTCACCAAGGGCCAATATTGAAGGAGAAGATCCCTGAGTCATTATGTTTGATTCTTCCATGGTATTGTTGTTTGCTGAAGCACCCTTTCTGTTATCCAACCTAGAAAACATGCCCAATGAATTGGATGCTTGAGTTGACAAATAGAGGAACGACTTCACTACTTCAGTGATATACACACATTAATAAAATTTATTCACACATAGAAGCAAGCACTGGAACTTATTGAACTCAGAAGCGTATAGGAAGGGAAGTACAGTGATTCAGGTAACTGCCTAACTGTGCCATTAATCAACTTGCTTTCAAAGTGTTCAAGAGCAGCTGAAACTTCTTCACCACTGTGGGGTTCAGTTTGAGAAAGTGACTTCCGAGATCCATCCTCACTGTGAACTATTACAGTGCCAAACTCCCCTGTCCGACATAATATTATGATCACAAATAAAGAGAACGATCCGACCAACAAATTTTATCCACAAACTAATAAAGCAGTACAATTGTCTTAGTTCCAGTCTGCTCCATTTAAGATATCAACTAAAAAAAAAGAAAACCTCAGAAGTTCCTTTATATTATTAGATTTGACATGCAAACAAGGACTCCATACCTTCACCAGTCACTTCCACACCATCTAACATCTGCTGCTGCTTCGAAGTGCCAGATGCAGAAACCTCATTTGCAACTTGAAGACCCATATTTTGAGGCCTTGATGGAACAGTTTCTCCATAATCATCATTCGGATTTGAACCTACCACTGGCTGCTCCAAGTTCAGAGCAGTCAGAACCAAAAGAGATGCATAAACACGCAAACCATGACACTACTTAGTGTGCCTAGCTCTCAGAATGTATGCATGTCCGCAACTAGTTGATCATGTTTTTTTTAAAAAAAGAAAAAGAAAAAGGAGATTGACTGCAGATCGAGGAAGAATATACATACATCTAGTCCAGAAATGGCAGGAGCAAGAGTTTGTTCTTGTTGAACCATTGCAGCCCTTACTTGCCTAGCCTTCTCAATCTTTGGCAACATTACAGAAGCTCCACATTTGCATTTCACAATGAATTTGTGCTAAGTTTTAAAAGACAACGATTTCAGCCAAGAAGTACACAAGTAAATAAGTGAAAGAACCAAAGGGAAAGGAAAGTGATTAAGAAATGTGTAAATAACTAAATAAGCATATTAAAACAATCCTTTCCCCCTAACTATTAAAAAATGCTTCATTTCAACTCTATGCAGTTTCTTACATGTAGTGATCATATTTAAACTTCTGACAGTCATTTTAGCCTACAATAATAAAGAAACCAGAAACTTCCGTTATTATTAGACAAACTTTACTACAAACTATATCTAGACTCTACACTATCATCATTCCTACGGCACACACAAAAATGCAAGATCACCTGGTTTTACTTATAGATCAAATCAATGATGATAATGACAATAGATTCAAATTTCCAGCCATTAATATAACTTATGCAAGTGCTCATATAAAGTGTTTAATCAAAGCAGCGTTATTATACAATAAAGAATGAAACATAAGTACAAGACCAAAGGGCAAAAATCAAACTGAGTAAGCATCTGAGTCTAACTGTATTATTAGTGCATAAAAGGGCCGAAACCAAAAAGATTTAGATTTATGTATGGCTATTTTGGAGGAGGGGAAAACAACAGTAAAGCAAGAGCTGGAATATGCGGGGAGCATTGGTAGATGAAGCCCAGTAAAGGAATAGAGAACCCAATCCCCTAAATAAATCCTATGCATACAGATGTTTGCTTGTACAGACTGGGAAATGTGCAATGTGAAATACACTTCTCACACAAGCATTGTAAGGACCAGTTAGGATTCTCAAATTCTACGAAATCAAACAGCCAACATGCGGAAAATAAGAGTTTTGAACTACCCCTGAAGATAATAAAAGTGTATTAAGCATTGAAGCTTTATATGTGACTTGAATGATCATAGGGAAAACTTTATGTCATGAGCATGTGGATAAGGTTGTCCTTAGATGATTTAACACTCACAAGAACAGATGACAAGTTTATAAAACAGATTTGAAATGCTTAATCTGAGACCGAAAGGGAAAACACCTTCACATTATGATATATGTAGTAAATGCATACGAAAGACAGATGAAAATTCCAAAGAGTATAAATAACTCTAATAGAGGTAGAAAAGGTTATATATAACTTATACTACCATACCTTCAGCATCTCAGATGCAGTAGGGCGTAGACGTGGATCCTTTGTAAGGCTCTTAGCAACAAAATCATGAAAGACGAGAGACCTGCAAGTCAAACCTACCTAAGTTAGAAAACAGAGAAGTGATGTTTTAATTAACTCATGTTCAAAAGCTGCTAGTAGCTTAACCATTTTTCTTTGTCCTCAAGCATTGGAGCTGGCTCTCTCGATATCATAAAGATAACCTATTGCAAACACCAATGATGTTATCTTCCAAAGACTGAATGAGAATAGTACAATATGATATCATTAAAAAAAACAACAATAAAAAGAAAAGCATAGAGATCCAGAAACACTTAATAAATATTTTACATATGCTACAAGAGCCAATCACAGAAATGTCATCAAATGGGAGTATATGCATCCCCCGCAAGTGCTCAAACACTCATTTTCAGTTGATATATCTACCAAAACAAACAAAACCCAAGTTCTCACGTTTTATCCTACACCCACATGCCCAATACCGGGTGTAGATGTCCTCAGAAAACCAAGACGTCTAATTGAATCAAAATATAACAGTAACAGAGTGCGACATGTGAAATTCATACTCACATTATATAAACATTGTAGAAAGACACTAGTTTATGGCTCAGCCAACAGGGTTTATGACAACACCAAATCTCTGATACCGATATATTGCTTTAATATGTACCACGTCAGAGGACAAATCCCAGGGTCGCTAGTTTTTGAAGAAATTCTATCTCATATCACTAATCATGTATTTTTCAAGGAGAACTTATTCATACGGAGGGAGTTTATGGCAAGATGCATGTACGCTAATGCTTAAAACAAATCGAACTTCAAATGCTTTGCATCATGCATGCACTACTTACCCTCATTGGATGCACAGCAGCTCTTGGAGGAAGTCCCTAAAAGATCAAAGAACTCAATCAGATTCAATGATTGTTATCAATTTCATTCACCTTTAATGTTTCTTTCTCAAAAGTCATTCAATGTACACAAGACTCAATTACTAAAATTGGAGCTACAAAACAACTATTAAACGGGTGTCCCCTATTTTGCTCATAAAAATTGTAACTTGACTTCTCAGTCCTAAAATTATGAACTAATAACAAATATTTATTAAAAAATTACTCGGCAAGCTAATATATTAAATTCAAATAACTCAACAAGTCTAAATGCCATATTTTAGAAGTGAAAAGAAAATGAATAAGATGCATTGCCCATTAAAGCTTTTGCTGAGAGCTGCAAAGCCAGTGACAGAAATAATAAGAATACCTCTGCCATTTCAATTGCAGATATACCAAGTGCCCACAAATCCACCTGGAAGCAAAATGTTTAAAACACAAAAGTTAGACAAGGGACAACTATACTGCTTCAAAGAAATTAAACCATTTTCCATCAGAATCAAATCAATAATTCATACTAACGTCATCCATACAATATTTATGCAAGAACTTTCCATGGAAATTCTGATAAGGCAGAATCTTCCAATGGTTTTCCAGAAATTTGGGATTTTACGAACTATTTCTGTTGCTTTTGGATTTTCCCAAATTTGTTTTACCATCTAAGTTACATCATGCAATTCCAAACTTTCAAACTTTTAGTCATTCTCATGCATCTACAATTTAAATGGCCCAAACATATTAAAACAGTGGAAGAAAGCATGCCGTGATCTTTTCATTACAAAGCCTCATTCTCCAAGTGCTAAGATCTCCAACTTTAAGTGTCATAGTTCAGGATTGTACTACATATCTTTTTTTTGATAGAAGGATTGTACTACATATCTTGATAGGAAGATAATCTATATTTTCTGTTTCCCAATATAACCGAGGTCTGTTCCACATAAAACATTAATGATACTTTATTAATTGATCCTAGGAGCCATAGAAAACTATTAGTTTTCTTTCTTGCTGCTTAAAAATTAATAGTTCTAATAAAAATTTATGCAATTTCCAACCAGATTATCTAGCAATGGATCAAGAAACATCAATGTCAAAATGCAAGCAAATAACTCATTCCCAGTTCTATCAAAGGGAAAAAGAGAGAGAGAGAGAGAGAGAGGCTAAGCATTAAACGCAAAACCTTAAAGAAGACCAAACCATGCAGCTCAATGAATAAGATACCTTTCCATCATAGCGACTTTCCTGAATAACTTCTGGAGCCATCCAATGTGGAGTGCCAATAAACTTGAAACAAAATAAGAACAGTGTCACTAGCACATTTCCAGTAGTTGAGAACAATAAATCATCAAATCAAGATATCAATAATACAAATATCCATCAGTCAAAATATGGTGAGGCCTGTTATGTATAATCTGTTGTTTTATGCACCATAAGGTTTCCATAATAAAGGAAGTTATGGAATTTTCGGTATGCCTGTTATGCATAATCTGTTGTTTCATGCATTTAACATGATATCTCAAGAACTAACCTTTTAAATTATTAATTCAGTTTATCACTTTGACATTGGTAAGGAAGTGTAGGATGATTTTGATTTCAGTTAAGTCTTTTTTTCTGAACATATGCTAGCTTAGATAAACCAAAGAATGCTCAAAAGAAATGAAACATTAGCAAACATTGTGAACTACACAGAGAACTACATACCGTATTGCGCTTTGACATGGTCCTTGTAAGCTGTGCTGCTACCCCAAAATCACCTGTTCAGTGATCAAAATAACAACATATTTGCAGATCAGCAAGTTGTCAAAGAGGGTGAAAAGGTAAAACATTAAGCCCAGATGGGAACAGCTTTCCCATAAACCATTTCCCCTCAACTTTTGTCTCAGATTTTCTTGACCGTCTTCAAGGCATCTCAAGTCAATACTCATGTCTTTAAAGACCTACCATTCAAATTCAATTAAAAAAGTGGACTGTTCTCTAGGGGCCCATATGTTTATCACATTTGTCTGCCTAAGATTATGCTCAATATTCAATTAGAAAGAAAAGCACTATCATTTCAATCTTTCTATAAATTAAAAGCATCATCCAAATTAATAAAAGCAAAGTCTTCGGCAGATTAATCATAGGTCAAACTGATAATCTCTAGGAAAAGGATATTAATGCATTTTTGTTGTTTCTACTGTATTGTCTAATAAACAAAGAATGGATAGCAGGTAAAATTTGTTTCTAGGGCACCTTTTGCTATGGACAGAACGTATAGAAACTTCTTTATCATGCAAAGTGCGCAGTTGTCAAGAAAATAGTAATTGAATAGTTACTGATCATATCAAAGACAACAAAAAAGAATTTTAACTTCCTAATTTCCCATTGACTTCAATTTGAAAAAAGAAAGTTACACAAAGTGTACTCACCCAATTTGACCTCTCCTTGTTCAGTTAACAAGATATTACCACCTTTGATATCTCTATGAACTTTGAAAATTGAGTGCAAATATTCAAGGCCCTGCATCAGAAAAAAAAAAGAGATTATATTAAATTAGAAAGTTGATACAAATTAGAGAATGCATCAACATCATTGCGGAGTATTATTTCATTCCAAACTAAATAGACTTAATAATACCTTTAAAGCTTCCCTACATATATATGCTATCTGATACTCCTCTAAAGGCTCCTCAGTAACATGAATTAAATCAGCAACACTTCCACCTCCACAGTATTCCATTACTATCTGCCCAAAAATGAAAATAAGTTATCCAAAAAACATAAATATCAGGAAAAAAGCAAATGCAACACAGGTAAAATTAAATCAATACAATCTAGAAACTGAACTCAGCCCAAACAATCAGGAAATAAAATCTTGATGGAGAAAAATGCTTATTGCACTAACCCAAAGATATTCATCCCCTTGATAGCTCCCAAGGTACCGAACAACATTCGGATGGCTACATTGCTGCAACATCTCAATTTCACCACGAATTTCTTCATACCCTTGTTCCTGAAAATAAACAAACTTAATAGCATATTCACAGAGGATTATCCAGCCACATCAAATATAAAAAAGAAAACCATACATACCCCTTCCGATAAAGATAGAACTTTAATGGCAACAAGCTCAGAAGTTTTTATATCTCTAGCCTTGTAAACAGCCCCATAAGAACCTTTCCCTGCCACCAAAATTCCAATATCAGTTAACATTTGCACTTGCCCTAAAATCAAGAATCCCCGGTCATTAAAAGACAAAACATAGTTCACTTAGCATTTCCATGATAATCATACGAGCATGAGGATAATCATCACTCAGTTGTCTTAAACTAGTACAATTAAAAACTTACCCAGCTCATTGAGCAACTCATATTTAGTGCAAGGATCTTCTCTAGTAACGCTATCTGGAATCGAACTCAAGGAAGCCTTACTATTTTGCAAGAACCGATTCTCTTCCCCTTGCAAAGACGTAGTCGAAGTAGAGCTCTTTTGTTTCCCAAACCCTAGCTCTCCCATACTCGCAACCGCTCTCTTAACCACCGTCCCACTCCCTTCCCTCTCGCTCCTCACCGTCGATCTCACCACAAACGTCCCAAAATCTTCCCTATCTCCATCCTCCTCCTCTTCCTCCTCCTCTTCATCATCATCAACGTTAAGTCCATCTCTCCTAGCCCTCATCGGGCTCGCCACGGGCGCTTGCGGTGGTTTAAACGAATACGACGCTTGACCACGAGTTTTACGTCCGCGATCGGATTTCACGATAACGGTTCCAAAATCTCCGGCATCGTCATCGTCGACGACGTCGAAATCGGTAGGACCGCCGCCAAAGTCTTTAGGGAGACGTCTGAAGAGAGGAGGGAGGGAGGGGTCGTCTTCATCTTCTTCGTTGCCGTCCTTGTAAATCATTGTGGCGTAAAGGTCCGACTCACGAGGACCTTGCGGTTTAGATTTGGATCTGCCGGAACCGGAGTCGGATTCAGATTCGGATCCAGAGTGGACGACGAAAGTCGAGTAAAGGTCAGATTTCGCCGGAGCTTTACGGCTCCGACGAGTGCTGGGAGGGTAATTCATGACTGCTCCCTTTCCACTCTCGCAGGCAGTAAAGCTCGTTAAAAAGTCAACGAAGCTTAGAGCAGTAAACGCATAATCGCCAAATGGCCGTTGCGAGCTGAATAGACAAAGACCGTAATCTCCCTTGCACTGGAAATTTGGTGGGCCTCGCCACTGCATGCACTCGCTAAAGCCCAATACATTTAACTAAATTGGGCTTACTTTATAATGGCCCACAAAAAGGAAAAATGATTAAAGGCTATTTATGGATTTGGCCAAGACCTAACTAAGCAAGCATTATAGTTAAAATGATACATTAAAAAAATGTGAAAGATGTGCATGAGACCCGAACTCGACGGGTTTCAACTTGACCCAACCCGATCGGGATGGGTTTTTCTTAAAAAACATTCAGTGTCGGATCGGGTCAGGTTCGAGATTAGGTTTAGGGTGAAAAATATCCAACCCGAACAAAAAATATATAATTTTACCTTATATATTTAGGGATAATTATAATAATACCCCTCTATATATTATTTTTTTAAATTAAATATATATTTTTATTGAATAAAAATGATATTTTATTATTATTTCGAGACGGGTTCGGATCAGGTGGATGGTGTATTTTTTTAGGTTGGATGGAGGGTCTAAAATTTTAGGGTTGGGTTTGTGCCCATCCCTAAGTGTAGTAGAGAACACAATTACATAATTTGTGGGTAAACTACACATTTAATATTTAAACTATAAATTTTGATCAATTTTAGTATCTAAATTTTTAATTTTTTCAAAACCATACCTAACGTTTAGTTTTCATTTCATTATAGTACCCTCATTGTTAAAAACTTAACACGTTTAACACCTAAATTTTCTGTTTTGGTCCATTTTAGTACCTAAACTTTCAATTTTTCAAAACCTAACGTTAAAGTACTAAAATGAAACAAAAACTAATGTTTTTAACGGCAAGATACTGAAATGAAATAAAAACTAAATTTTATGTATGATTTTGAAAAATTAAAAGTTTAGGTGTTAATACAGGCCAAAACTAATAGTTTATATATTAAACGTGTAATTTACCCATAAATTTTTTATAGTTTAGAACAATTATTAGTATATATTCAAAACAATTCTTAATTTATTGACAATGTATACACACTTTTTACAGATATAATTGCTCAAATTCAAGGCCTCTAGGAAAAATAATCCTCCCTTTTATCAATGAGATCACTTGATGAGTTTATATGTAGTTTTTTTTAGCATTCTAATATGGTCTCATGAGATTCTATTGAGCGGTCTTTGTCGTTAAAAAGTGTTTACATAATGTATGTGTATTGTTAAATAATTTATGATGATTATAAGATAAAATATGTTAAAAAAATTAATTAACAATGAATACTTAAATGTCCTTACAAATATTTTGATCAAACTCAATATCTTTAGATATTATAACCATATTAGCTTGTACACTCATACATTGCAAATGTTAGTTGTATATAAAATTATTATTATATATTTTTTAAAATATACATGTGAGTTTCATGTAATTATAAATATTTCTCTAATTTTGCATGCTAAATTTGTAATACAAATTATAAATACACAACTACAGTTTACGTAAAGTTATATTTTAAAATAATGTAAATTTTAAAAATATAATTAATTATATAATTACAACAATTTACTATTAATTTATAATGATTATAACATAAATTGTCCTCTTAATAAAAAAAATTGAAAATGATTCTGAAGCTTGCCAATCATTGAAGTTGATGAAAACATAAAATAATATTACCAAAATAGAAAAGAAGTTATGAGAAAACATTGTACGAAGCCAAGTTCATCTACATCATCCAACTACAAACAAAATCCAAGCAGCATCTAATAGAAGATAATATAGAAAGAAACCCTAAATGGAAAGCAAACTCCAAACACCAAGCCATCATGCACAAGATGACAGTTTTCAACGAACCCTAGGTATTGCCTTGCAAACCAAAGGCTTCTTCATTTCCATGGACAGCTTCAAATGCTCAGTCAAGTCCACCGCCGCATCACCATCTTCACAGGCAACCCATTCGAAGCCTTGAAGTAACTGAACCAGCCATAGATGAACCGTCGCCAGACCCATGGCTTTGCCGGGACAAAGCCTACGACCGGACCCGAACGGTGCCAACCTAAGATCAGACCCCATGACACTCACTTCCTCTTCCATGAACCGCTCGGGGTTGAAGTTTGCCGGGTCCGGCCAGAGTTTCTCGTTATGAGTGATCGCCCACATGTTAACCATCGCCGTCGTTCCGGCAGGAACGAAGTGATCTCCGACGTGAACGTCGTGGATGGCGAGGCGAGCCCATGAAAGAAGTGGCCCCGGAGGGTGGACACGAAGAGTCTCCTTCACGATGGCTTGAATGTAAGGCAGGTTTTGAATGTCGGAATCGGAAACCTGGTTGGATTTTCCGACGACGGCATCGATCTCGGCCTGAGCTTTGGCTTGGATTTCTGGGTTCAAAACAAGCTCCGCTAAGATCCATTCCAGCAAGATTGCAACTGTATCA
Organism: Hibiscus syriacus; assembly: GCF_006381635.1. Classification (NCBI taxonomy): domain Eukaryota; kingdom Viridiplantae; phylum Streptophyta; class Magnoliopsida; order Malvales; family Malvaceae; genus Hibiscus; species Hibiscus syriacus. The sequence continues at coordinate 1,013,522 of NW_024063414.1, forward strand.
GTCCCCCTGAATATCATCTCCTGTGCACACAAAATCAAAAGCTTAAAACAAAGCAAAAACATTATATTCTTGAAGAAGATAGAATTAGTATCAATGGCTGACCCACAAAACAGCAATCATATCGGATTTGTTGAGCTTTTCATGTTTCTCCAAATCAAGCAATACATCAACAAAATCCGCTGCATTACTGCGATCATCATCTCCATAGCCGCCACTAACCCTTTTTAGTGCATGTTCTTCGATGATCTTACCGACGAAAACATTGACCCTCGAAACCAAATTCCTGCATCTTTTCCTCACGCCTTGCAGATCAAGCCAGCTAAGTAGAGGGAAATGGTCGCTCCAATTGAATATCCCCAACAACTCGTACCCTTCACTCACAAGCTCCTCGAGTTCTAGCCCTTCCAACTCATGGTTCTCGAAGTCGTATCTTTTGCCAAAGACAGTCGCCATTACAGTGTTCAACGACCCGAAATGGAGCACCTTCCTTATTAAAACCTCGCCTCTTGTCTCCATCGAACACTTTATCTCGTTCGCCATTTTGGCACCAATATCGCGCCTGAACCCTTCAAAGCCAGCGATTCTCTTGGGGCTGAATAAATGGTTGGCCGAGATTCGCCTCAGATTCCTCCAATAATCACCGTAAGGAGCGAACCCCATTGCTCTGTGAAACAAAAGCTCATAGGCTGACTCCTTCACCGGCCTATCGGCAAAGGCCGAGTTGTTGAGAATATCCCTCGCGGTCTCAGGGTCACTGGAAATGATGAACCGGGTGAACCCCACAGAGAAAGCCATCAGCTTCACTGCATTAAGGGTTTTCGCCAGTTCAGCCAGGGATCGATGAGGAGTGGAGCCGGTGAACACGGTGAGCAACCCGAGGAACGGGTAGCCAAGAGGACCGGGGACAGCGAAACTCGCCTTGGACCTGAACCGAGCCCATGCAATCCCACCGGGAGAACAAAACGCAATGATTCCAACCAGAAGAAAAGCCCAGAGAAACGCTTCGAAGCTCCACAATGGCGATCGAAACACCAGAAAACCAACCTCCACAGACATTTTGAACACTTCCTTTATAAAGGGCATTCAACGGAAACACACACGCAAGTGAAGACACAATCTTTCGGCTAAAAGAGACTATATAAGAACGTATTATAAGAAAGAAGGTTACTATGAGAATTGGAAGCTCAAGAGCAAAAGGGTCGACGAGAAATGATTAAATACAGAAGAACAATCGGCATTTAACCTAACCATGGTAAAAGAATCTTAACCTGGTTAAAGATGATTGCATTGCAGTAAAAATATATTTTGGGTTTTCGTCAGGACTTTAATGTGAAAACTGGGTTTATTGATTATAATAAATGGAATCTAATTGGGTATCGTATCAGTAATTTTGCCATTTATGATTGTATATATATATATATATTATTCCAAGCCAACCTACAATATGCTTTTGGCAGTAAAATCTGAAGCGACGTGCGTTTCTTTCGGTACGTAATCTGACAGAATAGTGTGATGATTGATCAGAAGATGGTGATAAGATGAAATCTTAGCCGTGTGATGATGATGCACGGCAACTAGTGTGTTGCAGGAGCCAGCAAGACCGTAGATTTTAATACATTTAATATACTAATAATATTAAGGGTAAATAACGTATTTAGTACTTAAACTATCAGTTTTAGTATCTAAACTTTTAATTTTTTTAAAACTATACTTAAAGTTTAGTTTCTGATTCATTTTAGTCCCAGCTTTGAAGCCTTTAGTTTTTGTTCTATTTTAGCCAAAACTTAACGTTAAGTTTTGAATAGATTGAAAGTTTAGGTACTAAAATAGACCAAAACTGATAATTTAGGTAATAAACGCGTTAAATTTTTAACGGTGAATACTAAAATGAAATGAAAATTATATATTAGGTATAATTTTAAAAAATGAATGCTTAGATACTATAATGGACCTAAACTGATAGTTTAGGTACCAAATGAGTAGTTTACCCTAATATTAAATTATAGAGTTGATTGTATTATACATATTCAAACTACAACTCATTTTAAATTGGTCTTTAAACGTTTGAAAATTATAATTTCATCTCAAAACTATGACTTATTCTATATTGATCCTAAATTTTTTGAATGTTATATATTCATTCCTAATCTATGATCCTAATTTTAAATTAGAACTCAAATTTTTAACCAATCCAATAACTAAACTTCCAATCTTCTCAATTACGGTATTGAATTTTATTTTCCACTTCAATAATGTCACCGTGCCATCCGTGGTTTAACGACGGAGTGATATAATTAAAACAAAGATCAAAATCCAATGCTATAATTGATAAAAAAATTAGGAGTTTAATTGTATAAACGAGTGAACATTCAAAGTTCAATGATATCTGGAATAGTTTTTCCTTTATTTATTTAGAGTAATTTGGACTGGCTTACCGTTTCCTACTGTCAAGAAACGGGTGCTAAAATCTTGGAAGATAATCCGATGATAATAGAGATATTTAATGCTTAAATTTTGTACTTGTTGATTTAATTGCTATTAGATTTCTCCACCTGTTACACTATGAGTACATTTAGATGGAATCTTAAGTTGATTTGACTTTAAATTGTTTTTTTAAATAATTATATTATTTAAATATAATTAATTAGTGAAATTAAAAGATATTATCACACATCCTGATAACACATCCATGTTTTTTTGAAAATAAGTTTATAAAATATTATTTTTCCCTGAAAAAACCGATTCAAAACCTTAATATTAATGTTGTATTTAATTTGCTAACTCAAATTATACATAGTTAATTAATATAATTACCTCTTTTGAGTTTTTTTTACAATTATAAAAAAGAATTGAAGTTGTTTTCTAAAAATTGTTAAATGAAAATTTTAGACACTCATTTTCATCCATGTGGCATTTGCATGTTAATTTACATGTTAATTATTTATAATATATGATGTATGAGTATTACATTACATATTATAAACAAATCATAATTTTTTTTGTTTCATTACATGATTGCAGACCTATGTATTCGACCCCTTTACAAAACAGCTAGCCCACACCAGCCATAACCCACACGTGACCAGAATTAACCCGAGCGGACAGAACCAAGCCAGCAACCTCGACCCGATTTCAGTGGAACCCTACCTGAACCAGCCTTCAAACAACCCTAATTTCTTCACGTTCAACGTCACTTCTCCAACAACCGAGTTCACCGTCGATTTTCTCAGCCTTTAATAAACGTGAGCCAAGGGGACTCATTCACAACCAACCAAGCAACAAGTATAAGAGTTTTAGCTCAAATAGGAATCAAAGATGTAGTCTAAAAATAACAAATCCTATATTATAAATAAGTGTAATCAACACCATTAGAAACACACGATTCGATATACAAGAAATATAAGAGCAAAGTTACACGAATATTCAGAGTAATCCAAGTAATATTTTGCAAAATTTTGAAGGCAACAAAGGTAAGAAACCTTACATTTTTTTCGATTGGTTGGCTTGTATGTGGGTGATGTTTATTTTTCTCATCGTTTTTGGTTCGAATAAAACCCAAAAAGGGTAATTGGCAGATGAATTTTAGGGGAAGATTTGAGGTTTTAAAACCTATATCTAGCCCCCGAGGCACCTTTTTTTTAATAAAAATCGCTTTGATTTTTGGAAACGAGTTTGAAAAAGCTTTTGAATTTAAAATTAAAAATAAATTTTGCCGTCGATGAACGGCGGAGGCAGCGTGTGGCCTAAAACTGGAAACAAGGGTCTCTCGGTTTGAATCATAGCAAATGAAGGGAAATAACAAATTTGAAACAATGTTGGCTTTTATGCAACCCATTTAACCGACCCGTGGAGCCAATCGACCCGACCCGTTTCAAGCTAGATCTGCGTGTTTTGCTTTAAAGAGGGGTAAATCGTGTTTTTGGTCCCTCCGGTTTTACAAACTTTTATTTTAACCCCAAATTTGATTTTAAACTAGAATTCCTTTTCAAATTGACCCCAAATTTAATTTCTTTTTCATTTTAGTCCCCTTATTAGTATATATATATCTAATTATCTTTTATTATTTATTTATTATTATTTTTCCTTTTTGGGTTTATTATTATTATTATTATTATTATTACTTTCTTTGTTTTTTTTATTATTATTTTTGTTTTGTTTTATTCTTATTTCTTTTTATTTAATCATTTTATCCTTTGTTTTATTTTAGTTTTATGCTGTTTTATTTTTATTTTTTATTACTTTGTTTCGTTTTTTATTTATGTTATCATTTTATTTATTATGTTTATTGTTTTTATTTTTACTTATTATTATTTTTCCTTTTTTCCTTGTTTTGGTTTATTATTTTCACATTTACACACTTTCTGTCCTAATTTGACTATGTATTTCACTACAAATCTAACGTTTTTATCTTTTAAGGGTATTTCAATCAATCAAAGGTAAGTAATTTGGATCGTTATTTTAATTTTTAATTTAAACTTTCAACTTTATTAATTAAAGACAAATGGAAATTACGTAGTACCGAAAGGGAAGTTCAAGGGTGTTAACCATTCCTTGACTGTAATCGACTTCCGAATCCGACACATCTTTGGTAAGGCGCAGATCAGGTAAGAAATAAGGTATCCAATCAACCCATTTGCTTTAAAATAAATGATCGGTGGCGACTCTAATTCTTTTAATCCAAGTCGAAGCCCAATTTCGGGCTCAACCGAAAGACGATTTCGAATGCTTGGCAACTCCGCTGGGGACACATGTAAGTGAGTCAGGCTAAAGTAATTTCCAGTTATCTTTTTAATGAAAAGGTAAGCTTAAATTTTAAGGTAACATTTCGATCCTTATTGCTTACTTTTGATTATATTATCGAGTAAATAGTTGTACTGACCGTTTTTTAATGATTTCAGCCTTTAAAGATTTTTCCTATGAGGCTCTAAACCTGAGCTCTAAACTGTTTTTAAATGGGAGTGAAAGCGATGCTCTCGTGAGAATTTATTCTCCGTATGAGCCTGCAAGTAACCTTCGGGATTCATATACCTTACGCTTTCGTGTGAATTTATTCTTCATATGGGCATAAGGGAATGTATCCTCTCGAGTTTAACTTAGTCCACATAAGCTTGTAATGGACTTAGGACTAAGGATCTGGAAAACCCAAGGGGACACCAGCAAGGAGAACTCGGGTACCTTTTTAGAACCTAAACCGGGAGATTATAGGGAATTAGAACCCACCCCAAAACCTCATTTCAAACCCTAGGTTGTTTTGATATTATTTCCTGCTTTATTTAATGTTCAAAGCATGTGAACTAGAAATTTATGCGGTTAGGACTTGTTTAAAATCAACTTGTGGGATAAAGATCATGTCCGGGTAGAAATAATAAGCATGTGGGATAGGACTTTTATTTTCATGTTTGTTTTTTATCTTTACCTCACTAACTCTTTTCATTTTTGTTCTCTTTTATTTATTTTTCATCTTTTGCATCATTCATTCAAAAGGGGTGTTGATCCACAAAAAATGTGTTCGTTAAACATAAATAATTTGTATTAATGGACAAAGGGGTTATAATACAAGAGGTGAAAAGCAAAAAGTCTGGTTCAAAATGGTCTGAGATTTACACTGTGCACATCAAAAGTCGACTTTTTTGAGCTGGCAAAGGTTGTAGGGGCAAGACGAGAAAAATTGACTTAGAGAGTCCCTTCAAAGACAACAAGCCATTTTTGACAAAATCAATAAATAAGGGTTCCTATCGATAGAGGGTTCTAATGACGCTTTCGTTAGGAACAGACTCAGCAGAGAGTGAAAGCCGAAGATGCAGTCATTCGATATTTTTTGGGGCAAACAGCTCGTCCTTTGCACAGTTTAGCCAGAGAAACTGGAACAATTCGACAAGGCATTCAACCACCGATAGAAAAAGGATGAAGATAAATCAATCAGTTTGAAGTTGTTCGGGGTCTATACCTTTAAAATATTTTATGTCTACTAAGACGTAACACTTTTTGTTCGAAATAAGGATTATTTATAATAACAAACACATTTTTTGGATCAATGCCTCGAACATTGCATGCATCATGCATTTAGATAGATTTTACATTTTGTTACTTTTTTTTTGCATTCACTAACGGAAGAATGTCTCATCAAAATGAACAAATACTGGATACACCACCTCAAGCTCAGGACACACCCCATCCGCATAACACCCTCTTGAAAAAGAAGACAAGATAAACCAGAGCAGTCGAAGTACTCTGAATACATCGCAAAGAGCCAAAATTCCTTGGTCGATCAAATTATGGCCAAGGGGTAACTATACCACCTACCCCGCAAGTGGTTGTCTCACCTGAAATCTTACTGGAACTTCAAGGGGACTCATCTGCTTCAAAAGCGAAGCCCTCGTCCGCTGTATTTAACCCTGAGAACAATACGGGTTATTACCATATATCGGATTCGGGCGAAGGGGATAAATCAAAGAAGATGAATGAGAAAATCAAGCAATTGGATGACCAAATGAAGGTAGTTAAAGGAGACCATGACTACTATGGAGTCGATACCACGGAACTTAGCCTAGTCCCAGACTTGGTTCTTCTTCCAAAATTTAAGTCCCCGAAATTCGAGAAGTTCAATGTAAACAGTTTCTTATCCGCTCATATCACCATGTTCTGCCGAAAGATGACAAGCATGGAGGAAACGACAAACTCCTGATCCACTACTTCCAGGATCTGTCGGGCTCACACATCCGGTGGTACAACCAGCTAAGCCGATCCCATATCAAGACTTGGAAGGACTTGGCCAAATCATTTCTGGAACAATACAAACATGTCAATGATATGAGACCAAATCGAGTTATGCTACAAAGCATGGAAAAGAAGCATAACGAGAGTTTCAGGCAATACACAGAAAAATGGATGTATTTGGTTATACAAGTTCATCTGCCCTTGGATGAGAAAGAAACCCATAAGCTTTTTGTACAAACCCTGAAGGCTCTATACTTCAGACACCTGGTTGCAATCACATCAAGAAGCTTCTCAGACTTAGTTATTGCCAGAGAGATGATCGAGTCGACATAAAACAAGGCAAGATTAAGGATGCGGAAGCCAGTAAGAAACCTCTTATGAGAGAGAGAGATGGAGAATTTAACAACATCCACCACATCAATAAAGGTGTTACAATATTCAGTCCAAAATCAACTGTAGCTGTACCGTCATGTACTTCTAAACAAGATTTCAGAGAACTTCGGAAGGAAATGGAACATTTCGACCCTATTCTCATGACCTACAAAGAGATTTACTGGTAACTTCTTGACACCCACGTAGTGTCACCATATCCGGTGGAACCTATGAAGCCCACATACCCCAAGTGGTATGATGAGAATGCTCATTGTGAATATCACGGCGGTGTCCCAGGGCACACCATTGAGAACTGTTACGCATTCAAAAGAATCGTACACAAGATGCGTAACCAGAACTTGATCGACTTCAAGGGGGCATTCAAGTGAGGAAGATCATTTCATCATTTGAGGCATTTTGTTTGATTTTTTTTCATATTTCCTCAAGTTTTTTGTAAAGACATTTGAATTAATTTATGTTACTTTAAAGATGACGAGCAACGAATCAAATTTGCAAACTTGCAATTCTTTGAATATCAGTTATATTAAAAAACTTTGTAAATGATTCAGAGTTACAGATCTTTGACACAGTAACAAAATAGGTACTTTACCCCGAAAGGCCCGAACACCATACATTTCCCTTACAAGAACTAATATAGCCTTCTCATCTTATAAAAGAATAAAAAGAAGCTTGACATTTAGATGTGCATATGTGCGGATAACATGGGGCATCTTTTGCATATGACATTTCTATACTTTTTGTTTAAGACGTTCAGTGATGATAATGATCTTCACAGATGGAATAGTCGAGTATGTGAATCTAGTCTAGGTCAATTGCTTAGAAATTGAATTCTAAATATGATTTTTTTACTTTCAACAAACACTTAGACTATAACAGGTTCTTCTTGACAAACTTAAGAAATTGGATCCGTATACCCAGATTATAATATTGCATATATACAATAAAGCTTGAGTTGTCCCTTTAAAGCAATTGGTTAAACGCCCCGGCTTTATGGATAAGATTCAGCTAAGCCTGATAAATGTGATTATAATGTCTATACAATAAAGCTTGAGTTGTCCCTCTAGAGCAATTGGTTAAACGCCTCGGCTTTATGGATAATATTCAGCTAGCCTTATAAAAGTGATTATAATACAATGATATTAAGCTGTCCCTCTAGAGCAATTGGTTAAATGCCCTGGGTTTATGGATTTAGCTAACAGACAATGGCAAATTTAAATAAGGAGTTTTGGTAAAAATGAACTAAGGGAGTTAAGGAACACCTGTTATAATCAAATTCACACGAGCACTCAAAATTTCATTTTTAGACCGATATTTATGCAGTACCTTTGTTAGAGGAGCTTACAAAGCTTGAACAAATGAAAGATTTCAGAGGACCGAAATAGAAGGTCTAGTAATTGATCATTCTAGTTGCATCATTTTGTCCGCATCCAATTAAAATGCCAAGCCAAATAAAAAAACATATTGCAATAACAACAAAAATGACATTTGTTTATGGCTGAAACCTTAGGTCAACCTAAAGCGAACTCATCCACTTGAATATTTGTCAAAGAGCTATAACTCTGAAAGCATTAAAAAAGCTATTGATTACTTTGATATTTCAGTGTGCTTTCCCGTGAAGAGGAGTCATCTAAAAATCATATCACTTGGTTCACACCCACTCAAAGGAACCATCTGAAGAATTATGATCGGCTTAGACCCGTTAAGGGAAGCCATTTTTTAAAAAAACTATCGGCAACATAACTTAAGTCGAGAAGGGTTATCTATCTGTCAACAAAGACCTTCAAGATCGATTAAACTTAGCTCAAAGGCACATGATTTGCGGTAGAGCTAAAGGCTAGAAGGGTTATCTTCCAACCAAAGACCTTCGAGTTCGACTACGCTCAGCTCCAAGACACATCATTTGCAACATAGCTCAAGGCAAGAAGGGTTATTTGCCAACAAAAGACTTCGAGTTCGACTACGTTCTGCTCCAAGGCACATCATTTGCAACATAACTCAAGGCAAGAAGGGCTATTTGCCAAGAAAAGGCCTTCGAGTTCGACTACGCTCAGCTCCAAGGCACATCATTTACAACATAACTCAAGGCTAGAAGGGTTATCTGTCAACAAAGACCTTCAAGTTCGATTACACTCAGCTCAAAGACACATCATTTGCGGCATAACTCAAGGCTAGAAGGGTTACCTACCAACAAAAGACCTTTGAGTTCGATTACACTCAGCTAAAGGGCACATCATTTGCAACATAACTCAAGGCTATAAAGGCTATCTACCAAATACCTTTGAGTTCAATTACACTCAACTCAAAGGCACATCATTTACAGCATAGCTCAAGGCAAGAAGGGCTATTTGTCAATAAAATTTTCGAGTTCAATTCCATTAAGCTCGATGACACATCAATCACACTACTTTTCGGTGGAGGAGCCGAGGTTTTCAAGTCGAGAAAATAACCTGGGTTAGCTGTGCCTTAGTGACAAGAAATTGTTTTATGACAGTATAACTTAAGTCGAGAAAAGCTATCTGTCAACGAAGATCTTTCGAGTTCGATTTCATTCAACTCGAGGGCCTATCAACCACAGGGTGAAATCAAAGAATTACTTTCCAGTTGTATTTTTAAACCAAGGTCTTTAAACTGAGAAGAAGACCGAATGGCAACGAGAAGCTACATTTCGATTCAAATTCCGAACTACGAGTTCAATCTGATATCATTTCAAGATGGACTCGACTTCACGACGGAGGAGCCACCCAGAACTCAATTCGACAAGGAGTTATCCTTAATTGAACTATCAGATTCAATTGTCAACTCCACAGAATGAAAATTTGTGTCTTTTTATCTTTGTCCTATTTTTTGTTCCATGAAAAATGACAAAGAAAGGCAGTTGTAGACACTCATTTTCGTCCATGTGGCATTTACATGCTAATTTACATGTTAATTATTTATAATATATGGTGTATGGGTATTACATTACATATTATAAGCATATCAAAATTTATTTATTTATTTTTTTGTTTCATTACATGATTGCAGGCCTAAGCATTCGCCCCTTTACAAAACAGTTAGCCCACACCAACCATAACCCACACGTGACTAGAATCAGCCCGTGCGGACCAAACCAAGCCATCAACCTCGACCTGATTTCAGTAGAACCCTACCCGAACCAGCATTCAAACAACCCTAATCTCTTCACTCTCCTTTGGCGCCGCAAGCACCCCAACATCTTGTTCAACGCCACTTCTTCAACAACCGAGTTTACCGTTGATTTTCTCGGCCTTCAATAAATGTGAGCCAAGGGGACTCGTTCACAACCAACCAAGCAACAAGTATAAGAGTTTTAGTTCAAATAGGAATCAAAGATGTAATCTAAAAATAACAAATCTTAGATTATAAATAAATGTAATCAATACCATTTAGAACACAAAATTCGATATACAAGAAATATACGAGCAAAGTTACATGAATATTCAGAGCAATCCAAGCAATTTTTTGCAAAATTTCGAAAGCAACAAAGGTAAAAAAACCTTACCTTTTTCGATTGGTTGGCTTGCATGTGGGTGATGTTTATTTTTCTCGCTGTTTTTGGTTCGAATAAAACCCAAAAAGGGTTCTTGGCCAATGAACTTTAGGGGAAGATTTGAGGTTTTAAAACCCAAATCTAACTCTCGGGACACCTTTTTTATATATATAAAAATCGCTTTGATTTTTTGAAACTAGTTTGAAAAAGCTTTCGAATTTAAAAATAAAAATAAAAATAAATTTTGTCGTCGATGAACGGCAGAGACGGCGTGTGGCCTATAACTGGAAACATGGGGTCTCTCGGTTTGAAGCATAGCAAATGAAGGGAAATATAAAATTTGAAACAATGTTGGCTTTTATACAACCCATTTAACCGACCCATGGAGCCAATCAACCCGACCCGTTTCAGGCTAGATCCACGTGTAAAGAGGGGTAAATCATGCTTTTGGTCCCTTCGATTTTACAAACTTTTATTTTAACCCCAAATTTAATTTCTTTTTCGTTTTAGCCCTTTATTAGTATATATATATCTAATTATCTTTTATTATTTATTATTATTTTTTATTATTTTTCCTTTTCGTGTTTTTTTATTATTATTACTTTCTTTGTATTTTATTCTATTATATTTTTTTATTTTATTTATTTTATTATTATATTAGTTTTGTTTTATTCTTATTTATTTTTATTTAATTTCATTTTCCTTTGTTTTATTTTCGTTTTATGTTGTTTTATCTCTATTTTTTATTATTTTGTTTCATTTTTATTTATGTTATCCTTTTATTTATTATGTTTATTATTTTTATTTTTACTTATTATTATTTTTTCCTTGTTCTAGTTTATTATTTTCACATTTACACACTTTCTGTTTTAATTTGACTATGTATTTCACTACAAATCTAACGTTTTTATCTTTTAAGGGTATTTCAATCAATCAAATGTAAGTAATTTGGATCGTTATTTTACTTTTTAATTTAAACTTTCAACTTTCTTAATTAAAGACAACTGAAAATTACGTAGTACCGAAAGGGCATTTCAAGGGTGCTAACCCTTCATTGACTGTAACTAACTTTCGAATCCGACACATCTTTGGTAAAGCGCAAATCATGTAAGAAATAAGGTATCCGATCAACCCATTTGCTTTAAAATAAATGATCGGTGGCGACTCCAATTCTTTTAATCTAAGTCGAAGCCCAATTCTAGACCTAACCGAAAGACAGTTCCGACAAAAATTAAACAACTTTAAACACATTAATAAAATCTTTCATAATTTTAAATTAATAAAGAAATATATATTTCTTAACCACCTACATTTTCATCATGATTTTAAATTAGTCTTGATAAATTTTCCTTTTCAAATCCCACCCACATAGATATACCAATTTTGGTATACATTAAAGATTGAACAAAACTAATTTGAATTTTTTTTTAATATAATTCGTTTAGTATATTTTTCACATCCTTCTTATATTATTATTGTTTATCATATTTAATGTCAAAAGTTTTTCACATAAATAATTAGCTGACCCTTATTCTTATATGTAAGAGGGTAAGGAGGAGGTAAGATAGTAGGCTGCCCCCAACACCAGGTTGAGAACAACTTCCGTGGGAGACCTCCAAATTATGAAATACCCTTCGTGAGACTTGATCCCGCGACCTCAAGATTAAGAACCTTGTGCTATACCAACTGAGCTGGATGGTCATAAATATGTATTTTCATATTTGTTTTAATTTCTGATTAAATGTTTATCATTATCTTCTATAATTAAAGAAAAGGTAAACTATGTGTTTAGTATCTAAATTATATTTTAATCTATTTTAATACTTTAACTTTTAATTTTTTTTCAAAATCATACATAAAATTTAGTTTTTGTTTTATTTTTGTACTCCATAATCAAAAATTTTGTTTTGTTTCATTATAGTAACCCATTCAAAATTTAACGTTAAGATTTGAAAATTTTAAAAGATTTGAAAATTTTAAAAGTTTGGGTACTAAAATGAACCAAACTGATAGTTTAAATATTAAATACGTTAAATTTTTAACGAAAAAATACTAAATTAAAATAAAAATTAAATGTTAAGTATAATTTTAAAAAAAATAAAAATTTAAATACTAAAATAGATAAGACTATTAGTTTAAATAATTTAAAGCCCTTACAAGTTATTCTTCAAGCAACAACAATGGCGGAAACTAGCTAACCAGAGAGATACATCGTTACAAACAGCCGAAACTCGCAAAAAGTTAGCCCTGTTAAGACCTGAAGAAAGCTTTACCAGCATGTTCATGGATCTGCATCTAAAAAACTAACTCTCTCTGCTTCAACTCAGGTATCGGAATACAGAACTCGGGTTAACGTTACATAAAAAGATTAATAACTCCGTCCCGAGCGCGTAGGTTGGAGAAAGCTCTTCCCTTCTAGTTCGAAGGGTCTCCATCATCAACTTCCAGATTTGAAGTCCTCGGAAGGGATACAAGAATTCCATAAACACCGAGCTTAAAAACAAAACCCCAAAAATAGTATTACTCACGGGTTGTTTTTCCACTTCCAGTTTCACCAACAATGATCAAGACATCATGTTTTTGAACCTCTTCAACAAGTCTTCTCTCAACCACAACAAGAAGGAACAACCTTTGTTTAAATAGAAAATCATAAACGTGATAATGATTTAATCTAAGGATTAGCAGTCTAACAAACCCCAGGCAATAGGAAGCGATATCCGGTGCTTCAAAATCTTTTCATTCCTGAAAATTCAAAGTAATTATGGGATTAAGAATGCAATTTTGGAAGAATAAAAACTAAATAAAAAAAAACAAAGAGTGAAGAATGGATCTGGAAAAGAAACAGGGTTGTTGTTGTTGTTGTTTCTGTTGTTCTTAAAGGAGATGCTGCCGTTGGGTACTTGGGATTCCTCCATTGATGGCATCTTTGCTGTAAGAGAAACAAACTCGAAACTCAAAGCCCTTTTCTACTTGGAACAGAGATGATTGGAACGACGCCGTTTGTTGTTATTTAAAAGATGTTTGACGCCTTTGTTTTACCGACCAGTAGAGACTTGAAGATAATAATTTACACAAATTTAATATTAAAAAAACAATTATAAGGTTATCGATGGTTCGATGTTAGAAAATAATAAAAGCCTAAAGAGAAAATTATATTTTTTTCATATTTTTATTATAATTTAAATTAATATGTTTTATATATTATAATATTAAAAACTTAAATGTGATATATATGTTAATCTATAAGATTATATCTAAGATAATCATTTACTTTTACAAAATATATTTTGATAACAATATTAAATAATTGAATCTTAAATCTTTTATAAACATTTCTCATAATATCTTTTCATCATAAGTTTTTAAAATAATGTTAAACTTCTATAATTTTTATATTCATATTTCTATATTTTCATTACAAATCGTATTTAAAAATATTTTATACTCATATCCGACACACTCAAATTCTAAAAATAATGTTAAACTTCTATAATTATTACATTTAGCTCCTCTAAAGATTGAACCATAACCATAAACACAGCATTCAATTTTCTAAAAAGTTCTCGTCCGACACAATAGGAATCGAAATCGGAGATGATAGAGTTAAATATACTCATATCCGACACGCACATTCGAATTCTGCATAAATGGCAGTGCATGAATACATCATCAGCCAGCGAAACTCATTCTCAAGCAGCTTCATAATTTTATGAAGAATGTGAATGAATAACAAGGTTCCTGCATTGATCCGATGGCATCGGAATCAGTTAGCTCGTCAAAGTTATCACCACCATCGCCATAGATACTCTCTGAGAAGTGAGAAGGAAATCGTGTATTTAAACCGGCCAAAACAACCATCAAAAGTAAGATGGTATGTTAATTACTACACTTCCTGCAGATGCCTGGTTGGCTGCTCGATTACTTCCAAAGTTCTTTCGGTTCGACTCCCTTGCAATTCTTGATCCGAACTAACCAACCAAATCGAAAGATCTTTAAATCAAGCTATAAGAAACGTATCGTTTTGAATATCAAGCAACTAGTCAAAGAAGGCATAGGCACAAACATGATAAAACTCATTTATTAACCAGTTTTTGTGCAAACTATATATGATTAGCAAATCCCTGTAAATAGTTTTATCTTTTAACAAGAAGAACCATATCGAGTTCTCGTAAAGTTGAATATTATAGAACATAAAATAACCCGAAAAAAGGAAAATCATAAGCAAAAGAAAAAACACGGACCTGAATTGCTCGTTTGGGAAGAATCGCGGCATTATGTAAACCAAGCATGTGTGCTACCTAAAACAAGATTAAAGAAACAGTATTGTGTTTGAGCAGTTTTAACCCCAAAACTAAAATTCCAAGGTACAAAAACAATTTAACATGAATGTGATCGCTAATACCGACAAAAGTAAAAAAAAAAAAAACCAATCGACTACTACAGAAGAAATGCTTTCGGTGGACCAAATTAGAAAAGTTGATATGCTGACCTCTCTCAGAATCTTCTTATCACCTTTTCCACTTGGCTGATCAAGATCAGCAATCTCCCAAAGAGGAATATCCAAAAGTGTCCTAATAACGTCTTCATCTAAGAAAGGAAATCTTGCCTAAGAAAGAACACGATAAAGAGTTCAGATGGAATGCAACAGTCGGCAGGAAGACTAAGAGAATAAGGCTATTAGCAGTACCTCCTTTCCGCTATCAGCTATACATCTATCATCTCTTCCTAAATTTCGTTTCCAAATTCTCTGCATGTCCAGTTTCATTTCCTCATGTAGCCCGAGCCAACTATTTACAGAGAATAAAGTAATTTCCCTTCATATAAGGACATTATGTTTAAAGACGACATGTTTTTAATCCAACAGAAACAGACCTTTCATGCCTATACTTCGTTTTGTGCCGACCATATCCAGCACATTGCTCATCTGCACCAGAGCCAACAAGCAAAATTCTGGCCCTCGATGTGTACTTAACATGTTTATCTTCACCAATCCCGTGATTACACTCTTCACATGTCCAACCTTCTCCACAAGCAGCAAGCCACAAGGCTATTCCTATATTCAGGTCCTGAAAGTTAAAATGCAAAATGGGGTTTAACCAGTTAGGTAAATTATTACCAAGCGATATATATACATGATATAAGTACCTAAGTAGCTAGTTCAGAATGTTTAAAAGTATATTGTATTCCATTTTCACTGAAAGTGCAACACTTTTTTTTAGTATTGAACAAAGAAGAATGCTAGATAGTCAAGTACTTCGGTGGAAGCTAGAAGTCAATAGGATCATGGAATAAACAAGTACCATGTACGTATTTGCAGGATTAATGAGTGATAAGACACGCTTTGTTTCCCAAGTCAACTTTGATAAATCAGCATCGATATGAACAAGTCTCCACCTGTATTCTCAACAGATATGCATTTCAATAAGCAACAAAATTAAAATAGTGTTGCTTAGATAAAACATCATATTTTTTACTTTCAAGGAAGCTAAACATTGAACCTTCTTAAGGGTGCAATCCTTCTAAGCTCCTTAACTCCTGCTTCTGCGCTGATTCTGTCGGGAGCAGATTCACCATCAAAGCTCACATTAAGGAGATCAATCTCATCTACCAAGAGATATCAGAATACACAAAAGCGTCAGAAAAATGTCCAACTGAAATACTTCAGTTTAGCTTAAAGAAAATAATGTTTTTTAATAGTAAAAGAATTGGCATTTCACCTCCAAAAGAAAGAGGTGGTTTACATCCCATAATATATTGCTTTTAAACTGCTTCAAACCTCTTGTGTTTAACAAAGGTGAAGGGGTAAAAGAGTATCTAAGACCAGAATTGTGAATAACTTCACCTTGAATGTCACACTCAAAGGTCCACATCAAAACCAACCGCAATTGTACATTGTACATGAAAGACCACTAAGTTGTTTTGCATCATTAAAATTCACTCATATAAGAAATATGATTAAATTAGAACAAAATGATAATAGTTTTCTATCCATTGAATAACAGATATATGGACAGCTAGAGTTCTGGTTCGAAAGAAGGCACATTGATGAGTTCCCAATAAATTTTACAGTTTCAAACAAGTTAATTTGCAAGAAATAAATACATGCATAGATAAAAGAAGATAGATAGCAATACTTACAATTAGGATCTAGGCATTGATCCAATAATACAGAAATAATCATAGAATCCAATCCACCAGAAAAGAGAACAGCCACGGGAACAGTTCCTTTTTGGGCCTATACATCCATTTAAGCAAAACCAATTTAACAAATATGAAAATCAATTACTATTCTAACCATTAAGATAAATATTCAAGATTTATCAAATCAAACTACACTCCTGATGTGAGCAACAGCCCAGCTGTTTAGTGTTAAATTGAACTTTTATCCATAAAGAAATGAAGAACTTAAACCAACATATCTTTAGCAAACGTAATTCAGCTCAATCAATTAGACCTGATAAATATTATGAAGTGATATGCGCCGCATCATTGATTCCCTCAAAGCTGTCAGCACATTCTGCACAAAAACTGAAACTGAAGCATGAATAGGCCCTATTCAATAAAAAATAAAGGATCAGTGATAACAAATCATCATGAATTTTAAATCAATAAACCAAATAAGAAAACTCATTCGGGAAATAAAAAAAAGGAACAAGACCACAAAACCATACTGCCTAATAGTTGCAAACTACCTGAAGAAGCTGAATTGACGTCAAGTTCAGCACTTAGAGTCCTAGAACGGACCAAATTCAACTGTGCAGGTTCAGGTTTGACTGAAACTCTTTCCCATTCAATCAGTTCTTTCAGCATAACATTTGTCCAGTCATGTTTCTTGATATCACCAAGAAATCTCCTATCTGATTTTGTAGCATCTACTGACATGCTATATATCCCACACGAAAGCTCTTCCCAAAAATTGATGCCATTGGTTCCATTTTCAACTTCAAAATCTGCAACAGGGTGACATTGTTTGATACACAAGCTGTGAAATAACATTCATAAATGCATAGTCTATAATAGTTCAAAAGTCAAGCCTCGTGGTATCATAGTTAGATTTGATCAATGGGACAACAGTGAATCAATTACATACCTGAATCTTGTAGGCTCGAAGAAGTCGGTGACACAGACGAAAGCAGAAAATGAGGATCATCCACAGTTGGCCAGTGAACAAGAAGGCTGCGCCTACCAAATGCATCTCGACCAAACCACAGGGTTTTTGAGCTTTCCTGGCAATGAAAAAGGAACAAAACCTTGGTAACAAATTGCCTGAAGAAAATGTCATTTCTCTACCAAATTAAACAATGACACAGTGACTTACCACTGGGGGTTACCTGCCAGTAAATGATAGCCCATGGTCCTTTTATAACTGAAAGAACATCAGGAACAAAACCTTTCCCTTGCCCATTAAAATCGCATGTTGCCTTATGTTCCTGAGAACAGCAGGAACAACAATTTCCCAGAGATTGCATAAGAATTTCAGTGTCATTGTTGTCACTCCAACCTCGATTCCCCCAAATATTTCACCTTTAACCATACAACAAGAAAAAAGAAGACTAAGCAATGGGATAATTCACTACCTTATAAAACAAAGAAGCATAAACCAAACTATTAAGACCGAAAAAAACCAACAATCAAATCAACACAAAGTAACGTACTTACCATTATAAACAAGAATATTCCCAAAAGAATCGACCAATGGCTGAATAATAGGAGATACTCCCCTTAACTGCAACGTAGCACCGAGAAAAACAAGTTCAGCAAAAGATCCATAAATGTTCGACCCATTGTCAAGCACGTGAGATTCCTCATGAACAGAAGAAACCCAAGAGTTAAAAGAATTTGAAGCGTCTGAATGAAGAAGAAGAAGCTTCTTGGAGCCCAAACAGTCGGGGCCTCGTCTTTGTAAAGTTGCTTTAAGATCATCTAATGAAAAAACCAGATGTATTTTAGAGGATGAAGAAACGGAATCCATTTTTAGAGCCGATAAGTCGAAGCGAATGCCGGAGACAAGTAAAGCAATTCCACACATCTTGTTATCCGGCGGCTCGCTCTGTCCACCCGGATTTCTCAGTTGTTTTGAGGGTTTTGACTTTTGAGTTTTGACCATGATAGGAAGCAGCATTTCAATAAATTTTTATTTATTTTATTCTTATTTTAAAAATATTTTGGATAAATTTTGAATTTAATACCTACATAATTAATTTTGTACCTTTTAATACCTAAACTTTCAATTTTTTCAAAACCATACCCAAAGTTAAACTTTTGTTTCATTTTAATACCTTCAAAATTTAACATCAAATTTTGAATTTTTTTCCGAAAGTTTAGATACTAAAACGAATCAAAACCGATAGTTTAGATATTAAAAACATTAAATTTTTAACAACGAGTTACTAAAATGAAATAAAAACTTTGAAAAAATTAACAGTTTATGTACTAAAACTGATAGTTTAGGTTAACTGCATTTATCCAAACATTTTTTTAGTGAGAATGATTTAAAGAATGGGTAAATTACATACACGATCATCCAACTATTAGTTAAGTTACATTTTAGTCAATCATACAGGTGGTAGTGATGTTGATCAGCCTGTTTGGAATTTACAGTCCAAGACATAAAGCTACAATCTTTGAGATTTACTTGCCAAAAAATATCATACAAAATCTGTACCAAGAGAGTAAAAGATATTGATACCATAAAGAAGGAAATAAATTATGGATCCATGAAAATAAACATGAAAGTTCCAATATCTCATAAGATTTGTTCATAGAAAGCTCAGGATTGCAAATAATGAACATATAATTTGCTAAACCTGCCTAGTTCAGCATTACAAAAGCAAGGGAACGGGAAAACATGCATAAAGGAAGTAACCATCTTAACCTTCCGGAGGAGGTCGAATTCGTTTTAACCAATGGACTCTTGCCTCATCGTTGGCCTGGTTGAGAGGCTATCGACGGTGCACATAACGACCACGTGCAGCAGTTCCACGAGATGGTCGTGCGGACCGTTTTCCCACAGCCTTGCAGTGAACACATCCTTGCTTGACCCTGTCGCAGCATCATGCAGGCCCAAGAGACAATATTAAGCCATTTCATGAGCGTAAAAACAAAGGCCAAGGCTTTCTTATCTGATATCAACTCAAGCAGCACAACCCAATAGCTGTAGACATCGACCTTCTAAGATAAAAGAGGTCATAGCATACTCTGGTGCAACATATCCGAATGTTCCCACACCAGTTGTTGTGTGGGTTTTGGAGGTACCCAAAAGCCTTGATAATCCGAAATCAGACAGATGAGCATTACAATCATATCCAACAATATGTTACTTTACTTGACGCCCGGTGCAGAACCTTTGGAGTGCATTGGTCATGCTGGTATGCGAGTGCATTGGTCATGCTGGTATGCGAGTGCATGAGCTATATCCAGAGCAATCTTGTGAATTAATCTTCCAATTCACGGCCCTTGCGGACCTTTCCTTTAAAAATTTTCTAAATACTCCTGAAATATAATGTATATGAGAAACATCTTTGTTTCACTAGCATGATACCCTATTAGAGTCACAAGATTAGGGTGACTCATCCATTTAAAGGTCTTACCTCAGCATGGAACTGCTGATCATCTTGGAACCTACTGGCAGCAAGCCTCTTTCTGCAACTAGGGTTTCCGGAGCTATTTCAGCCTTTTAAGTGGCACCAAAAACCTCCATTCCCGAGCATTTGCCAGCACTAAAGTCCCTTGCCTGGACAATTGTTTCATATGTCAATGGAACCCCAATGTCAACCAAAGTGGTTATTTCCCTGATTCGGAAACCAGTACCTGGAAGGTGGGACCCATTTCCTGGTATAAAAGAAAGGCAACTAGAACTACTAGAACTAAAATATGGCTGAGGCCAGATGTTATGGATGCAACCTCAATGGATCAAGACCTTGATTGTCAGTTGGTTTTCCAGAAGGAGAAGCTGCGCCACTCTCTGAACCTTCGGTGTTGATTGTCGTATTGCCAGGGCCTATAGATAGCGAGAATACATGGTATGAATGAAGGAAGGCTTTTATGGACACCGGCATAATTCTCTGCATAGCATTAAGTGGTAATGACCCAGACACCGGTGACTCATGTTCGAGAACCACCAGGTTGTTGCTTGCCAAGGAGAGATGTTTGAGGTACTTCAACTGATGAAGACCTTCGGGAATCAACCTCTAAGCTTGTTCCAACTTAGGTCAGAAAAACAAGAAACTTCAAGTCCTGAAGCTTTGGGGGATTATCCCAGTAATTTGATTCTTGGAGGCATCCAAATATCTAAGAATAAACAGATTGCACCAATTCCTAAAGGAATATGACCGGACATCGGTTCATGCTGACATTAGCAATCATCCCATGGAAACTGGTCCGGTGAGCTTGTTTCCACCAGCAAGAAATGCATAATTAATCTGGTCCTCCATTCTCATTGATGCAATTGGCAGCCTTGGGAGTGAACCAGAGAAGTTATTTCTGCCAAAATTATGAACTAACACAGCTTTCGAACCGGAAAATGGCAAAAATCATTGCAAGCTGTGTTTTATATTTAAAGAATGATAAATATGCATACGACAAATCACGGGTACGGAGCAGTTCATATCTCAAGGAGGAAAAGCCAGGGCATACACTGTGATTAAATCCGGGGATTGATCCAGAATGTGGTTTCCACTGATATTAAAGAGTGAAATACAAGGAACTGGAAGTTTAACATCAAGCTGCTCGGTTAAACTGTTCGAGCTCAAATCTAGATGCTGCAGTTTCTTGCATCCATTGAACACTCCAAATATTCCCACTGAAGTTGTTCTGAGATAAGTTCACGATTTCCAAATCTCACAACTGAGCCAATTCTTGCTAACTTCCCCAAGATTGCCGTCGGCACCCAAAGCATTCTAGCTTCGGAGGGTAGTTGTCATGGGAATTGAGCCTTGAAAACGATTATGCTCATCAGTTGTACCAAGTGGCAATCCAAATGACAGCTCTTCACTTGAACTCTGCTCAGTACATGATCAAAGAGATTAGGAAGGACAAGAATCAACAACCGAACACAATTTCCAAGCTCCGAGGGGATTAAACTGCTAAGTTTGTTTCTAGAAACATCGAGAATCTCGAGCTCATGCAGTTGGCCAAGCTCATTAGGAATAACACCACAACATGTTTGAAAACAACAAAAGAGCCTGTAACCGTCGACAATTCCCCAAGGTACCAGGAATCCTCCCAACAAGAAAATTCCCCGACAGATCAAAATACTCTAGATACCGACAATTACGTCCAAAATTCTCAAGAATCGACCCGTTATCTGATTATTAGACAAATAAGACCCTTCAACTTGTTAAAAAAAGCCACCAAAATAACCAGGCATGGACCCCTTCAGTATTCCAGCTAAATTCAAAACCTTCAAATCCACAAATCGGACAGAGATCCCGGGATGTGCCTTCTAGCTCATTTAACCCGAGAGATTCAAACCACAAATTTCTTAACCCCACAATTTCATCAGGCAACTCCCCAGTAAATGAGTTCCCTTCAAGAATCAGTTCTTCTAAGTTCTCTAAACCCAATATTTCTAAAGTAATTTTCACCACCAACATCATTAAAAGCAAGAGACAGAACTCTAAGCTCAGTTTCCCAACCAAAGGTGACAAGCTCCCACTAATTTCTCTTTGAGTATGCTCTTTCCTCAACCCAAACCATAAAATGGAAGTTGATGGAGATGACCTGAGACCTCGAATTGCATGAAACCCCAAACCAGGTGCAGTGATTTGGGTTCTCCGAAGAGTTACAGCTAGAAAGAACACCAGAAGGATCGGAAACAGAGCTTCTGAACTCCAACAGGATTGTTTTTCTCAGAAGCTAACGTCCCTGAAACAGAGAAAAGAGAGAAACAGAGAAACAACAGTGAAACATAACAAGATCAAAGTTTTACAGAACAGATAACATTCTATGTTTGGTTTTCTCGGTGAAAAACGAAGAAACCACAAAACGAAGGAGATAATATGGCGAGTCGTTTGAAAGAATGCGCCTCCTCGGAGGCTCGAGATTACTACTACTAACCTCGATATTTATAACGGCAGAAAAATGGTTGACTAATAATGCGTTGTTTTCTTGGGGAAGGAAATGGGTGACTACTGCTTCCATAATGCAAACCAGACAACATGGTTAAATCAGATTCATGTTGATATGGAATCAGCAAGGAAAAAGATTCAATCAGCAAGGAAAAAGATTCGGAAGTTCGGATTCAACTACAGGAAGCTTAATTGTATGAGTTAGAGACTCAGAACCCGTAATTTATTTTGGTTTTGGATTGTTATATGACAAAGCGTTAATTTTATTATCATAATTTTGAGTATGTTGAAAGCTCAAGAATTGCAAAGAGTCATGTACTTTTGCTTCATGTACTTCCTTTATCACGCTAAACACGAAGAAAGAATATCGATATCAACCACTTCTACTGCATATCGTATGTTAGACCCGTTAAAAGCGAACGATGATTTCGCCGGAATAAATCCGAATCTGCTACTCTTTTCACGAGCATTGTACATTTGATTTCCGATTTCCGATTTCCTGGTGTCTCCCGGAACTCTTCATCAGCTTCTGTTCCAGCATGATCTTGCTAACAGTGGCAGCCATCTCAGCCTTCTGTAACAACCATCTTTTTCATGGTCACTGCCTCTTTCTCAGCAACCTTTTGTCTCTCAATTGATATTCAAACCTGCAAGATAACATCAGAAATTTGGATATCCGATACAGTGGATCTTTAAAAATATATTTACTAATCAAACAAAATAATTCCTCTTGAACTTTGGTCGTCACCCGATGTTAATGCACCATGAAATTTGGATATCACAAAACTATCATTTTATTTGTCAAAGATTATAAAGGAAGTACGGAAAGGTTTATGTACTATTTTTCTTTAATGTGGCCATTCAATTCGGAAAATAAATATAATATAACTCTTTGATCAATGTTTTCGTTATTGAACGTTACATTGTTGTTGATGTGGTAGTTAACGATGTTGATGTGACAGTTCAAGGTGACAAATTAATGTGACGGATGATATGACAGATGAATTAAATTGATAACTCTAAAATGGAAGATGAACTATCACATCAGCATTGTAGATCGCCGCGTTAGTACCGTAAACTGACACGCCACTACTGTAATAACCAATGATGAAAAATATTAATAAAAAGATCACATTAAATTTATTTTAAGTTGAGGAATCACATTTAAAGAAAAAATAATACGAATTTCAAGTTGATTTTTGTTGATTTTTTTTTTAGTATAAAGATGTCTGATGGCTTTTTGCCAAGAAATTATCGCTAATGGTGCGGAAGTTATGACACGCGCCATCCACTCGCGTGAAGCGGAAGTTCCATTACAAAAGTCCAGATTGCGCGGTTTATCAAGTATTATCAGTTATAAGCACGCTCAACCACTCACTTCATCGAGGAGGGACTAGGAAATCTCCGGACGTTGCTAATTCCATTCGTTCGGTGACGAAAAATGCTCACCCTCACCTTGTTCCCGCTATGCAAAACCACCGGCGGCTGTTCACCGTTTCGGCTGTGGCCGATGATAAGTTCCCTTCGTTTCTTCCAAAACAAATGGAAGAAATCAAAGACTCGTTTGCTCGAAAACTCGCCACCCGAATCCAAAGATTACCCGTTAATGTAATCCTTCTCTTCTTATCATTTTTCCTATTTGTTTTGCTTTCATTCACAATTTATATGACTTAAAATTGGCGAATTCTATCTTAACACTGCAGGTTAGATTCTCAGAGAAAAGCATTATGAGTAGCTGCGTGAAGCCATTGATTCAGAGCAAGCAAATCCAGTAGTTCTCCTTCATGGCTTTGACAGGTCTTTTGATATTCCTTTTTAACTAATTTACAATTGATGGCTCATTCTAGTCATGCAAAGCAAATAAGCGATTAGCTGGAGTAAGAGTTCACCAAGTATTATGTTATTATCGTTCAGTTCTTGTTTAGAATGGAGATACACCTTTCCATTGCTTGAAGAGGCTGGTTTGGAAACTTGGGCTGTGACATTCTTGGTTGGGGTTTCTCTAATTTAGGTTTGTTTTGCTTTTGCGTGCGCTTACGTTCCTCACTTTTTGTTCCTTGTTTACTTTTTATTTTCATTTTTAGAAAGAATTCGATCATGTGATGTGGAATCTAAGCGTGAGCATTTCTATCAGGTAACTCTTTTATCACTAGCATGTTTTCAGTTCATAGAAGAAACCTTATACAAAAGTGTTAAGGTCGAAATCAGATCACTGCGAGTTGTTGAACATATTGGTATTGATGCTAGTTTTTTAGCATATATAATGTGGTTTCCCTGTTTTCAGCTTCCTCTTGTTGTAGTTCATGATGTTGAGACTAAACTTGCTATCTCTGATATACAGCTCTGGAAGTATACACAAAAGGCCAATGATATTGGTCGGACCAAGTCTGGGCGCTGCTGTTGCAATTGATTTTGCGGTCAAACCCGGAAGCTGTGCGCATCTTAGACAATTTAGAATATGATCCTTTAACCCATTAGATTAGTTGGAGAGGAGTTATAGTTTGGTATAAAATCCACCAATAAATGCTCTGATGCTCCATGAAGCTCATTACCTGCAGTTACATCTTGTTTAGGTTGAAAATCTTGTTTTGATTGATGCAAGTGTCTACGCGGAAGGCACGGGTAACCTAGCAAAGTTACCTCGTGCAGCAGCCTATGCTGGGGTTAGTCTTCTTGACTACTATTGTGAACTTTGAATCGCAATTTGATGGAAATCACTGCTGTTATAGTTGCCATGTATCGTTTATTTCTCCACCTGGAATCCTTCTAGGACCCCTTATGTGTTATGAACAAAGCTTTTTTCTTGTTCCTCAACTAAATTGTTCTACATTTTCATTTTGATCGTTCTGGCTCCTTTCATTGAATCTTTCACCTTCATAGTAAAGACAACAAAAGGTTTTCATTAACAACTTATCAGCGTTGTTTGGGAAATAAACATCAGACATGTTAAACGATTCATCTCATTTTCCTTAGCTTTTTCCACCTTAATTTTGTCGACCTTTTTAATTTCAATCAATGTTGTGCACTTCCTTTCCTTTTTGAGAAGGGGGAGGCCTATGTTAAATCTATGTTCCACTGACTTGAATGTGAGCGCTGGATACAGATATGTACACGATATGTGGTTTTCAATATTTTCAAGTATTCATGTTTGGAGGGCGGTCCTTGGAAGATCATGTGTGTATATATATACCCCCATATATGTCGGACATGGGTACTAAAAACAAAATGAAGAGTCAGAGCAATATAATAAGTAGTTTTTTCTCTCACTTAGGTATCTATATTGAAGAGTTACCCACTACGGTTATATACAACATTTTTGGCATTCAAGGGTGTGCCATTCAACACCAGTTTAGACTGGACTAATGTAAGTTTTCCTCACTAAAATGATGTTATGCGAAGTAATGCAATATTTATCAGATGAATTGTTGTCTATTCCAGGAAGCTGGTACATTTTTCAATTTTGCAGGTTGAAGGGGGAATCTAATAGCTATTCTATTTCTTGTAACCCTGTCCAGATAGGTAGATTGCATTGCCTGTATCCTTTGGGGGAGGATGCAACTGTGAGTTTTATGATTAGTGGCTACAACGTCTCCCGAGAGATAGATCAGGTGTGTCCCAATTCTTTTTAACCGCAGGTGACCAAAATGAAACCAAAACTAAACGTCAGGTATGATTTTGAAGAAAATATAGTTGGGTCACCAAAGCGAAATAAAAATGATAGTTAGGGTACTAAACGTATAGTTTAACCTAAAATAAATAAAAGAGTAGTTTTCTTCATTTTGAGCAGAAGTTTGTGTGTTTTATATCAGATAGAAGTGCAATAAAATGCGTAGATTTTCATGCAACTTGTAAATATATTTGTACAGGTGAAGCAGAAGACACTTATCATATGGGGTGAGGATGATCAAATTATTAGCAACAAGCTAGCAGTGGTTAGCAACTCAAACTTTTGCTCCTTACAGGCATAACATCACATTGAGAAATAATAATAATAATAAGGCCTAATAATAATAATGTATGGATCGTAGCTCCGGCGTTGATTTACTAAAATGTTGAACTTCATGAACACTCCTGATACAGTAGCCGAATGAAAAATTAACTTGTTCAGTTGCATGTTGCAGAGACTGCACTGTGAACTGCCGAACGCGATTGTTCGGCAAATACCGGATTGCGGGCATCCTCATGTCGAGAAGCCGGATTCTGTTGCCAGATTAATCTTGGAATTTATGAAGGATTACTGCCAGAGGAAGGCCCGGTTTGTCCGAATGTAATCGAGGTTAATGTGGCTTAAAACTCAGAACTATATTTTAGCTCGGATTGTGCTTGGCTTTCCTGTACATTTAATGGTTAAAATCCTTATACATAATGTTGGTAATGCTCAATCCCACATAGTGTTGGAAACACTATTGGGAATGGTATTTAAGGCTTGACATTCTACTTCCTTGTTGAGTGATAGAGAACAAGGGGGGCTCTCGCGCACCGCCGCCGGTCGTGGTCGTGGTCGTGGTCAGTTTATTCCTAAATTAAATCAGAAACGTTAAGATGTACCTAGACTGATTTACAGCTTTGTACAGAGGAGACAAGCTGTAAATATCAGGAGTTATTTGATTTAATTCCAGGGGTTACATGATATATTTCGGGAGTTTAACAGCTGAATGAACAATGAACCTGGACTATTTCTGAGTCAGGTTCATCTACGTTTCAGCTGTTACAAAGAGGTTTAATCCTGAATTTTATGGACGATTTTAACCCTAGCCTATAAATAGAGAGCTATATTCAGCTTCTCAACTCACTCCAAAACATTCACAATTCACTTACCAAAGTGTTTTCTAAAGTTCTCTCTGTGAGTTCTCTCTGAGTGCTTTCCGATCAGAAGTGCAATACCACCAGCAGTCCACTCCGGTTTCGGGTGTACGGAATTCGGAGCGACCGTGTTAACCTCGGGGGACGGTCCGCCTACTGCAGCGATTACACACATCGAGGCGAATTCGTTTCTAAGGCAGTGGTTCTTACCACGACACGGTTTACGAATTTGTTCTCTTAATTACTGTTTATATTTCAGTCAGTGCTAACGTGTACTTTTTGCATGAGAATTTTGAACCTCTGAAAGAGATTATAGCACTAATTTAATCGGATTCAGTACTTTAGCAGTGACCCATGACGTTTCTCTATTTGTGATAGTTTAGGTATTAAACGCGGAATTTACCCAAATTATTTTTATTTTAAATTCTATAAGTTGGCTGAATTTTATAAATTTACCCCCAACGTATAATCATGCTGTCTGTCTCCTCGCATATGTGATGGATAAAGAACACTTCACTTGTTGAAACAACAAGTGAAAATAAAATAATGTTCCGTAGGTATTTTTATTAAAGAGATATTGAATGAGTAATAGATTTGGTACTTTCTGTATGTAGTTTATTTGTAAAACTCAGAGGAGCAGGTACTGATAGAACATTTATGGGGATGCTTTTATTTTCAATGGTTATGTTTAAACATAGCTGACTCACATGAGACTATAATGTTCCTGGGTACAATTAAATTCAAATGAAAAATTTTTGAATAAAATTCAAATGCGATGCCCTGACAAACAAACAACCGTTAAAGAAAAAAATAAATAAAGAGGAGGTCTGTCTATTTGAGGATAACAATGTTGGGCCCACTTATTTTTTTTAACAGGATTATAATAGTAAAATAAGTGTTCAAATTATACTTAAATTCTCAAATAGATGTTTAAACAACGTGAATTTTCATATTAAGTGATACGTGTTACAATCTAATGTTTTTAAAATTTTTATTTAAAGTTAAAAAAATTAAAGTTATATAATTAAAGAAAACATAAATATTTTGAAAAATCCCAAAAACTTTGAAAACATTCATTTCAACCTCTAAATCCACGTCGGTCATCGTCTATTGCAATCGATGAAGCTCCATCCGACCTTATCTCCCCTTTGCGACCAAAACCCCTATAAATCGTGACCGATTATCGACGAATTGATTTTTTATACCACACAAACTCTATTATGAAAATTATGATCCTACGTAATCTCAAACGGCAACTATAACGACTAATAACTAAGAGGATGACAAAGACTACGTCAGCGACAGTGATCGTAGCAAAAAAGAGACAGCAACAGGTTAAAGATAGAATTTGGAGATTTTAAGTATTTTGGAGTTTTTATAATTCAATAGAAGTTAAGGTTTTTTTTTCTTATAAATATAATAATATTTTTAAAAAATAGATTTTAAAATCATTACATTGTGACACATGTTATTTAATGTGAAAATTAAATTTATTGACGGCTTGAGTATCTAAATATATACTTTTATAACGTTAGACACATGGATTAATAAAAAAAAATAATTTAAGCAATCATTCAATAATTTAGGTATAGTTTAGATATTTATTTTATTATTTTTAAAACTAGATCTGACTTTTTATTTATTTATTTATTGTTTAAAATTTATTTATTACATTGGAAATTTAAAACCTACCTTTTTATTTATTATTTATTTTGATTTTTATTCATCTTTTCTACTGATTTATCTCTTTCCAGACTTTTCAGCCTACCTAAACATGGACTCTTTTTTCTCTTCCATCCCCGTAGCTCCTCAGCCCCCGATCCCTCCCCGGCCCGTCGTCGCTCCTCTCTTCGCTTCCAACCCCCAGCCGCCTACGACGGTGGCCGGTGGTCCTCCTCTGAGCTTCGACCACCCGTCTTACACTGACATGATATGCGAGGCTATCTCGGGTTTAAAGGACGCCAACGGGTCAAGCAAGAGGGCTATAGCCAAGTACATAGAGTCAGCTCACAAGGACTTGCCACCAACTCACTCGGCCTTGTTGACTCACCACCTGAAGCGCTTGAAAAACAACGGCATCTTAGTTATGGTGAAGAAATCCTACAAGCTTGCTTCTGATGCTACCAGATCTGAAGTTCCGATCCCCGATTCCACTCCTCCCGATGCTTCAACCGGCCTCAACGAAGCCGCGGTCGCCCTCCTAAACCCAAACCCTCAATCCCCGCTGCTGCCAATGAAACCGTTCCGGCTCAGCAACTGCCGGCTCCGATTCCCGATGTGACTAAAAGGACTCCCGGTAGGCCGAGGAAAAATGGTCCGGTCGATCAACTTGGGGTTAGGAAGGTCGGGGTCGTCCACCCAAAACCGGGCCTAAGAAGAGTCCCGGTCGACCGAGGAAGCCTAAGACGGTGAGGTCAGTGGTGGGGGCCAATGCGATCAAAAGGGGTCGTGGACGGCCTCCTAAGGCCCTGAACCAGTTGCCTCAACCGGCTGCTATGCCGAACCAGGGTCAGCCCGTGGCCGTTCCTTATGCTGATACTGCTGCTGCTACAACTGTCATTGCTGCTAGTCCGAGACCCAGAGGAAGGCCCAAGGGTACCACCGTAGCTGCTGCTGGCGGCGTCGCCGTAAGTGGTAAGGGGAGAGGTCGACCACCGAAGAGCGGTGGGGTCGCTGCCAAGCCCAGGATTTCAACCGGAAAACCCGTTGGCCGTCCCAAGAAGGTAAAACCTCTTTACTTATATATGGTTTTTGGTAGAAGACTAGACTAGAACTGTGTCATAAATGCAGCGTCTTACAATGTAAAGTATTCCAAGTGAACAGCAAGCTTAAGCCTTTTAGTCACTTATAATCATCCTTTAAGCAAAGATTATGGGGATAATTGATGAAGAAATGCAGAATATTTAAGAGAATAATGTATGTTACTCGGACTTGGGATGAATGCAACATCACAGTGCTCGTATTTGGAGGATCAAAGTTCCGTTCTTGAGTGTCAGATACCGATATTTTAGGGGAAAACGAGGAGTGGGAATATCATATGTAGATTAAGTGATGTTTAGGTCAATAATATGGGCACTATGATTTTGCAAGGCCTCTAAGCATTTCAGTTTTGTTTTAAATTTTATCTTCTGCTTGATGTTCTTATGTTGATCTAATGTCATTGACCTTGTTCTTCGTTTTTATATGAAGACATCGGGCGGAGCAGCAACATATGCTGATCTGAAGAGAAAACTTGAATTCTTTGTAAGCGAGACAATTTTAATCATACTACTGTTCTCGAATCGCCCTTAGGTATGTATATTTGTATCATACATGATCGAAAAATGTTGATTGCAGCAATCCAAAGTGAAGCAAGCAGTTGAAGTACTAAAGTCCCAGTACAGCAGAGAAAACAACATCAGTACAATCGATGCAATCCAAGAGTTGGAAGGACTTGCCATGATGGACATCGGCGAACCGTTTAAAGAGGATGCTTGGCTGCAGGAACCGACACAACCACCACCACCGCCGCAAAGGGAAGGACAATTGTATTGATAAAATCCCTTTCTCCCCTGTATGATTATATCAAGAGCTATGGAAAAAATGTTCTGACCCCTAGACATAAAATTTGTGATATATTTGTGTAAAGGGAGGAGTAGGCAGTTGCAAGTGTTGTTTATTGTTGTTGAGGTGTGTTGTTTGTAAAACCTTTTTCTATGTAGTGCAACATTATTCAGGCATCATCCCTGGCTGGCTGGCTGGGTTTTTGCTTTGCTACTAATATGTATTGACGTTAGCCTATTTTTATATATTATTTCGAGTTTTTCTATCATTTTATGTATTTACACTCATTATCTTATGCATTTTTTCATTTAATTTAATTTTATGTATTAAGGCCATCTCCAGCGCTTATCTCTACTCTATAGCATCTCTATCTTTACTCTAAAGATTAAACAGTAATTTATTTTCAGAACTATCTCTACATTTTCATAAACTCTACTTATTCACAATATTTAATTATTATAATATTAATTTTATAAATTTAAAAAAATTAGAAAAAATATAAAAAATCAGAAAAATTACAAAAAAATTAGTGTCATTATTTATTTAATTTCAATGTATTTTTATCTATCTTATAATTTAATAAAAAATAAAAAAACAGATTTTTGTAGTGTTTCTACAGTAGCACGCTACATGTAGTGTTGCAAACCCAGAGATCTTCAAAGTGGAGATGCATTTAGCGTATCACTGGAGCCTCTAAAGTGCATCTATATCTTCACTCCAGTGCAGTGTTGGAGATGCTCTAACACGCATATACTTATAATATCTCAAAAGTGATTTTATTCCTATAAATGTGTTATGCATCTTTAATCATCTAAATTCTAAGCTAATAATGTTCACTTAATGGCGTCCTTGAGTAATTTGACTTTTTTTTATATATAAAAAAGATAAACTACGAGTTTAATATTTAAATTATTAATTTTGATTTATTTTAATATTTTTTTTAAATTAGATATAATGATTAGTTTTCATTTCACTTTTACTTTGTTTAAGTATTTAAATTTTCAGTTTTTTCAAAACTTAACGTTAAAATTTGAACAATGATACTAAACTGAAACCAAAACTAAAGTTTTTAACGGTGGGTACTAAAAATGAAATAAAAATTAAACTCCAGATATGATTTTGAAAAAAATTAAAAGTTTAGGTATTATAATAAATTAAAATTGATAGTTTATAGATTAAACGTGTGATTTATCAAAATATTGAAAATGAGTGTGAAAAAGGCTGCTCGTGGCCTAGTAGGAAGGGACAAACCTACATGTACTAATAAACCAAGAACCCGTTTACGATGAAGCTTTTGATGTGTCGAACTTGAGCGACAGGAATCAAATTCCCATGACCTTTGCACATATCCATATATGAATCTTAAAACATAACTGGTCATGCCAAAATCTCATGTTTTCGCTCTACATGCATGGATGTTGAATTGTTGATGCCGCCTCAGATCCAAGAGGAGCCTACTACAATCCAAAGTGTGAGGGCAAAAGTGAAGAGAATGTTGATGGTGTTTGTCAAAAGAAATACACGACGATTGGGATCAGTGAACCCTGTGCTTGTCCCCGTTGGGCCCAGCGTGGTGGCGCCACCACCACCAAATATCGGAGTCACGGTGGCCATGCCGCTGTTTGTCCTCGTGGTCGACGTCGTTGAAGGGATCCCGGGTGTTGTTGGTGTCCCTAATGTTGGATTTGTAAGAGAAGTACCATGGACAGAGCCAGAATTAAATATTGCATGACTGAAATATTAAATTATTTAAGAAAAATATAAAGATTTATTAGGTATTTAAACTCGAAATTCAGCATGAACCAAGCAACCTTATTGATTAAGGGATTGTTGTTATCATTGAAGTCCCGATTTCAAGCACGTATGTAGGGGTATGAGCGTTCATTGTTAAATAGTTGACCGTCTTGGTACATATATTACCTTATATTCACCCTAAATTTAAAAAAAAAACTCAAAATTCAAAAGACAATTTCTAATTTGTTTAATATTTAAATGACTTAAATTATAATTATACCAAAACATCTTCGCCTTGATTATGGACGACATCTATTGTGCGACACCAGACGGTGTACCATGGTGTATGCTTTTCGCTGACGACATTGTCCTAGTTGCTGAAACAAAATCTGAGTTGAATAATAGACTGACTACCTGGAAGACTGCTTTAGAAGAAAAAGGTCTAAGGATCAATATTGAAAAGACAGAGTATTTATTTCAAACTTCAGTGGGGACCAAAACAATGAATATGTAGAAGTATGCATAGAAGGACACGTTCTCCCCTCAAAGGATTGTTTCAAGTACCTAGGGTCTATGATACATAAAGATGAGGGTGTAGATGATGATGTAACACACCGTATAAAGGCGGGATGGCTAAAGTGGAGGGCTGCTACTGGAGTTTTGTGTGACAAGAAGGTGCCTCTAAAACTTAAGGGAAAATTTTATAGAATGGCAATAAGACCAGCGTTGTTGTATGGATCAGAATGTTGGGCAACCAAGAAGGATCATGTAAGGAGGATAGAGGCTGTAGAAATGAGAATGATTCGATGGACATGCGGTAGGACTCTGTGGGATATGACAACAAACTCTACTATTAGGATGTCCTTGGGGGTGGTGCCTGTTTCTGAAAAATTGAGGGAGGGAAGACTACGGTGGTTTGGGCATGTCCTTAGGCGACTACCGTCGGATGCGGTCAGGAGGGTAGAGTCGATTACATTCGACGGTGCCAGAAGGAGAGGACGACCAAGGCGGAAGTGGGAAGACTGCTTGAGATCTGATTTGATGGATTTAGCCCTTACCGAGGACATGACCTCTGATAGGAAAGTATGGAGACTAAAGACTAGGGTAGTCGAGTAGTGTGGGTCACATCTCTAGGGTGTATCATCTCTGTCTTCTTTTAATGCCTTTGTAGTAATTTCCATGAAGTCTACTTTTTATACGTTTCTGTTATTGGTATTTATGAAGGCTTAGAACTGGGCTTGCTATCGTGGACTTTTGTGTAATGTTCTCTTCACTTTTAAATTTAGTCGGGTCTTACGTTTCTGTCTATTTGCAGAGATTTTTTCGCATGGATTTTTTTGCAGGGATTACTTCCCATTTCAAACGCGCATATAATATTAATGATATTTATGACTGCATATGAATACTGTTCAACTATGTATTTATGTATTATTTATACATGCTTTGCATTTTATCTATATTTTTAATTTTCTGACTGCCGGAGGTCTTCCACGGAAGCTACTCTCAACCTGGCGTTGGGGGCAGCCTACTACCCTACCTCCCCCTTACCCCATTGCATATGGGAATTGAGTTTTGTTGTTGTTGTTGTTGTTTTACATGAACCAAAATACTATTAAACTAAAATTATATTAAATATAAATTTTAACATGGCCGAAGGCCCTTGGGCCCTAAGAAGCTCCGTAGTACCCATGGTTGGCGTCGAGCTTGAGCCACTGCAAAATTTAGCAAAAATAAACAAGCATCCATTCATATATAAATTTTTCTGAGAAACCAAACAAAGGGTACCAATAAGGCAATAACCATACCTTGAAGGAAAACTATATATATATATATATATATATTGTGAAATGGATTTGGGTTTTGATGAAATTTACTTGGAGGAGGATTTGGACTAACAGTGGCAGTGCCAGAAAATCACAGCTCCCTCGGGCTTGACCTTTCTTCTGGAAATAACTATCGACTGCATAATTGTTGTGATCTTTCAGTGTTGGGATTATAACCACCACCATTCTGATTAATCTGAGAACAATCGGCTCCTGCTCCACATGCACAATCCAGTGTTTTCTGAAACATCTATCAGAATCCTCATCTCAGAAATCTCGAGCTATGGTATGGATCTCAAGTTGAAACACAAGGATCTTACTTGAATGTCCGGCGAGTGCTAAGAGCACCACTAAGTTAACTAAAAGGACCATGATCGAGCTAGGAAGAATTGGAATATCAACTGATTTTCAAAGATATATACTCTTGGTTTTAACTCGGAAAATCAGAGAGAGAGAGAGAGAGAGAGGAGATTTGCAGAGGGACAAGAAAGATCAGATATATATAAACCCTTTTTATTACGGCATGTAATCTTAGGACAAAGTATTCATATTATATCTTAGCTTAGATACATACACAAATGAATAAGTGAATCAAAAGGTGGAATAGGTAATTACAGAAAATCTCAAGTGGTAAGTAGTTTGATATCGTTTAAGTAAGGTTTCAAGTTCGAGTCTTTATGTATGTAAAAATATCCACTGAGAGACTCACCCACCAAAACTATATGTATAATCCAAATCGATTCAGATTAATAAAGGCGAAACTTTAAAATTAGAGGATAAAAAAATTATTAAATGAAAAAAGGGGTTTTATAATGTGTTTTAGACTATGTTCCCTTTTTTCCATGTGCATGTTATTGCATGTTAATCTAATATAATTTAAAGACTTAATCTTTTAATAATTAACAACAATACATTCCTATATACACAATATTCAAATTCGAAACACAAACAATAATAATTCCTAAAAAAATATATTTTTTAGAATTGAAATAAGTGAGTTAAAATTCCGACAAATCAAACAAAATAATTTTGAGCTAATAATACTTAAAACACGAGTTGGGTTGGATTATTTGACTTGGAATAACTGGTTTTTTGCCCTAATACCCCAGGCGAGTAAACAAATTAGGTATTGAGCCTATCTGAATTTTATTTAGCAAACTACGACATTTGTTACAGTCCGCCTCGAGGTAACGAGTTCCCTCAGATATTATTTTTAATGGTCCCTGTGTAGTGGGCCCCGTGTGAGCTATTATTTAATTGTGGTTATAATGACTCGTCATGCTGAGGTGACGAGTCCATTAAAAAATATTTTTTTTAAATTAAAAAAAAAAAATTTATAAAATAAAAAATATAATGGAACTCATTATGTCGAGGTGACGAATTTCTTTGAATTAAAAAATATAGTCGTTGTTCAACGGGCAAAGGTGCAACAACGGTCAATGAAACTTGTCAACTCGAGGTGACGAGTTCGGCCGAACATTTTGAATCACTAACCGTTTATAGTCGTTGGGAGTAAGGCTATAAATAGGGCTTTGGGATTTTGGTATTTCACCAAACCTTGAATCTGAAGAAAAAAAATTGGGGGGAACATGCGTTGTGCGAAAATCTCAAAAAATGGCAACCCTAGAATATATGTTGCACCTGGATAACGTCCATGTTTCGTCGATCCAACGCATGCTGGACGACGAATGGAGTATTCGTAGTCGAGGATGATAACCAGAGAGTAGCATCAGCGGATGATGGTATATCTGCATCAATCCGGTCTATTTCCGGCCATATTTTACGTGGCTTCAAGGTGAACCAGACGTTGATCGAGGTTATGTTGGCATCCCGAGACACGCATGTTCCACTTCCCGAGTGATGAAGCAACGATTACTCTAGAATACATTGCTTACCAACTCGGTGTTCCGGTGAATGGAGCCCTCGTCATGAGTCATAACTTTTACGACCCCGTGACGTTGATCCTTCAATTCTTGGGAAAATAGCCAACATTTGACTTCATGAGGGGATATCGGTAATGATAACGTGGCCGGAGTCCAAATTCCAAGTCACGAACGAGTCTATTGAGGTGGAGGTTGTTTTTTCGTCCCGAGCATTTCTTCTTCAAGTGATTTGAGGGATATTATTATCGGAAAAATTCGGTAATTTGGCGCACACCCAGTATCTACGATATTTGGAAGACTTCGATGTGTTCCGGAATACCAGTTGGGGCTTGACGATATTAGCCTTTCTATATCGGGAGCTTGGCAAAGCTGCAACTGTCCTGCATGGTCGAAAAGCCGATGTCTCAGGTTGTCTGTTACTGCTACAGTCTTGGGCCTGGTATCGCTTGCCTTTTTTACGCCGATTACAGACCCCCCGGTCGAGTTTCCACTGGCTGCAAGGTAATTGCTTAACTTCATTTATTTAACCTTTTTTAATCTCAAATTTTATTTATTTTTATTTGTTTATAATATTTTTTATTTTTAAATATTTTAGATATCATCATAAAATAACGGAGACGAAGTTGGCGGGTGTCGATGCACGAGACATACGGATGAGGAATGACATCGTTGGTCGATTCAAGGTATGACATATGCTATTTTTTTGAATCTTTTTAACGTTATATATACTAACTTTGATATTTACAGTTCTCTTTGTTTCCGTATGTTGACGAGGAGATCAATCACGTATTATCGACGTGATTATTAGAGGGGTTCCACTTATTGTGTGTTGTGACGTCGTTATTGCACCAAATGATTATTGAGTGGCACGCAACTGATTGAGTGATGCGTTAGTTTGTGACGCACCAGTCGATTCCTACGGAAATATAGGTTGATATGGACGCGCTCCATGCAATCGATATGCATGGGAAACATGATGAAAATTGGCTGGCGCAACACGCTTACTACATCGACCTATGGAATCAACGTGAACTATCGCTCCCTTATCGTTAGGACATTACACCGATGGACTTAAATTTTGACCATTCTCACTATCTCTGGATTTACAAACAAAATGGACAATCATATCTCATGACACCAGAAGAGAGGACAGAATGGCAACATCATCAGGCCACAAGCGCCAAGTCCAAGTCCAAGAAGAAAGCAACGTCGTCTTCTTCTGTTTCAGCATCTGCGACTGAAGAGTACTATTACGCATCTCAGGCTAGTTTCGGTTTCAATCCTCCATTTTTACTTCAACTGAGACTTGACAGAATTAGGTTGGAGGTTTTTGGGATGCATTACAGTACACTCAAGCATCTTCGACAGAACATGTGGTTGCGGATGAGTGGGACTATATCCTATATGGTTAACAACGTCAAGTCGAAACAGTTACGATGATGATGGTGTCAAAATTCATAAATCCATCACCGTCTTTCGAAGGTGGATCGCAGAGTGTGTTGGGTACACCTCCTCGACAAGACGACGATGATGATCAAGGCCTATGACATTGGCGAACTCAACGAGCCCCGCCGCGACATTATCATTCGACCACTCCGCGACATCGTCAAGAACTTAGAAGACATAGATATATTGATTTTTACTTTGTATTTTCTTGTAAAAATTTATTTTTTACATTTATTTATTTATTTTATATTTCGTAAAATTTAAATAAATTGTTTTTTCTTTTAATTTTTTTAAATTATCCCGTCACTCGTCACCTCGATGTGAGAGTTTCATCAATTTTTTTTGTTTTATAATTTTTTTAATTTTAATATATATATTAATGAATTTGTCACCTCGTCTTATCGAGTCATCCACCATGCTCATCGTTCAGTCATTAGATGTCGAAAACGCTGTCGAGAATTCCAGAGCGTTTCTGGCGATGCCGATGCCGCCGTAGTGATCATCTCCTGCCCAAAATAATGTCTTCATCAGTTCTATGACATATTAACTATTAACTTCGCGTACATGATACCATTAAAAAAAACCTTCATAGAATTGAATTATTAGCTCTAAAGATAAACAATGGACCCATTCTCCCCTAGTGTTTATGGCATAAAAACCCCGGTCTACATTTTATTTGCCGATATGTCAACTAAGTTAAGGCTCACAGATATGTTTGATATTTTACTCTTTCGGTGTATGCATGGATGCATGAGTCATAGAAAGGGTTTCGTTGGATTAGTTTGACAGTTACTAGTTCAAAAAACGAAGAGAGAGAGAGGGAAAAGGAGAAATGAGAGCTGGCCCTTCGGGCCAGCCGGTTATGGGCTTAAATAGCCCTCCCCAAACGACGCCGTTTTTGGGAGGGGTCTGTTTGTAATTAACTAAAAATTAAACCCTTTCCGCAGCCATCCTAATTTGCAATCTTTATATTTTAGTCACTAAATCAATTTATAATCCTTTTAATTCGGTTCTTTAATTTTATTTTTATTTATTTTAGTCCTTTATATTAAAATAATATATTTAGGATAAATATCATATTTAGTCCTTTAATTTTAATAATAAATATTTTAAACCCGAGTATATATTTTTAATTTATTTTAATATGATATTCGAATTTTATATAATTTTATTTTAGTCACCAAATTAATAAATAAGGAAAATAGCATGTTTAATCCCTGTAATTTTAAATAATTACGAATTAGGTATTTAATTTTATTAGATTATGATTTAGTCACTAATTTTAAATATTTTCATAAAGTTTTACTGCTTTTATATATATAGTTCTAATTTTATTTTTATTATTGATTATTTATGTTTTAATTGTACTTGTTTATATTTAAATATTATTTTATTATTATATAGTCACATAAATATATATAATAAATAATAATTAAATCTTAATTTGATTTTACATAAATTATGTTTTTATCATATTTTAATATATATTTATTTTTCAATATCAAAGAAAAGGGCAGTATTAATACAACTGGATGTCCTATTCTGGTATTTTAAAATTAAATATTATGATAAAAAAATTTATATTTTAATTTTATTAATATCGAAGAAAAGAGATGTCTTAAGGCACATAGAAGTCATTTTCTGATATTTCTAAATAAGTAAATATCTTATTTATGTTTAATATATTTTCTAAAAAAAATATTTGAATTAAATAGGATTATAAATTAAATATATTTTGAATTTTTAAATTTCTAATAATATAGACAATTTTTTAATTAATAAAGTACCAATTTTGGGTGTTGTAGAGGTGCTAATCCCTCCCTAAACGTAACCGACCACGAATCCCTTTTTTATTAAAAAGAATGAATTTTTGGTTATAAACGCAGATCAGTTCATTTTTTAACTGATGTTTTCTTAAAAACTCTTTTAAAAGATAATTTTTAGGTATTCGACCTACCTGGCCCAAAAGGTCGATGGCGACTCCCAAATTATTTATTATTCACATTATTTTTCCCGCCAAGTATAAAAATTTCGTGCCCGGGCAAAAACCGGTTACGACAACTTGACGACTCCACTGGGGACTGGTCAAACTTTAAAATCAATTATAAATTGTCTCTATTAATTAAAAATTAAAAATTCATATATTTAATTTTTAATTCTTTCTTTTCAAAATTTTTATATATATACTTATTATTTTCATAATATTTATATGTATATTATTTTATTAATGTTTCATTTTATTTTTTAAGTATTTTATTTCATTATTTATTGTCTGTCAGAGGTTTGAACATTTCTCCTCACACGCCACACTTGCATTGCATAACATAAAGCTCTATAATTGAGTTTGTCCCTTTTAAGTGGGAGTGAAAGCGACGTCTTCGTGAGAATTTATTCTCCGTGTCAGACCTAGCAAGTAACTTTCGGGGTTCATATGCTCTATGTCTTCGTGAGAATTTATTCTCCGTGTCAGGCATAGAGAAATGTGTCCCCTCGAATTGAACTCGATCCGTTTAAATCTGTAATGGACTAGGATTGAGGGTTTGATAGCCCA
The DNA here is from genome assembly GCF_006381635.1 of Hibiscus syriacus. Classification (NCBI taxonomy): domain Eukaryota; kingdom Viridiplantae; phylum Streptophyta; class Magnoliopsida; order Malvales; family Malvaceae; genus Hibiscus; species Hibiscus syriacus. The sequence continues at coordinate 1,053,991 of NW_024063414.1, forward strand.
AGGGGGCATCAACAAGGACAGTTCGAGTACCCTTACTCCTAGAACTGAAACCCTGCATATAATAAACCCTAGAAACTCTTCCGATCTGAAGTCATTTTGTCCAAAATAGGTGTACACACAGGAGAAATGAATTTTAACTTTTCCTTTTAATTTATTTATTTTCTTACTGAATAAATTGCATGTGAATTTAAATTATTTAAAGTATGAAAAAAAGCATGTTTAAATAAAGATATTTAGGTAGACATTATTATTAAATTATTTCTCTTTTATTATGTAAACTAATTCATTTCTTTTATTTCTTCTGTTTGCATAGCATCATACAGGATAAAAGGTATTGATCCTCGTGTTAATTGTCTCATTGGAAAACCTTTATCCATGGATAAAAAATGTTCAAATCAAATAGTCCTAAATTCATAAGTAAGACAGTGGGCCGAGGACTTACAAAAACAAGGAGAAGACAGTCTGCAGGATGACTATGTATCTGACTTGGCCAGTTATGCTCCAGTTTCGCTAAAAAGAAATGATATGCAAGATTTGCGAAGCATTTGGGAAAGTTGGGACTCAAACAAAAAGTTGCAGTTTTATCAGACTTACGGAGACATCTCATATTTGCTCTATGTTGAAGTTGATGATGGCTTACTTCGAGCCCTAATTCAATTCTGGAATCCAGGGTACAATTGCTTCACTCTCAATAAAGAGGACTTGGTCCCTACTATTGAAGAGTACACAACTTTGCTACATATAGAAGGGGCTTTGGAGAATCGAATTTATTCAAAGTCAATTAAAACTCAACCTTTTTGAGTTAAATTATCAAAGATTGCCGGAGTACGAGAAGAATGGGTGGCATCCCGTACAAAACAAAAGGGTGAAAGCGAAGGCATTGCTTGGACTAACAATAAAGAACTTATTCAGAGTCATCCAGACACTAAAGTACGATTTGATCTATTTGCTCTGGGTATGTATGGTATGGTCATCTTCCCAAAAGTATTGGGATATATTGAAGCTGCAGTAGTAGATTTGTTTGAGCAGCTACCAAAAAAGATTAATCATGCATCTGCAATTCTAGGAGAGACTTTCAGATCATTAAACGCTTGTAGAAAGCTAGGAGGTGGAAGATTCTCAGGGTGTACCCAATTGTTATATGTCTGGATCCGTAGCCATTTCTGGAGGACAGAAAAGGTTTCATACCGACGCTTTAATACGAACTACTCACCATTGAAAGAATTTCTGGAGCAAGAATGGCTGAAAGAAATTAAGAAAGATATGTGGATTAATGCCTTTCGAAATCTGGAAAGCAATGATATTGTTTGGAGAGCCCCGTGGCAAATCCAAAGGGAATTCTTTTACAAATGTGGTGATTACAACTGGATAATGCTGCTCGGATTGTGGGGAGGAATCAGATATGCACCACTTCTGGTCATAAGACAGTATGAAGGTCGTCAATTTGTACCTGTCACTGCTGGATTATATTTATCTGAGTTCGCATTCCACAACAAAAATTATAAAAGAAATATCATGGAAGCCTTTACAGCTTGGAAAACAAATTTTTGTATCCGAGCTAAAGCAGCAAAAGAAATGCTAACTCCTGATTATGAGGAATGGAGATCTGTCAGGAAAAATGAAAATATTCCTCTACCAGACTAAAATGAGGATATCTCTATGGAAGATCGCATTAAGGTGGTTCCATCAGAGATTGAAATCCTGAGAGCTGAGTTTGAAGCAGAAAGAGAAAGTTGGTCGAGAGAATTAGAGCAAATGAGACGAGATAAAGCTATGTTGGGTGTTGACATTGACTTTCATTCATCACAATGTGCAATGTTGAGAGAAAACAAAGAAAAAGTTGATGGTGAATTCAGAGCATTAAAGAAAAATTACCAGGAGTTATATAAATCCCGAAAAACATCAGGACCGAGTCGATCAACAGTACAGATGGCCAGAGAATTGAACATCAAGAAAAGTCGAGTTGAAGATCTGAAAGGAAAGAATAGTCGTCTACTCAAAAGCCTTGAGAAAGGAAAGCAAAAAATGGAAGATTTTGAGGTTGACAGAAGAGAGCGAATCATAAAACACAAAGCTGAACACCGCGAGATCATGAATGAAATACAAAAAGAAAGGGATCGAGCCAAAGATTTAGAAGAGATGAAGAATGACATCTTTGATAAATTTGAAGATGAGAAAAATATCATGTTCAAGGGATTTGAATCTGAAATGAACCATCTGATTGCCGAACTTGAAGTCAGAGGCCAAACGATTGAAGAGTTCAATGTTGAAAAAGAAAAATGGGAGCTGGAAAGAAAGAATTTCAACACCAAACTTGAGGTAGAGCAAGAAGTGGCTAGCAATTGGATGCAAAGATGCAGAAACAAAAATGTTCAAATCCAGAAGCTTAATCAAAGGATGCAAGAAGCACGAACAAAACTTGAAGAAGATCTGGATCAGTCTAGAAACAAAAACTCAGAGTTTAACGCTTACATTTTACAACTTGAAGAGTCATTATTTCAAGAAAAGGTTCATCTAGGACTTAGTGATCTCAAAGAAAGTAATGAGGAAAGTGCTTCACTGCGAAGACGTATTAGAGATCTTGAAAAAACTCTGCACAATTATCAAGTCAGAATCATTGAGTTAGAGCAAACTCTCGAAGGAACTAATGAACAATGGCAAAAATCAACTGATTTCTATGTAGAAAGAAGTGAAGAAAAAAGTAATATGGTATTCGAGGCCATGGTACAAATGAGCGAAGTTGCTAGATATGTTGGGGAACTAGCTGTTGAAGCAAAAATAATTGAGCATCACGTTGATCCAGTTTCTAAATTCGGAAAGAAGGTGTCATGGCTAATGAAAGAAATTATAGAGCTTAATAGGAAAGCTACGCCTTATCTGTAGTTATGAATTATTATAAAGAAACTTTTGTATGCCGATGAAAGTTGTTCTATGACAGTTAACTTTTTTGGGATCAATACCTTTTGCATACATGCATTTTGCATACATTCATTATTTATTGCATTATTTTCTTTATGTATAATTTTTATAACATTCATTAATTAAAATTTGAAAAAATAATATCAAAAGATTTTTCAATCGCTGTTATTCTGGCCAAAAGAGAAATACTACATCACTACGGTACTAGACAAGCTACTAAGAGAATTATGGAGGATAAAATACAACGTATTGAGGAACAGCATAATAAAGAACAAGCAGAAATGAGAATGAAGCTAGAGAAAATTGAAGCCAGTATTGCAAATTCACAAGACACCATGACGCAGAAAATAGAAGACATGTTTAAAAGGCAGACTATCATTGGAAAAATGCATGAAAATCTTGTATCTTTCGACCAAGAACCTATGTATCATTTAGGTTTTCCACCAGAACCAATTTATCACTCTGGTACTACACCTATACAAATCAATGCCCGCACATCAGCATTTCAAGAAGCCAAACCACATGAAAATCGACAAGTGGATCATGCATCTTCAAGCAAAAATCCACTTATATCAGATGTGAAAATAGGGGATTTTAATACTGAGCATCTAATCCCAGATTTGAATGAGCTGAATGAAAAAGAAAAAGTAAATGAAGAATTGACCAAACAGATCAAGAGCTTAGAAGAACGAATGAAATCCGTGGAAATAACTGAATCATTCTATGGGTTTGACGCTAGTGAGTTGAGTTTGGTTCCAGACCTAATCCTCCCCATCAAGTTCAAAGTTCCCGAATTTGATAGATATGACGGTATCACATGCCCTTCATCCCACATTACTATGTTTTATCGCAGAATGGCAGGATATGTGAAAGACGAGAAATTGTTAATTCACTGCTTTCAAGATAGTTTGACAGGACCAGCCTTAAAATGGTATACTCAATTGACCAAAGCCAACATTAGATCCTGGAAAGATCTGGCTAAAGCATTCCTAGAGCAGTACTGCCACGTAACAGACATGGTCCCTGATAGATGGACTCTCCAAAATTTGGAGAAAAAGAATAACGAAACGTTCAGACAGTATGCTCAGAGATGGCGTGACACAGCAGCCCAAGTTCAACCACCTTTGTCAGAAAAAGAAGCAACAGTAATATTTGTCCATACATTGAAAGCTCCTTATTTAAATCATCTAATGGGGAATGCAACCAGAAATTTTGCAGATTTGGTCATTTCTAGAGAACTCATTGAAAATGTTTTGAAAAGTGGCAAAATTGAATCAAATGAGGGGTTTAGTTCCAAAAGACCTATGTACCGTAAAAAAGAGAATGAAGTCAACAATGCAAACTCTTACAACAAGGATTCATCGAAAAGTGTTACAATAACCCAGCCAAGGGTTAAGAAAGAGGAAACAAACACTAATCGAGCAGAGTCCAGAGGATCTCGAAAGGAAAATGAAAGGTTGTCTTTTACACCTTTACCAGTACCCTATGCAGATATTTATGATTCGTTGTTAAAAGCAGATGTCATACAGCCCTATCCTTTGGTCCCCATGCAACTACCATTCCCTCCATGGTATGATGTAAAGGCACACTGTGTTTACCATGAAGGAATTACGGGTCATTCTATTGAAAACTGTTTGGCATTCAAAAGGGTGGTTCAAAATTTGATCAACACTGGAAAGTTGGAATTCAATTCACCATCTACATCAAATCATCAATTGCCAAATCATGGAGATAAAAACATGAATGCAATTCAGGAAGAGAACAGAAAGAAAGCAAAAACTGACATTTCTGAAATTAAATCTCCTTTTGTTTGGATATTTCAAAAACTCTCTTTAGCCGGTATAATTCCACAACAATTCAGGCCAAAGCATAATGAATGCAAGAATTATTGTGAATATCATCAAGAGAAGGGGCATGAAATTCAAATATGTCCTGAGTTTAGGGATTTGTTGCAAAAATTGATGAATAACATAGAGATAGAATTCTTTGAAGAAGAACCAAGGAAAAAAGAAGATGATGTTTGCTCATATGAAGATTCTAAACCTAGTCAGACAACAAGTGATCCTGTGATCATTAATGTGAAATCATCTACGGTGATTCCTGCACCAACAAAGCCGAAAGTAGTTATCACCACTCCTCTACCCTTTCCATACAAGGATACCCGCAGAGTACCTTGGAATTATACTACCAATGTTTCAATGGTAGGAGGATATGTTTCTCTAGAAAAAAACAGAAGAGAAAATACAGAGTCTGGGTTCGACGTCTGAAGCAGTGAGTGAAGTCGGATTCTTTACAAGAAGTGGGAGATGTTACTCTCCCGAAACATCCAATGCATCAGAACAGGTGAAAGCAAAAGGAAAAGCTATGGTAATACCCCAAAAGGTATTTGATGATGAATCCCCTCCAGCATTCAATGACCCTGTAACAAAAAAACAAGCACAAGAATTTTTGAAATTCCTGAAACATAGTGAGTATAGTGTAGTTGAACAACTACATAAACAACAAGCGCGGATTTTTATTCTTGATCTATTGATGAATTCAGAAGCACATAGAAATGCTTTGATGAAAATGCTTAATCAAACCTTTATCCCTGAAGATATATCCCTTAATAAACTTGACAGAATTGTGGGACATATAGCCGCTGATAATTACATAACGTTCACGGATGATGAAATACCTGAAGGCGGAATGGGGTCAGTAAAAGCTTTGAATATCACTACACATTGTCATGGTCATGTTTTGCCAGTAATATTGATTGACAATGGATCCGCTCTTAACTTGATGCCTCTAGTCACACTTCAAAGAATGCCTGTGGATAAATCACACATGAAGAGTTATCAGAATGTAGTGCGAGCTTTTGATGGTACTCAAAAAGAGGTGCTTGGGAAAATGGAAATACCGTTGTTAATCGGACCGGTCATGTACAATATTGACTTTGTGGTGATGGACATCCACCCTACATATAATTGTTTATTAGGGAGGACATGGATTCATTCTACAGGAGCCGTTCCTTCTTCATTACATCAGATATTGAAATTCGTTGTTGATGGACAACTAATATGCGTAGGAGCTGAAGAAGAAATCATTGCGTCTATAACAAGTGATGTTCCATATATTGAAACCAATGATGATGCTTTTGAATGCTCTTTTCGAGCTCTTGAATTTGTCAATGCAACCTTTATTGCAGAAGGAAGCAAAATTCCATATCCCAGATTGTCTAATTGCACCAAGATGACGGTACGACAGACTTTAGGCATCGGAGCTAAAACTGGGAAAGGTTTAGGAAAGAATCTTCAAGGGAGTTCAGTTCCTGTAAGTATGAAAATGAAGAAAGATCGTTTTGGGCTTGGATTTAAGCCCAATTTTCAGCAAAAGAACAAAGAGATGAAAAGAAGGTGTGAAAACAGAAAGGCAAGGTTGAAAGGAGAAGAAATTCTTTGGGAACACATGTTTTTCCCACAGTTGAAGACCACATTCAGATCAGGGGGAACAATTAATGTAGAACAACAGCTTGTTGAGGCCTTTAGAGAAGAAAAGTTGACGAAATATCAAAGCATAGTTGAAGAAGCTATGAATGGATTATTTATCAATATGATCATGAATGACAACAAGACTGGCAAATACTTGGATAGGATTCGCCCATGTTTTCCTGGAGAAACACTCAACAATTGGACCACTGAAGACCTTCCTGTAGTTTTTAATATTAACACAGAGTAATATTCAGAACTAATCTTTATGTTTAGCCCAAGAGTATGAAAACTTTTTGTTATCTTGTAAAGGAAATTATGTTAAGTTCATCTAATATTAAATATAAGAAATTTTCTTTAAAATTTTCAGATGGCAATCATTCTTTATTAAATTTTTACATTTATTTCATAAATTTACTATATTCTTTCGGAAATATGTCCGACTTAAATTTGCAGGTGTCACAATGTTAATAACATGTTTATTCCTAAATTTAATCGAGAGATAAATTTAGAACAACCCATATGTCTGGAGGAAATCAATGAGTGTGAGGATGAACTGGAATGTGATGTTCCTACTGAATTATTAAGACTGGTAGAAAAAGAAGATAAACAAATTCTACCTCACAAAGAAGAGATTGAAACTGTAAATCTGGGAACAGATGAAGAGGTGAAAATTGGTACTACTCTGACAATCCAGATAAAACAAGAATTGATAAATCTCCTTCAAGAGTTCAAAGATATCTTCGCCTGGTCTTATCAAGATATGCCTGGTTTGAGTACAGATATAGTGATGCACAAACTTCCAATCAATCCAGAATATAAACCGGTCCAACAAAAGCTCAGGCGAATGAGGCCAGAAATGTTGTTACAGATCAAAGAGGAAGTGATGAAACAGATTAACGCAGGTTTCCTACAGGCAGCCAAATACCCAGAATGGGTAGCCAACATTGTTCCAGTACCAAATAAAATGGAAAGTTCGAATGTGTGTGGATTACAGAGATCTCAAAAAAGCTAGTCCGAAAGATAGCTTTCCATTACCCCACATAGACACCTTGGTGAACAATACTGCAGGACACGCATGGTTTTCATTCATGGATGGCTTTTCAGGATATAATCAGATAAAAATGAATCCTGAAGACATGGAAAAACAACATTTGTAACCATGTGGGGGACATTCTGCTATAAAGTAATGCCATTTGGATTGAAAAATGCAGGGGCAACGTATCAAAGAGCCATGGTAACTTTGTTTCATGACATGATGCACAAAGAGATTGAAGTATATGTAGATGACATGATTGCCAAATCCCAAACTGAAGAAGAATATATTCAAAATTTGAGAAAGCTTTTCCAGAGATTGAGGAAGTATCAATTAAAGCTCAACCCCGTTAAATGCACTTTTGGGGTAACTTCTGGGAAACTTTTGGGATTTGTGGTCAGCAAAAAAGGAATCGAGATTGATCCAGATAAAGTAAAAGCAATTCAAGATCTTCCACCACCCAATACAAAAAAAGAAGTTCGAGGTTTTTTGGGAAGATTAAATTATATATCTCAGTTCATTTCTCAATTAACTGACAAATGTGATCCAGTGTTCAAATTACTTCGAAAAAACAATCCTGAAGTCTGGAATGATGAATGTGAAGAAACTTTGGATATTATTAAGAAATATTTATCCAATGCCCCAATTTTAGTATCACCAATACCTGATAGACCGTTAATTCTCTACTTGACAGTCTTTGAAAATTCGATGGGATGTGTACTGGGACAGCATGATGAATCTGGAAGAAAAGAAAAAGCTATTTATTATCTGAGCAAAAAATTTACTGATTGTGAAATTCGATATCCACCAATACAAAAATTATGTTGTGTCCTGGTGTGGGCTACTCGAAGACTCAGACAATATATATTATATCATACTACTTGGTTGATATCCAACCTTGATCCTTTGAAATTCTTAATGGAATCACCAGCTTTGACGGGCAGAATGGCTAGATGGCAGATGTTATTATCCGAGTTTGATATTGTATATGTCAACCAAAAAACGATAAAAGGAAGTGTCATAGCTGATTTTCTGGCCAGTCGTGTATTGAATGATTATCAGCCTTTGAGTTTCAATTTTCCAGATGAAGATTTATTGTGCATATCCATGAATGAAGAAGTCGGAACAAATGATGCATCTGCATCTTGGAAGCTTTACTTTGACGGAGCATCCAACGCTTTGGGACGAGGAATCGGGGCAGTGTTAATTTCTCCAGAAAATATTTATTATCCCTTTACAAGTAGATTGGAGTTCTTTTGCACAATAACATGGCGGAATATGAAGCTTGTGTCATGGGATTGAAAGCAGCTATAGAAAGAAAAATCAAATGTCTCAAGATATATGGAGATTCATCGTTAGTGGTGTATCAATTACGAGGTGAATGGGAAACAAAAGATCCCAAATTGTTGGAATATCGAAATTTTACTCTCGAATTAGTGAAAAAATTTGAGAGAGTCACCTTCAATTATCTCCCTCGAGAAGAAAATCAAATGGCAGATGCTTTGGCTACATTAGCTGCTATGTTTCAGGCAACTAAGAAAGTTGATATGATGCCAATCAAAATGCAAGTATATGAAATTCTTGCACATTGTTATAATGTGGAAGAAGAGTTAGATGGTAAACCATGGTATTATGATATCCTGCAATATATCAAAAATCAAAGTTATCCACAAAATGCATCTGAAATTGATAAAAGAACCTTGAGAAGAATGGCTGCTGGATATTTTCTTGATGGCGAGATTATGTATAGAAGAAGCAATGATCAAATGCTATTGAGATGTTTAAATACCAGCGAAGCCAGAAGCATCATTGAGGAAGTACATAGTGGAATATGTGGAACACATGCAAATGGTCTTTCCATGGCTAGAAAAATAATGAGATATGGATATTATTGGGCTACCATGCACACAGATTGCATTGATTATGCAAGGAAATGTCATAAATGCCAGATATATGCGGATAAGATTCATGTACCCCCATCTCCTTTACATGTAATGACAGCACCCTGTCCATTTTCTATATGGGGAATAGACGTCATTGGGCCAATCACACCAAAAGCATCGAATGGACATTGTTTTATCCTTGTGGCAATTGATTATTTTACCAAGTGGGTTGAAGCTGCTTCGTATGCCAATATTAAGAGGTCCACAGTCTGTAAATTCATAAAGAAAGAGATAATTTGTCGGTATGGCCTACCAGAAAGAATCATTACAGATAATGCTCTGAACTTGAACAACAAAATGATGACCGAACTTTGTGCACAATTTAAGATCAAACATGCAAACTCAGTTGCATATCGTCCAAAGATGAATGGGGCAGTTGAAGCGGTAAATAAGAACATCAAGAGAATCATTACAAAGACCACTGAAACTTACAAAGATTGGCACGAGAAGTTACCTTTTGCTTTATATGCATACCGAACTACTGTTCGAACATCTACTGGGGCAACGCCTTTTTCTTTAGTCTACGGGATGGAAGCAGTCTTACCAATTGAAGTTGAAATTCCATCGCTTCAAATTTTGAGAGAAATAAAATTGGATGAATCTGAATGGATCCAAGCTAGATTTGATCAATTGAACCTTATTGAGGAGAAAAGATTGAGAGCTATTTGCCATTGACAGATGTATCAGAAACGGATGATGAAGTCTCATGACAAGAAAGTACATCCAAGAGAATTCCAAGAGGGTGATCTAGTACTAAAAAAGATCTTGCCTATACATAAAGATTTCCGTGGGAAATGGATGCCTAATTGGGAAGGGCCATACGTTGTAAAAAGGCCTTTTCCGGAGGAGCGTTGATCTTGGCAGAAATTGATGGAAAAATTCTGAGAAATCCAATAAACTCGGATTCTGTCAAGAAATATTATGCTTGAAGAAAAAAAAAAGAACAAAAAAAGAACAAAAAAGAAAAAAAATGAGGAAAAAAAAAAAAAGAAAAAAGAGGGGGTCAAGATGAAAACCCGCAAAGGGCATCTTGTAACCAAAGGAAGGATTTGAGTTGAAAACCTGAAAGGGCGGCTCAAATGCATGTTGATATTAGGCATCTGGCAATTGAACCTTCTTAAGATTTTGATAGTTTGGGAGGAACTTCACATCTACAAGCATTCTGACAACGTTTGAGATCTTTCAGAAAAAAGCTTACATCAGTACTCTAAATTATATCAATTTGATTAATTTAGAAATACTTATGCTAATAATTTGTTGAGTCATTTGAATTTTTATCATTCCTATGCTTACCATAACTTTGAATACAATTCTATCTATTTATTAATAAATTCTAAGTTTATTTTCTCTAAATTCAATTTATTTGAGATTCAATTTATTTTCGAAAATTCAACTTATTCTTTTATTTTGTAAATGGATTAACATAATTTTGGAATAAGTTAAAGATTTCTGAATATCACTTTATGTTAATACTTTTAAAGACATGGAATACAAAGTAAGCAAATTATCACCATCATAGAGTTATTTGGAAGCGGAACAAGAAGAAATCTGTTCTCAATTGGCAGATTATTAATATAGCCCCTTTTCAGTGTAGCAGCATGAAAATGCTTCGAATCTACAAATTCTGGCTCTACATCGAATAAGTATTGTGATATTCCAGTCCAAACATTAACTGGAGCAAGTACCACGTTATCATAGTAGAAATAAGAAGACTCAATAGCATCTTCTGGAAGTGTTCTTTGAGTTATCTGATCTGGTTTGGTATGAACCCCAAAAACCAATCATTGGATTTGAAAGATGAATTTGCTCATAGTAGAAATAAGAAGACTCAATAGCAGCTTCTGGAAGTGTTCTTTGAGTTATCTGATCTGGTTTGGTATGAACCCCAAAAACCAATCATTGGATTTGAAATATGAATTTGCTCATAGTAGAAATAAGAAGACTCAATAGCATCTTCTGGAAGTGTTCTTTGAGTTATCTGATATGGTTTGGTATGAACCCCAAAAACCAATCATTAGATTTAAAAGATGAATTTGCTCATAGTAGAAATAAGGAGACCCAATAGCATCTTCTGGAAGTGTTCTTTGAGTTATCTGATCTGGTTCGGTAGGAACCACAGAACCAATCATTAGAATTGAAAGATGAACTGCATGATCGTCTTCATTAAGAAGCTTCTTTTAAAGCTTCCTCTGCTTCTTTTTTTTTTAAGAAAATCATAGCCCAAGTTTCGCCTTTTCTTGTAATTGGGATCATTGTATAATGACATCCTATCTTTTACCGGAAGAAGTGTATCAGCAGCCTTAGCAATTTGAGCAGCACATATAAAATCTGTCAACTCTGCAATTGATGAATCAGGATTATATATCCATGGCTATTGAAGACATAGCATTTGAGTATCCCATTTTCGTCAAGTATAAACAGTTTACTCTCCTCATAAGAATCAGAATTCAAGATTTCCTCGGTATCAAAAGAACTATCAATATCTGTGAAATCATCTTGAAAGATCACTTCATAATCAGATGAGTTGTTATCAGAATCAACATGTTGCATGAGTGCGAGCTTTTCAAGAGCCTATACTATTGAGTTTTATTTTCAAGTGGTTTTTTGACATTATGCAAAAATTCAGGCATATCTACATCTACACTCTTCAAGGATGATAGATTTCTTCATTTGAAGAAGAAAGATTTATTGGATTTCTACACAACTGAAGAAATACTAAGTTTACCAATTTGAAATCAAATAAAAATAAACTTAACATTCATGCATCATATTTAGGCATTTTCAAAAATAAGTGCATTTTCATTCATTTTATCCATGTTGAATTTTGACAGGAATTTCAAAGATTTTAGCAAAGATTTAAATCCATCATTCAATGGATCATCAACATTTCCAGTTCGAGTTCATAATGAGAAGAACTCATCTGAAGAAAGAAGAATTTGTTCAACCTTTTGCTCAAATTCATCATTCAATGGATCAGCGTTGCCAGAAGGTTCATAATGAGAAGAACTTATCTGAAGAGAAAGAAGAAGTTCATAATGAGAAGAGCTTGTTCAATCTTTTTTTGCTTAATTCTATCACAGAAGAAGATAGATTAGCATTAACATTTCCAGTTCGAGTTCATAATGAGAAGAACTCATCTGAAGAAGGAAGAAGAAGTTCATAATGAGAAGAATTTGTTCAACCTTTTGTTTGAATTCATCATTTGATGGATCGACATTGCCAGGTAGAGTTCATAATGAGAAGAACTCGTCATCTGAAGAAGAAAGAAGAAATTCATAATGAGAAGAATTTGTTCAACCTTTTGCTAAATCCATCATTTGATGGATCAGCTTTTCCAGAGAAAGTTCATAATGAGAAGAACTCATCTGAAGAAGAAGAAGTTCACAATGAGAAGAGCTTGTTCAACATTTTGCATAATTCTATCACAGAAAGAGATAGATTAGTATCAACCTTTCCAGAGAAAGTTCATAATGAGAAGAACTCATCTGAAGAAGAAAGAAAAAGTTCATAATGAGAAGAGCTTATTCAACCTTTTGAATGACTCTATCACATAAGGAAATAGGACAACATCATCCCCAGCGGAAAGTTCATAATGAGAATAACTCATCTGAAGAAAGAGAAGAAATTATTCAACATTATCATTATAATCAAGTGAAGTCAAATGGATAAAAAAAATTATTATCTTTTCATCTTTGCCATATTCTTGTTAACACAAGAAAGAGCAAAGAGGGGAAGCTGAAGATACTAATTTTTTACCCATTTTACTTATTTATTTATTATTATAATTATTATTATTATTATTATTATATATATATATATATTATTATTATAAAATAAATTACAGGCCCAATGGAAACTGGACCGGCCCAGTTACAAACAACCAGTTGGCCCAAACCAGATGGAAACCCTAAAATATTTAGGGTTTCAGTTAGGGTTTTCTAACCCTAGACCCGTGCTCCGCCGCCTCAATCTCAGCCGTTGGATCTGAGAGATCCAACGGCCTACACTCATCCAGCACAAACCCTAGGGTGATGATACCCTAGGGCCACGCGGCCGCCGCAGCTACTCCCACCATCTCCACCGCTGCCACGTCTCGTCGGAAGCTTCCAGAAGCACCACTCCAGCCGCACATATGTCGTCCCAACGGTGAGTCACCACTGGAAGTCCGGTGACTCACCAGACTGCACTCTTTTACCCAGTCCGAGACAAGCGCCGGTGATGGCTATAAAGCCACCACCGAGCCTGCGAAGAAAAAAGACAGAGGCAACCAACAGAAAAAAAAAGAAATAAGAAAAAAAAGCAAGCAAACCAGCAACCACAAACAAAAAAACAAGGAGAAAACGAAGAGATACTTACGGAGGAAGCTGCAACATCACCGGAGCCTTCACACGTCATCGGAAACCTTCGAAAACTGAAGGTATTTTTGTAGATTTGCTCCGATCGGGAGTCTTTTAAGGGAAACGGCCATCGGAACCATCAATAGGATGGTCCGATCTATATTTAGGTAAAAAAAAACTTTTTCGACCACCGGATGCGGTGGCCGGCGACGATGTTAACGCCGGCGAACGGCTGTCGGCCGGTGTGCTTCTCTCTGTTTTAGAGAGAAGCGAGAGAATTTTTAACTCTCTCAAAGAAGAGAGAGAGAGAGGCAAGAGGAGAAATGAGAGCTGGCCCTTCGGGCCAGCCGGTTATGGGCTTAAATAGCCCTCCCCAAACGACGCCGTTTTGGGGAGGGGTCTGTTTGTAATTAACTAAAAATTAAACCCTTTCCGCAGCCATCCTAATTTGTAATCTTTACATTTTAGTCACTAAATCAATTTATAATCCTTTTAATTCGGTTCTTTAATTTTAGTTTTATTTATTTTAGTCCTTTATATTAAAATAATATATTTAGGATAAATATCATATTTAGTCCTTTAATTTTAATAATTAATATTTTAAACCCGAGTATATATTTTTAATTTATTTTAATATGATATTCGAATTTTATATAATTTTATTTTAGTCACCAAATTAATAAATAAGGAAAATAGCATGTTTAATCCCTGTAATTTTAAATAATTACAAATTAGGTATTTAATTTTATTAGATTATAATTTAGTCACTAAATTTAAATATTTTCATAAAGTTTTACTGCTTTTAAATATATAGTTCTAATTTTATTTTTATTATTGATTATTTATGTTTTAATTGTACTTGTTTATATTTAAATATTATTTTATTATTATATAGTCACATAAATATATATAATAAATAATAATTAAATCTTAATTTGATTTTACATAAATTATGTTTTTATCATATTTTAATATATATTTATTTTTCAATACCAAAGAAAAGGGCAATCTTAATACAACTGGATGTCCTATTCTGGTATTTTAAAATTAAATATTATGATAAAAAAATTTATATTTTAATTTTATTAATATCGAAGAAAAGAGCTGTCTTAAGGCACCTAGAAGTCCTTTTCTGATATTTCTAAATAAGTAAATATCTTATTTATGTTTAATATATTTTCTAAAAAAATATTTGAATTAAATAGGATTATAAATTAAATATATTTTGGATTTTTAAATTTCTAATAATATAGATAATTTTTTAATTAATAAAGTACCAATTTTGGGCGTTGTAGGGGTGCTAATCCTTCCCTAAACGTAACCGACCACGAATCTATTTTTTATTAAAAAGAACAAATTTTTGGTTATAAACGCAGATCAGTTCATCTTTTAACTGATGTTTTCTTAAAAACTCTTTTAAAAGATAATTTTTAGGTATTCGACCTACCTGACCCAAAAGGCCGATGGCGACTCCCAAATTATTTATTATTCACATTATTTTTCCCGTCAAGTATAAAAATTTCGTGCCCGGGCGAAAACCGGTTACGACACCAATCATCCTTGCATCCCATCGTACATGTATAGCATGTTCACGTGCCAATTCTATAACTCCTAGTTTATCAGAGATCGCAACCCAACCCTGCAAAAGAACACATGCTCATAACCATTTAAATTCATAAACTTCTAATATACGGTTGGTCAAGAAGTAACAATTTGGGAAAGTATTCGTTAATATAACGTATTTTAGGGCACATCGAAAGGAATGACATTATACGGCATTGATTAAAATTATCAATTTTCATTTTCAGTAGATGAGCATGTTGAGGAGGATAGGATGTTGAATATACATCGGTGGCTTTTCCTTCAAACAGTCTTAACACCAAATACCTCCGACACAGAACATGATTAAAAAGGGACTATAGAATATGATGATATAGAAACACCAAATACCTCAGGACGCAGAATTCGATCCATCTCTACAAATAACTCCATCAAAGTGCGCCTCTCTGAAGTAAGTTATGAGAGGAGCCCATCCGAATGAAGCAGGTCATATGTTCGAGGATATGTAGGGAAGGGATCACACCTTAACATACCAGATACATTAAATAATGATAATATGATCATTTGAATGATTGGCGCTGCATGCTATCATGTCAAAGGAGAAAAAGGAACTTTTGACTGTTCAACTGGGCCTCTAGAGAGAGAGAGAGATGCATATGCAGATTGAAAATGTAAATATTAAGTAGTCAAAATAGTTCAAACTGCAAACAACTGAAGATTCACTATATATAGAAAAGTTACAAGTTAGGGAGAGAGATTATTTGGGTTGGAAAAATACTTTCCATGAACTTCAAGCTCTGCAGAGCTCAAATATGAGCTAGAAGACTTGTTCTGAATAGGAATCCAGCGTTTGCCGGAAGCTCCAATAATACATGGCATCAAGGTTTGATAATAGTGAGCGTCGTCATGTCCTTCTTTACATAGGGGCACATCATTCTTCTTGCTATATTCAAGAAAATTGAAGTTAGCAAAACATCAGCACAAGTCTGAATGTTAAGTTCATGGGAACAAATACAATGAAATCAAAGTAAAATCATGAACAACCAAAATATAGTTTTAATGAATTGTTTATAATGAAATCGAAGAATCAATTTGAAAAGAGTGAAAATTATCAGTGTATGCTCACCGAGAAGAATAGCAGTGAACATCAGCAGTTTTCTGCCAGATGAATGTCTCATCTTGTTGAGCATAAGACGACAACAAATTTTTTCAGTGAATTCTGCCAGTGGTGTTAACATGCTTCTTTTCTTCTTACTTGTTGCATGTGGTGTTAATATATGTGTGTGAAAAATATAATTTATTTATTAGATTTGTTTCAATAATTTAATATATGTGTATGTGTGAAGTAATATAAAACAAAATATATAAAGGTGTTTACAATATGAATTCATGTACAATAGTTAGCCCATTGGTTAAGGCTTGCTAAGGGTTATGGTTCGATGCCTTCAGACAGCATCTTAATGGTGCAATTGTTTTCCTTTACACCAGGTGTCCACCTGGTTGGTGGATATAATTCTCTAATAATATGACACATGCCACTTAAATGTATAATTATATTATTTTTATTATCAAATTAAAATATTAAAATTAATTAAAATATAATTCTCTAATCATGTGACACGTGCCACTTGAAAATGTGTCATAATAATATGTTGACATGTGGTCCCTATGGATTGAAGGGTTAATTATAAAATTAGGATTAAATTTATAGAATGTGTAAGTATTGAGGAATAAACGTATAATTATGTTATTTTTATTAACGGATATGCCACCATCTTTGTTAAAAATTAACAGAGAGTGGCTTGAATGAATCATTTAAATAGTAGAGTGATATGTTTAATCAAACTGAAACATTAGTAGTTAAAATAATTTTTGACCATAGTTTAATAGTCCTCGCTAGTTTATCAAAAACTCTAATACAATAATTTATTGAGATGTTCAGTAATAAAAAAATTCAGATTTAAACAACCACGTCCGTAAAAATTTGTATACTCAAACATCAATGTAGTGTTTTCAAGAAGCTGTGCCAAATACTTGCAGTTTGGCCATCTTCCAATTTGGGTTTAAAACTTCGAGACTTAGGGTTATTTATTTACTTTAGAATGATTAAGCGCTGAATGATTCAAATGCTGAATGGTTCAGATGCTCTGTATGAATAAACTCTGAATGTGACATGTTGTTTGATAATGGTTCTGAATCATTCAAAATGTACTTATGTGCTGAATCATTCAGCGTTATTTTGCTGAATCAGTCAGCATCGAATCATTCAGAAGTAAGAAACAAATGCGCTGAATGATTTCATTTAGAGCCAAACAAACAACCCTTAGGCTTAATTTTGTAGTTAGTTGCTTGCAGCTTTGAAAACGATGGCCTAACTTGTAAACCATTAGGTGGTAGGTTTTAAATCGATTTCAATCGCCAGTTTTGTTCAAAGAATTCCATCCCCCACCCATCAAATTATCAAGTTGTTGAATCTTGATTACATCATTTTTTTACATCATAATGTTTAAATTACACTAATTTCTTTATTAATTGTTGTCACATAATATCAACAAATACAGCTCACAAGTTTAATGGGAATGAAATGATGAGAGGAACTATTGGTTTGGACAAAATTAATTATTGCATCACACGTTAATTATGTTATATCTAATTTTACATATTTATTTTTACAAGATTGTTGGGTCTTTTCGTTAAAGAAGAACATTTTTTGCACGAACCAACTTACCTAAATTTTTGTTTCCCCCCCAAAATTTAACGTTAGATTTTGAACGGAATTACTAAAATGAAACAAAAACTAAACTTTCAAAATGATTTTAAAAAAATAAAAATTAAAGTACTAAAATAGATCAAATTTGATAGTTTAGGTATTATTAATCATAATTTACCCATTATTTTAATAAAAATATTATTTATAGATTATCAGTGAAAAATAATTTTACAAGTGTATTCAGTTTTTTTTTAAATTAATCTGGGTAAGTACAAAGCAGTATATGTTCAAGGATAACTCTAAACCTTTTGACATTGAACGCTCACACTTGTCATCTATGGTGCTCGAACCCGGGTTCTCAAGAAATAACAAAAATTCATTTACCACAGAGATCACTTGATTCGTGCAAAAGGCAACATGTATTCAAATATTAAATGTATTTTTATGTGTATTATAAAATCTAAAAAAAAATAGATATTTAATATCATATAAACATTATTTATATTTTTTATTAACCATATTATCATGTAAATTTCCATCATTAATTCAATCATTCTCATCGGTAGTATAATAATAAAAAAACAATATATGTATATGACATCTAAAATCAATTAAAATACAAAAATACATTCACGTTTTAAAACCAGAATGGAATGGAATCGCAATCATGGTAGTAAAAGTGGTCCTTAAGAAATCAAATATTAAGGAGACAAACCATCCGTCACACTCTCATGCTTAATAATATTAACAAAATATAAAGCTTTTTAAATGTCTGGCCTTATACGACTAGGGATAGTAAACGGGTACAATTTTATGGATTTCGCACCGTATCCGTTTCAATTGGAGCGGGGATGAGTATAACTTTAGTGGGTAGTAGACAGAAGTGGATTTAGAAAGTGGTACCCATCGCGGGTAGTGGACGGGTGATGGGTTTGAGACTTTACCCGTCCCGCATCTGCCCGCCTACTAAATACCCATTAAATTTTGGTCCAATATGAATTTAGGTATAATTTTAGAGACTAATTTATAAATCTTAATATTGTATAAGATATATGATGTTAGACGAGTCTAGCCGGGTATGTCTCCAGTTGGGTAGTAGGTGTGAAGATGAATTTGAGAATGTACTCGCGTGGACGGGTGTAGATTTGAAAAAATTTACCCATTATGGGTGGTGGACGGGTGGTGGATTTAAAAATATTAAGTGATAATGGGGAGGGGGTATCCCCGCCCGTTTTCCATCCCTATTTACGACTGCTTCTAAATTCCAACAAAGTTGACCATAAATTTCCATATTATATAAATGAGTTAAATTCGATTGATATTTTTAATTTTTTTGTATAATCATTGGTATCTGATTTATTAATCAATTAATTTAGATCGGATAATGCATTCTACATAGGAGAGAGTGATCCTCCAACTCAATTTGTTCCGTTCACAAACACGGAATTCAAACCCCCCACCCCCACTGTGCTTAATGAATTTGTTCACTTCTAAAGTTGAACTAACTATCACAAATTATGATGTAATAGTAATATAAGATGTTATTGGTATTAATCTTAATTAAATTTTAAAAAGTGATGCATTGATTAAAAATCTTAATTTAATCAAATTTAATGATTATTTTATAATTTCAAAAAAATTAATGACCAAAATATATATAAACGTAATTCAGTGACTCTTCGATGTAATTTATCCTATATATATATAATAGAACGACTAAATTGAATTATAATATAAAATTATAGTATATTTTAAAAAAGAACAATGCTGGGTTTTCAAGGCAATTTAGGTGACTATAAATAAAGGCTCGTCAGTCATTCTCATCCTTCACCTCAAAATCGTTTCCCTGTTCTCCTTCTTCACCCAAATCTTGTTTCTTTCTTTCCCCTTTGATCTAACAACTCAAGACCCACTACGGTAATTTCGTCTTTTCTTCCCTTTTCGGCTTCGATTTTGCACTTGACAACTTTCTTCCTTTCGGGTCTATAGTTTTGACCCCATTGTGTTCCTTTTTGGATTTGTTAGTTGGTGGATCTGTTTTTTTTTTATCAGATCTCTAAGATAAATGACTTTACTTGAAGTTTTAGTTTAATTTTTTAAAAGATGAATAGTAAATTTGACTGATTGTTTTTGGTCGGTTTACATGTCGGATCTCTGATGTTTTAATTCCCTGTTTTTCATTTTGGAAACCATAGATCTGATTTCTATCAGTAGTTTCATCGATGTTTGTCTTGTTTTGTTTTACTTAGAAATGGATACAATTATTTTATTGCTGCCGACATCATTATTTGCTAATTCCGATGTTTAATTAGTAGTATCTTAGGGAGCTGTTCTTTAAACACTCCATGATTTGAGAAGAAATTGGGTGTGTTTTTTTTAATGTTTGTAGGATAATCGAAAATGGTGAAGATTTGTTGTATTGGTGCTGGTTATGTTGGTGGGCCGACGATGGCCGTTATTGCATTGAAATGCCCTGAAATTGAAGTGGCCGTTGTCGATATATCTGTCTCGAGAATTGCTGCCTGGAACAGTGATGTTCTTCCGATATACGAGCCCGGACTCGACGAGGTGGTTAAGAAGTGCGGGGGGAAGAATCTGTTCTTTAGCACCGATGTCGAGAAGCATGTTTCGGAGGCTGATATCGTGTTTGTTTCGGTTAACACCCCGACGAAAACGCAAGGTCTCGGAGCTGGGAAAGCTGCTGATCTGACTTACTGGGAGAGTGCTGCTCGTATGATTGCCGATGTATCGAAATCTAACAAGATCGTGGTCGAGAAATCGACTGTTCCTGTTAAAACAGCAGAGGCGATTGAGAAAATTTTGAACCACAATAGCAAAGGCATTGATTTTCAGATTCTCTCGAACCCGGAATTCCTTGCCGAGGGAACTGCGATTCAGGACCTTTTCAATCCTGATCGGGTTCTTATAGGAGGCAGGGAGACATCTGAAGGTCAAAAGGCAATTGAAGCATTGAGGGATGTGTATGCGCATTGGGTCCCTGTGGAGCGGATCATATGCACCAACCTCTGGTCTGCCGAGTTATCAAAGCTTGCTGCCAATGCTTTCTTGGCACAAAGAATCTCTTCGGTTAATGCTATGTCCGCGTTGTGTGAGGCAACTGGTGCTGATGTGAGTCAAGTGTCGCATGCTGTTGGGAAAGACACGAGGATCGGACCCAAGTTCTTGAATGCGAGTGTTGGTTTCGGTGGATCGTGTTTCCAAAAGGATATTCTGAATTTGGTCTATATCTGTGAATGCAATGGCCTTCCCGAGGTTGCCAATTACTGGAAACAAGTCATTAAGATCAACGACTACCAGAAAACTCGGTTTGTAAACCGGATTGTTTCTTCAATGTTTAACACCGTTTCAGGGAAGAAGATTGCCATTCTCGGGTTCGCTTTCAAGAAGGATACCGGTGACACTCGTGAGACCCCAGCAATCGACGTGTGCAAAGGGCTGTTGGGTGACAAGGCTCTACTGAGCATCTACGACCCTCAAGTCAACGAGGAGCAGATTCAGAGGGATCTTGCAATGAAGAAGTTCGATTGGGACCATCCGGTTCACCTCCAGCCGGTGAGCCCTACTTCCATCAAGCAAGTCAACGTCGTTTGGGATGCCTATGCAGCGACAAAGGACGCTCACGGGGTTTGCGTTCTGACGGAATGGGACGAGTTTAAAACCCTCGATTACCAAAGGATTTACGACAACATGAGGAAGCCTGCATTCATCTTCGATGGTCGGAACGTCGTGGATGAAGCTAAGCTGAGGGAAATCGGGTTCATCGTCTACTCCATCGGCAAGCCATTGGATCAATGGCTTAAGGACATGCCGGCCGTGGCATAGACCATTCTCAAAAGAGGCGCATAAAACCGATTATACAAATTTCATTTGCACCACATTTTTATTTGTTATAGTTCTAAGATTCTGTTTGGAGTTCTATTGAGTTATTACATGACATGTGTCTTTAGTCCTTAGAATATGTCCGATTTTATTGTTGTTTTATTAAAATAAAACCTGTACTAGTCAACTATATGCCGCTTATCTTATGCATGAATCATGTTCATGGTTTCATCAAAAAAATAATCATGTTCATGGTGATGCATGCTTATTTGAAAACTAAGTGCTTAAAAATATAATTTTTTTAAAATTACCTAAGCATGACAATTATTTTTAAAATTATATATGAGCATGACAAATTATGAAGAACGGAGATGACAAAAGAGTATCGTTTCAAGTACCGATACGTTTTGGGCATGAGGACGGTCGGAGTATGTATCGGGAACGTGTCACGGTGGTAGGGTACGACTGATCAAATTCTGGGACAGTTAGAGCTTATATGGGGACGTTTCGTGAACTTTTTCAGAGTAATTACCACCTACAAGATTTGCTCGGGTGGAGAAGAGGAAACCACTAGACGAAGGCAGAGGAGGAGCCGTTGGGACCCTCCTTCGGATTCGAACGAAAAACAGAACGGGAATGGTGAGACGGGCAGTGGGAACAAGAAGAGGAAGTCCTGATGGGCAGATGATGAGCCTAAGCCGATGATTCAGCTCCCTGTTTCTCTGAAAAGGAAGAAAAGAAACAAAATGAAGAAGTCGCGGGTGGAGAAAGTATGATTTATAATTTTTGGTATAATTTCTAGTTGATCCATGATCTTTCTAAGCATTTCGAATTTGGAAACATTTTTTAGTATTTTTCAAATTGGGCACTAAAATTAATTTAGGGGTTTGGAAAATTTCTCAAATGTTAGGATTTTAATTAGAGTTAAATTAGGGTGTTACACCAATTTTTCTATGAAGTATTGAATTTGTTTATGATTTTTATATCTATTTATAATTTTAAAATATATATATATATCGTACTCTTGTTATCCCGTACCCTGTAATTTTTTGAAATTACCATTTTCCGTCCCTGTCCCGTATCTGTATACGTGCAACATAGATGACACGTGTCATTTAACGGCGGAATTTAACGTCCATTACGATCGAGACACCTGAAAGTGTAACATTAGAAACGTTAGACACCTAGATTGACCGAAAAAGTTTAGGTACCCAAATGAGAAATACGGTAAATTTGGACACTAATTTTTGTATTAAGTATTTTCTTTATTTCAGGTTTCTTTTTCATGGTTAAATTAAACATTTAGTATTTGAATTTGGTAACTTTTCACCATTTGATTCTTAGATCTTTTATAATATCAGTCCTAAATATTTTTTAGATCATGTTAATATTGGTATGACATTTTAAGATCGTATTAGTGGATATAATTTTACTATTTTATACTATTATAAAGATTATAAATAAACAATAATTCAAGAATTGATTATGGACTAAGTCGAAATAAAAATATTAAATTTAAATATTAAATATTTTTTATTTAAAGATAAAAATGAGAGGATAAAACAAACAAACGCACACATGGTGAGCAACCAAAATGGCAAAATGTAACATCTTGACTTATGCATATGATCATCCATCCCTTTTAGTGGGAGTAGGGGTGTATTCGGTTTGGTTCGGTTCGGTTTTTTACCAAAAATTGAATCGAATCGAAATAAACGTTTTTTCAATATTTAAATTGAAACCGATTGGTTAAAAAACTGAAAAAATCGAAACCGTTTTTTTTCGGTTCGGTTCGATTTTTTTAACGGTTCGAGTTTTTCGGTTCAGTTTATCGGTTTTTCAATGAAAAAATCATTTGAAACTATAAATTTTTTTTAAAAAATTGCCTATTCGGTTCAATATAGAACAAATAGGTTTCATATGAAAAACCCGAATCGAACCGAATCAAAAGAATGAAGACTTTAAACCAAACCGTATAATGCCAAACCGAACCAAACCGTTTTACTCGGTTCGTGTCGGTTTTTCGATTTTATCGGTTTCGTTGGTCAGCCCTAAGTGGGAGTATGTATAAGGTTGCTATTTTAATAGTATAATCAAATCTTAATTGTTATAATATCATTCTTTTTAATTTTTTTAATTAAATATTATTTTGTCAATTAAAAGTAAAAATTATATTCGAATTAGATTCAATTTTTATCTTAAATTTCGGATCATATCCTAATTCGGTTAAAACTTCTTTAAATCTATATTAGATTAAGTATCAAATGAATAATATAATTCTCAAATCATATTCATCTTAACTTAAAATCCGATCTAACCTAACTCATTATCAAACAGTATGTATGTATGTATATATATATGTATGTATGTATAGACAGAGAGGAGTGGAGTTTAAGGTTGCTGATATTATCTAATCACCGAGATATACGAGGCAAAATCGATAATTTATCTATTTATTTATATTATTAAATGAAAAATATATAGTTTTAAATACATTATCTATTTATAATAAGTTGAAGCAAACCGGAGAAATCATGATCGTTGAATCCAGCAGCGAATTGTTCTCGATAGAGTACACGTGGCGCATCTCGTTTACTTGCCTTTTTTTAATCTTTAGCCTTCCATGCATGTACTTCTCAATGAGAAATAGTCATGGTTTTTTGCTTTGATTGTTCTTCTCCTAGACCTGTTCATCGCCATCATTAGCATTAGCGACCCATCATCTCTTTCCTTTTGATATTCTTCAGTTCCAAAAATGAAAAACCCTATTTTTTAATTTTACTTTTAATCCGTTTCGACAATCAAGAGTGATAAAAAGAATTGAATTTGGATCTCTTCGTTGTACTTAAAACGACGAACTGTCACATCACAGCTCTTGGGTATTGTCTTATCATCTCCATTGTTATGATCTGTTTTTATTTTCTCGATCTGTAATTGTTTATCTTCTCTGCTTCTTGTTTACAGCAAGGAAAAATGGAGTATTCTTTTGAAGATTCGAGGTAAGGAATGAGCTACTGATCTTGTCTTCTTTACTGGGTTTTTGTTTTTCTTTCTTTTCTGTTCCGTCTGCTTCGTTGATTCATTGATGGAACAAAGCCAAGAAAAGAGGTTCGTTTGCAAATTTTGCAACAAAAGGTTCCCTTGTGGGAAATCATTAGGTGGTCACATAAGAACTCATATGAACAACGAGAATTCTGCAGAAACTGAGGAAGAATCGGCTGAGTTCCCCTTGAACAAGCTCAAGAGATTTGCTGGTTTGAGGGAAAATCCCAGGAAAACCAAGAGGTTCTCGGATTCGAGCAATGGCTCTTCGTTTAAAGGGATGATTTGTAAAGAATGTGGTAAGGGTTTTAGATCCATGAAAGCTCTTTGCGGTCACATGTCCTGCCATTCCGACAAGGAGAGAGCTTATCATTTCGGCAACGGCGACAAACATAAGCTGATTATAGATAGTCAATCCGACACCGAGACGTCGACTCCGAGTCGGAGGCGATCGAAGAGGGTTAAGTATAAGACGATAGGTGTTCAGTCGAATAATTCGGACAATTTGGGGAATGGTTCTTCATCTGTTTCGGAGATAGTGCAAGAGCAGGAGGAGGTGGCGATGTGTTTGATGATGTTGTCGAGGGATTCCTGTTGTAAGAAAGGTCCAAATTCGGTTGCCGATTCTTCGGACAACAACTTGCTCTCGTTGGAAGATAAATCATCGTCGATCGATGTGAGGATCACCGTTAAGAATGCCATGAAATGTGTTTCCAGCAAGAACAAGTTGAAGCAATCTGCTGAAACTTGTTATTCTTCAGAGAATTCTGATTCAGGGTATTTCAGAAATGGACCGAAGAAGGTGGAATCGGACGATTCCGTAGATGAGTTTCGCGATAACTTCGAGTCCAAGAAACCTAAAATGGCGTCTGGAACAGGGTTTAAAAGCAAATTCAAGTATGATTTAAGAAGAAATGGAAATAATGTTTATTACAGTCCTCAAAAGGGAGGCAAATACGAGTGCTTAACCTGTAACAAGACCTTTGATTCACATAGGGCCCTAGGAGGACACCGAGCTAGCCATAAGAAGGCGAAAGACTGCACAGAGTCGATACACGAGAGTCGTGAAAATAGCTTAGCCAGCGATTCGTTTACGGCTCCGATTAGTCATAACAAAGTTACCAAGTCTAAGAGCCTTGGTGTTGCTAAAGGTTCATCCAGCAATGCCGAGAAAATATCGGGTTCAAAGAAGAACAAGGGCCACGAGTGTCCATTTTGCTTCAGGGTTTTCAAGTCTGGCCAAGCCTTGGGAGGTCATAAAAGGTCGCATTTCGTCGGAGGAGGCTCGGATGACAGAACATTGGTGATCAAACAAGACTCAACCGAGATTCCGGCTCTAATTGACCTAAACCTTCCTGCTCCGGTCGAGGAAGATGCAGCAGGGAATGCTGCTGGATTCATGGCTTGGTAGACTCGAAACACGACTTGGGGTCACCGGCCGCCTGTATCGGTGTCCGACCGATGGTTCTGCACCCGGATTAAGTCTCGGCACGTGACACTTGCAATCTGGGTTTGATTTTTTCTAAGGGAACAAACTTTTGGGCATAGGTTCCTCATGATGCAAGAGGTTTCAGAGAGCATAGCCGAGTGAATTTACCCCCCCCCCCAACATATTCTCTTGCTTCAAACTTGTTTTCATTTTACTACAAGGTAAATTCCATCATATGCAAGTTTAAACATAAAATCTCAGTAAATATATATATATATATATATATATATATATATATATATATATATATATATATATATATATATAACGTAGATATTATGTTGATAATGATTTTAAGCAATATCAAAGATTTGAATCCTGGTGTTTGTGAATATACTGGCTTGGGAGAGTCGTGCTATCTTGCAGTATCTGATCTAGATTAATCGGCCAATAGATTTGATACCAATAATTAATTAAAAAATATTCAGATGCATAGATTAGAAGTCATGGGTTGAGATTAGATAAATGTGGGCATAGTATTGTGAACTGATCAGAAGCAATAGCCATTATAAGCTGAGTTTGTGTTATTATACGAAATTGTGTTAAACTGGAAAATTACCCACTTCCATCTGCATTAAAAGAAACGCCTTGCGTGCTTGCTCTTCAGTCTGTATTAATCAATAACAGGCCTGTAGATATTACCATTATTATTTTTTGTACTCTTAGTGAGAAAAACATAAAAGGTAACAGCAAACCCCATATATAATCTAAATTCCTAGGCATGTACACACCGGTGTATTTATATATTATTAACTAAATAAATGATTTTTTTGATAAAAAAATATTTTTTTAAAAAATCGAATTTGAACAATTAAACTTATTAAGAACACATTGTCAACAAATTAAAAAAATTTCTAAATAAATATTATCTTTTTAACCGCATCATATATATATATGAATTGTTCGTCCAGTTCAACTGGTAGAGCGCAAGCAAGATAATTATCATTTTGTCATGACTATTGAATACTTTTCTATTTTAGTTTTCCTTCTATTTTTACTGCAACTTCTACAGTACGGCACTCTTAATATATAATTAAAAAGTTATTATAGGTTTTGTTGTTATTTAAATAATAAAATCGATAAAATATTTATTTAAAATATTATTATTTATACTTAAAACATCAATATTTTTTAATATTTACAGTAAAGTATCTAACAATATCAAACCGATAGAAAAAATAACAAAATCGATAAAACGTATAATAATAATAAAATCGATAAAATAATAATAATTTCTATAATTTTACCAATTTTATTATTTAAATAATAATAAAACTAAATAATATATTTTTAATAGTATATTAAGAGTTATTTCTCACTTTTACTCTTTTAGTCGCCTCAACAAAGACCTTATTTCCTTTTTCTTTTTTTTGGCTTTTGTCGGCAAATTGTCACGTGCTTTTTGTTTTTTCACCACATGATATAAAACCGAAAGTTCTATAGTTCATCTTAGCATGATCGGATTAAGGTTGGATTTTTATCAGTTTCACTTGAAAATATGAATCTTTCATTAGAATTTGATTATATCCGAAAATTATATATTTTCTATCTGTTTCGATTCTATTTGACCTAAAAGATATATTTTCTAATCGATTTTGACTCGATTCAAATTTTTAGAGTATAAATCTGACCCGACTAGATATAAAATAAAGACTTAATTAAAAATAATATATTTTAAAAAAAATTACATTATTATCTCTTGGTCGGGTCGTTTTTCCATCCTCCACTTGAACTCGACCCGATCTGACCTCTCCCCTTAAAAATTCTAAACCAAATCCAATTTTTTTTTATAAAAAAATCGATCTTATCGAATCAAATTGAGTCTAAACCCTTTGATTTCGGGTTAAATTATCATCTCTACATATGATTAAACGCAATTTAATCCTCCACCGTGAACATTTTATTCAGTTGAGCATTTAGTTCTGAAAGTAATACTAAGATTGAATGTTAAAAGATGTTAATATACTGTATTTTGAAGTGACTAGAGAAGAGTAATTCAGTGATTATCATATTCATCATAGATTAAATTGGATGCTCTTGTCTGCTCTAATCCGATTTGATTAGTCTTAAAAGTTTTAGATAATATTTTATATTATATTAATTTTTCACAGAGACTAGATGATTACATGTTGTGAACTCTTACATGATTAAGATATTTTAATAAAGATGTAAGAAAAGTAAAAACATTTGGTAAATATTCTTGGGCCTCAGTAATTTAAAAAATCTTATATTACAGCTCTAATCCAGTTATATATATATATATATATTAAAAAAATTATAGGGTCGGTATACACAGGGCCGTGATAGGGTTTTCGAGGGTCATGTACAAATTCTTATAAAAGGGCTCCTATTTTTTTTAGATATATTTGATTTCGGGGAAACAATAGTGGCGTTTTTTGATAAACGCCGCGATAGATCTATCTATAATGGCGGTTATCAATAAAGCCGCAATAATAGTGACATTTTTAAAAAAACGTCGTAATAGATCCATCTATAGTGGCGTTTATTAAATAAGCGCCACTATATATATTTTTTTTTGAGGCCTCATTTTTTTAAGGCCCTGCGCGTTCGCGTCACCCTAGCCACGGCCCTAGGTATACAATGAATGCAGAGAAACCCTAAAAGTGGACTCTTTCCAGGTCAAGCATAGTAACTACAATACTGCCAGCAATTTAAACCAAATAGATTCAATATAATATGTGTTAGTACGACACATAATGGTAAACTATACTTTCCATCACTCAACGATATTTAATGTTGCTCTTATTTCCATATTTTAACTTCAATTTTTTAATTTAATTATTTAATTTTTAAATTATTAACATTTTAACCACTTAACTATTAATTATCAATTTATGATATTATAACAGGGTAAGATCTTTAAACTTTATTTTAAATTTGTGAAAATTCTCCTAAAATCTTCCCCTAATTTTTTAGCCCAGTTTTTTAGATTCCCTTTAGTTTTTTTCTTTTATGTTAGAGTATTTTCTTCCTAATCTCAACAGTAAAAAAAGAGAAGAGAACGGTAATATATCTTGATTCCATGTTAGTTAGATAATAAAAAATACATACTAGAGTGTTAAAAAAATATGAAACGAATAAGTCGAGGTCTAAAGTGATTGATCGATGAAAACAACTGGAATACAACTTTACCAATGGCAAAGGAACATCTAAAACGTAATCTAAATGATTCTACAGGTACTTAAGAATATTTTCACAGGCACTAAAGTTGCAATAATCAATCAATCTTTTCACAAGCACTAAAGTTGATTTAATCAATCAAAACCCATGTCTAGAAAGGCCTTTCCAAATTCCTGATAAACATAAGAAAGCCGGCAACATCAAACGCCCTAAGAACAATAGCCGATAAAATTATGCACCAGAGTCCAGACGTTATTCTTGATGTGGAAACAAGCGAAGAAATCACTAGGATGACTGGCCTACCACATCACTGTAGATACCAGTATATCGATAAACATTTAGGATCAATTCTATCCTATTTATTAGTACTCCGATACAGTTCTGTTCCAATAGATTAAGACTGACCAATCAAAGAGCTTTCTATATCTCATGCTTGTGGGGTTGAATATCAAAACATTAATCACAGTGGTCCACTAGCTAGTATAGCTAAGAAGGTCTACACATGTGAAAGCCTCATCCATCATGGCTATGGTAGGTTGAACTACACATCAATAACTAAGCTTTGCATCTTCCTTATAACTTCAATATTTTCCCTTTGGCATCGATCTACTTTGGTACTGATTGTTCCTCCTAATTTGAGTTAAAAAAAATGATACCGCAATCCTCCATTTAAAGCACACATATTCAAATGGACAACCACATTAATTAACTTGATTTAATCCAAGGAAGATGTGCATACCATATTTTCTTTCTGATCATCTGTTACGCATTCCGGGAGGGACGATATCACTGAGTAACCCTTCATCTGTCGGGGACTTTGAGGCGGTGGGTTTGGGCACTGGTCGAGATTCTCCTACGTCAGTGGGTGCTTCGTGTGCCTTTGACTGTGATCGTGTTATGCTCGGAGGAATTTCCCTATGTAACTGTAGCCCTGGATTATAAAATTGTGAGACTGCCGGTGTCAATTGACCACCAAAGGCAGCTTCATGGCTGATGAGTCCCCCTCTGGGGAATGCTACAGTGTGATGACAGTGTTGACCTTCATATGTAGTAATGACAATGGTAGGATCTTCGGAAGAGCGTTCCACCCTCTTCTTCACTGTGCATTTGTTGTTTGTACAGCGATAATAGCTCCTGCGAGAGCCAATATATGGCTTAAATTTGCAATACAATCTGGAAGTTTTACTTCCATTAATGATTTTAAGCATGAATTCATCATTTGACTACGCTCTAACATAATGATTCTATTGAGGGTTTTTGCTACATGATAAAAGAAATCTCAACTGAACCATAAGGGGAGTGTTGAAAGATTTATGTCAATTAAACTAATACAAATTTCAGATTCGGTTCCAAACAACCCTACCCCTTCCCTTATTAAGGACTTTGCTTTATAAATTTGATCACTTTAGATAATGCAAAGTAAAGCTTTTTCTCACATAAATATGGCTGAACAAAATATTTATGCAGTAAAAAATTCATACTAGTGCTTTTAAGAAAATAGAGAATCAATTTTTAAGATGTTAAACGAGGATGGGGCTGGAATTAAACATTGGGATCAATTAGATTATTTTATATAAAAAGAATAAAGATCTAAAAATTAAAAAAGATTTTTTATTTAATTAATATTTAAAATAAAAAGATCTAAAGTACCATTATATAAAAAATTTAGGGTCACAGTCCCAAATCCTTGATGGCTTCGTCCTAGGTGCTAAAAATGGCATACTTATGAACTAATTAAAAACCAAATTTAACGTTGTTGAATATACTCTACTTTATAATAACCCTTTGATTTCATTTTTCCACCCTTTTTTCAATATACTGATAGAAACTACCCCTATGACAAAGAGAAGAGAACTGATTAATACACAAAATTATTATATGGAAAATTTACCATATGTTTCAGCATATTGTTAATTTTTTAACAGAAATATGGCACTGAATCAGTTCTAAAAGTGGGTAAAATGTCAGTTTTCGGTAAATCACCATCAATAATAGAGAAATAGCAACAGACCGAGGAAATGGACTGCTTTTAACAGCTTTTTGTCCATATTTCCGCCATCGATAGCCGTCTTCAAGATGATCAACCTCACTCTTGGTCATAAATGCAAAACGTGGCTGCCGTATTCGTTTTAGCCCCTTCTTCCTCACCTTACTCCTACAAAAATATCCCACCTACAATTATCAAAACGAAAAGAAGAGGAGAATCCCTAAACATTAAAAGCTTTCGTTTGAAAAAAGAATTAAATGTGAAGAATTAAAGATACTGGTACTTCGTGCCATGTAAATAACAAGCAACTTTCTTATAACATGAAATGCAATAACATATTAACTGCATTCACATATTCCTAAAGCAATGGAGAAACCCACCAAAAAAGTAGCACTCAAATAGCATATAATGAATGATTTGCAATACCCATTTCACTTTTACATGACGGGATGAATTTAGAGCAAAAGAGAGACTTCATAAAAAAAACTATGGAAGGAAGTATGATCTGAACTCTATGATTAACGTTACCGAAAGGGGGATTTTACCAGCTATATTCCCGCTATTTGCCTTAATATTAACCCGACTAAAACTTGAAACAGAACCAGCAAGGAAGAATAAGTAAAACAAAACTAAGAACGGCATATTCCCGCCGCAATAGCGGCGGTGTAACGGCGTTCAAGGCCACTTCGTTAATAGCCGAAAAGTTCCTTTTGGTTTCACCCCTATATTCCCTTGATCGCACCTATTGTTTCACAAAAATTACGAGACTACCTTATCCTATTCCCCAACTTGCACGAAACAATTTGTTTAATTTTACAGTTTCATAACGTACGGACTCTGAAAATGGTACCCTTTGTACTACAATCTGTTATTTTAACCACCAGGATCTGTACGTAATTTCGACTCAGACCTCGAAATAATAAAAATAAATAAATAAATAAACAGACAAATTTTTTGGTGATCTTTTATCTTCATTTTCATCGTTGGCGAAGGATGTTTAATCACCATACTAGTACTACTCACGGTATATCGGGCGGTTTTCCGCCGGATCCAGAAGATTTCTCCGGCAGATCCTCGCTGGAGCTCGAATACCCCGACGGATTCGACGTCGACACATCAGCTGACCCACCCGGATTCGAAGCCGTACCCGAAACTGAACAACGAGCAACATCATCAGCTGCAGCGCAGTTTTGTGAGCCGCTAAAGTTTCCCGCCAAGTCAGGCCGATCTAGTTCAGTGAACCGCCCAAACTCATCGGCATGGTCCGGCGTTAGATCCCAGCCGAATTCACTGAGTATACTACTCTCCCTGTCGAAGAAGTAATAAACGCCGTTGGACACCGAGTCAGGTCCTCCCTCGGAAAGTGTCCAACTCGACTCCGATGTAAACTCAGCTCCCGGATTGCCCCCCTCTTTATCTTCCATATCAGCAAACAAAAGGGTGAATATATCAAAGGATTCAAAGCATCCAAACAGAATCTAAAAGAAACGCGGAGAGAGAAATAAGAAGAGCTAGGGTTTTGGAGTTCTGCGTATGTGTTAGTTTTAGTGTTGGGGAAGGCACTCATAGTTTTTGAAAAGCTTTCTTTTTGTCCCATCAATCGAGAGAGAGAAGGTAACGAATATGAAAGTATTAAAAGTTACACAAAAAGGACTAATTTTCTTTCGGTACATATACTCTTTGCATATTTGAAATTGAGTTTACCTATCTTTAATTTTATGATTATTAATATCTCTTGCTCTTTTGGTTTGATAAATGACACCAAATTGTTCGATCAATCTAATTTAAATTTAATACATAATTTGAGATATCTAATGTTCTAGATCAATTGATAATTGGAATTTAATAATTTATTATTATAATTTTAATTATTGCATAAAAATAAAAATTATTTTAAATATCCAATAAAACTTTAGCATAATTAACCATGGTTGAAATTTATCGTTGAAGTTTTAGATTCAATTTTATTTTAATTTAAACCTAATTGCATGAGTTCTTAGTTCATATTTTATTTTGGTTTAAGACATATTACTAAGTGTGATGTTAACGTGTCACCATAAAACAATGTCATGCCAACTTTAAATAATAATTTAAAAAAATACAATGTCATGAATATAGGTAGTTTAAAACAAAAATGATATTAGGGTTAATTAATGATTAAAACAAAAATTCAGTAACAGTGGGTGACTAAATAGATAGTTTACCCAAAAAGATATTAGGTAAAGTACACAAATGTTCTCTTGACTATATGGTATTGCTTTATTAAGTCCCCCAACTATTAAAAGTTATAAAATAGTCCTCAAATTATAGAGTATTACATTGTTGAGTCCTTCCACTATTAAAAGTTACAAAATGGTCACTCGACTATTCATTATGTTACAAACTCATCATTTCCCGTTAAAAAATTGACGATATTATGATCTGAACGTTAACCTGCTGATTATGATATGATAAATATAATTATAGAATCTCTAACGACTATCATATCTCAGTCACCACTAATGTTCAACTTAGACAACCGCCAAGTTTTTAATAAAAAGTGACGAATTTAGAACATAATGAATAGTCAGGTGACTATTTTATAACTTTTAATAGTCCGGAAATTTCACAAAGCAACATTACATAATTGAAGAACTGTTTTATAACTTTTAATAATCAATTGACATAATAAATCAATATCCTATAATCGAGAGATGTGTGTAGTACTTTACCCAAAATATTGCTTACACTTAAAGTAACCAATTTGGATAGACTCCCACATACATGATGTTCATTTGATGAGCCAATTTGATTCGGCTGCAGTCTCGTCTTCAGTATACAAAGCTGGTCCCTCAACATCTAAGTTTGGGTCCCACTTCATTATTTCAATCAGATTTTACTCCTAAATTTTATATTGAGAAATCAATATTAAAAACCCCACCACCCTTGTCATAATCATCTTTAATATTATTTCATTAGAAAAATAACATCACGAACACGTCCAAATTATTATTTTATTTCTTCAAAATTTTATTCGATTAAAATCTATTATTTTTATTTTATAATATATAATAATTATTATAACAAATCAATAATTTAATAATCGTTTTAAATTTTTAATGATTAATAACGTAATTTAATAATTATATATATATATATATATATAATTCATCATTGTTTTGGAAAATAGTCAGTGTAGGAGACCGCACCTTAAAACATGAACCCATCATGGGAAACAGCTACCTTATGAGGATCAAACACAGCGTTTGCTGTCAAGATCGATGTCCAATTACTGTTAATTAATTAATTAATTAGGTTTAACATATATGATTAATCAACACCGACAAGCATAGCATTTACTTATGTGTTTGTCATAATAATTCAGTGTTAAAACGCGTTGTTGTTCGTGAGAAGTTTAATCATAAATTTAAATTTTAAAATTAAATTGTTTAATTTTAAGTAATTTAGGTAGAATATCATCTATTTTTATTATTAAAATAAAGGACAAACTACACCATATACTACTGAACTTTAATCGTTGTATCGTTTATATTATTAACCTTTTAATTTTGTTAATTATAGCACTGAATTTTGATTTTCGTTTTAATTATACTACTAGACCGTTCAATCGATAACAACCATATCAAAATGATGTCATTTTAGTGAGGTGTCTACGCCGGCTATGTCATTGTTTCGTTAATGATTTAACGGTTCAGTGAATAAAAAAAATCAAAGTTAAGTGCTATCGTTGATAAAATTAAAAGTTCAGTGATATAAACAATACAACGTCTAAAGTTTCGGTGGTATATGATGAAATTTACCCTAAAATAAAATACGAGATGGTTACCCACCTACCCTTAATTAGTTGTTTAAGTGTAGATGCTTTTGATTAGCCTTTATATATATATATTCCTGCCTACTCAATAAAGCAGCAATTTATGTGCCGACAGCCTTTCTCATTAACAATCCCGATGTGGGATTTGATTTAAAGCATTCAACCTCAGATTTAGGTTCTGTCTTATTGTTATTTACATGTATTCCACCTTTTATGACTCAATTCTGCACAAAGTTTGGGGGACAAGATTTCAATTTTACGTGTATTTTGTTTAAGGGTAAAGCATAATAATGGTCACTGAACTTTTTTAAAACTTTCCTTTAGGTTCCTCAACTTTTAAAACTTACAATACAATCCTCTAACATTTAGTCTATTTGTAATATGATCCCCGCCGTTACATTGTGGTTAGTACGTTTGTAATAGGGTCACTGAACATTTCAGACACTTGCATTTAGGTCTCCTAACTTTTAAAAATTGCAACACAATCCTTAATTTCATTCTAAATCCTAAATTATTTTCGATCTCGAATTTCCTTTTTCGCTTCTCACTTTCATTTTCAGTGTAATTTTTCAGTCGGGGATGCATGGGAAATTATAATCTAACTTTGAATTATGTGGAGGTGTTAACTTGAATAAGAGTTCATTGAGAGAAGACCCGACCAAGGTGTTATTAGTTTCCGTCTCCGTTATGCTACAACCAGGATCTTTGCTCAATCCTCTGCTTCATCAATTCTCTTACCTGATTAACCTGAGCCCATCTCCCGTCCGAGGCATACAAGTTAGAAATAAGCACGTAGTAACAAGCCTTATCCGGATGCAGATTGAGCATTTTCTTGATAGCCGCTTCTCCGAGATCGAATCTCGAATGGAGTCCACATCCGTGAAGAAAAGCTCCAAACAAACGAACATCTGGTTTAAAAGGCAATTTTTCGATAAAATCAAAGGCTTCTTCAAGCCGTCCGGCACGGGCCAGCATATCAACCATGCATGCATAGTGCTTCACAGAAGGAACAAAGTTGTAGTCATTGCACATTGAATTAAAACATTTCCATCCTTCCCCGAGCCGCCCCGTATGGCTACATGCAGATAAAATCGTTGTGAAGATTACTTCATTTGGCTCCAGGTTTTCCTTAATCATATCACTGAAAAGTGCAAGAGAACCACTGCTGTCCCCTTGAATTCCATAACCACCGATCATGCACTCCACGTGACAGTGTTTTCTCTCCCATACTGTCGAACACAACACGAGCGGATTTAGAATCCCCACATTTGGCGTAGAAGTTCAAAAGCGTGGTGCCAACATGAACGCTAGACGATAGGAGGCCGGCTTTTATAGAGTAAGCATGAAGTGAAGAACCGACTTGGAGAGCACCAAGTGAAGCACAGGCTGACAAGATGCTAACCAGTGTAACAGAATCAGGTGACACCGATTTCGACCTCATTTGATGAAACACTTCGAGTGCATCATATGCAAACCCATTTTGTGAGTAACCAGAGATGATCGTGTTCCAGGCAATTAAATTTTTATCCGAGACAGTCTCAAATATGTACCTAGCTTCTCTAATCGCTCCACACTTCGCATACATGTCCACTAGAGCGTTTACCACACAGTTGACTCGATAACTCCAAGCTGAATCCCCAAAGAATGAACTAACCTTCCGATGCTCAAATTGCTCAACTGCGCACATGCTGAAAGCAAACTTGAAATGGTAACAGCATTGGGGAATATCCCAAATCTTTTCTTATCGACAAACAACTTCAAAGCCTCTTCAGGAAATCCGCTCTAAGAATATCCAGCAATCATTGCAGTCCACGATACAAGATCAACAGAAGAAAGTTTGTCGAATACAGAACGAGCATCGCGTAGACTACCGCACTTAGCATACATGTCTATAACAGCAGTCACCAAGTAGGAATTAAGTTTGATACCAGTCTTAATAGCATATCCATGCACCCATTTCCTCTGATGCAAAGCCCCCAACTTTCCACAAGCAGTAACTAAGCTCACTAACGTGAAATGATTGCTCTCAACCATTGTTTCTCTCATCCTATTTAACAAAACCAATGCTTCTTTAGAGCAATCATTCTGTACAAACGCTGCAAGCATCCTAGTCCAAGAAACCACATCTCTATAAAGAATTTCACCGAAAACCTTCCGCGAACATTCGATTCGTCTACATTTAGCTTACATATCAACAAGACCAGTTTGAACAAAACTATCAGGATTCCCTACCTTGATGATTTCGCAATGTACTTTCCTCCCTTCATCGATATCCTGCAATTCGTAACAAGCCCTTAACACGATCGAAAAGACATTATCACACGATCCAACACCCATTCTCATACAAGCATAAAACCTAATAATCTCCGTATACAAATCGTTCAAAAAAATACCACCTGATCATCACTTTCCAGGAATAAAAATCTGGTTCAGGAATTCGATCGAACACCAACCGGGCAACCCCCACATGCCCAAATGTCCCATAAAGGCTAACCAATTTGGTATCGCACAAAAGATCACCTTTGATCCCACTTACAAAGAACAAGGCGTGGACTTTCTTCAGATAATCGATGTTCTTGCAAAAACCCAGAAGAAAAAGACGGGTTCGAAGAAATCGAATGCACTGGAATAAAAGAATGGTCCGAAGAAGAAGGGCATTCAGAAGGGAGATCAATAGTGTAAGAAAAAGATCTCCATTGAAAGTAAGGCTCCCTCCTGGTAAGAGGACGAGAAACTTGCCTGTGAAAGAAAGCGAGAAGCTTCGTCACCATTGTTATTTAAAGCTTAGGCTTTGTAGTTAAACGCACCCCCATTTTTGTCGTGCAGTTTGGTTTCCTGGGTATGATTCGTGAGCTGATTTTTCTAAGAATAATAATATGGGAGAATTATTTTGTAATTTTTAATAGTCGAGTAATTTAGTAAAATATTATTTTATAGTTAAGGGATTGTTTGTATACTTTATTTTTAATTTATTTACTATATTTTTCTATACGATGTCTAAATTATCTAAATCTTTTTCAATTCATATTAGGGTAAAATCATAAAACTATTGGAGGATTAGTCAAAAGTGTAATTTACCGTTGCATTAGTTTATACTTTATAATTTTTAAGGGAGTTTTACCATTTTAGAAGGGTCAAAATCTATTTTAGAAGTGTGTTATTTAAAACTTCACAATTTTAAAGGGACTTAAACTACACTTTTTATTATAGTAAATTGAACGGAGGATCAATCTGAAAATAAAAAAATTAAGTAAGCCCAAAAAGGAGAAATAAAATAAAATGGGGGACTTGACATTGAAAAGTGGAAAGTGAAGGGTGATTGGGCAAGAGAGTATCTGAAAGTGACGAGGCATTTGATGATGACCATGAGATATCTTGTACATTTGTACTACGAATCATCTCGGACTCTGACACCTCTATTATGTTGCATACAAATCCTTAATCTTCTCATTCTTTCTCCACGCGCTCTTCCTCTTCGTGTATCCCAGTTTCTTGTTCTCATTTTTTAAGGTTTAATACAAAATTAAATGTCCAAACTATTCTTTGAAAATATTTTAATGCTCAAATAATTTTTTCCACTAAAATTAGATGTCTAATGTTTTTAAACGGTATATTTTAAGTCCCAAACATTAATTATCGTTAAATATATTTGTTAAGTGACACATTCACGTTTTGATAATTTATTCTAAAAAATATTTTTTTTTGTAAAAAACAAATAAACAAACAGTCCCAGCTTGCTCTCCCCTTTCCCTTCCCCTTGTCTCCTTTCAAAAGTCGTCGGCCGGCCAATGATGATCGTCATCGTCATCGATGTCAATCCTCGATAGCCTTTCGTCGTAATATGCTACCGTTTGTCGTGGAGAAGTATTCAAAGATTCGTCGGATTTTAAGTAACCGTCGTCGTTATTTGTCGATTACGACGTCCATAAGTCACACCACCGCCACTATTCGAACCCATGCTATTTCGATCAAAACCCAACCATTTAGCTACGACGACGATGGCCAGCAATCATTTGGGTTAAGAAATTGAAATTGGAAATTAGGGATTTAGATATGTGGATTTTAGATTTAGTGATTTTGGGTGACAGTAAGGAAGATCAATAGGTGGGTGGCCGTTCGGTAATGACGATGGTGGTCGAAGATAGCCGACAATGGTTTGTAAAAGTTTGAAATGAGAGATTTTAATTTTTTTAGGTTTTTTTTATATTTCAGTAAAAAGTTGGGTTTTTATAAATAAATAACTTTTTTCCTTTTTTCCGATTAAAAATAATATTTTATTGTTAAAATTTTTTTTAAAAAAAATAAACGATAGACACCTAAAAGTATAACCGAAAAAATGTTAGATACCTATTTTAGCGAAAAATTTAGGCACTAAAATATTTTTCGATGCATAGTCTGACACTTATTTTATATTAAGCCTTTTTTAATTTACATAAAAAGTAAAGGGTAAATACATAAAAAGTAAAGGGTAAAATACACAAATGGTCTCTCGATTATAGGATAAAATATACAATTGAAACGGATTGAGATCAACTTTTATCATATATCAGTCAGCAGGTTAACTTCTAGCTTAAACGATTGTTAAATT
Organism: Hibiscus syriacus; assembly: GCF_006381635.1. Classification (NCBI taxonomy): domain Eukaryota; kingdom Viridiplantae; phylum Streptophyta; class Magnoliopsida; order Malvales; family Malvaceae; genus Hibiscus; species Hibiscus syriacus. The sequence continues at coordinate 1,093,864 of NW_024063414.1, forward strand.
TTTAACAGAAAATGATGAATATGAACATTTGAATATTCGAGTACTATTTTGTAACTCTTAATAGTTGAGGAACTCCGGAACTCAACAAAGCAACACCATATAATTAGAGGATTATTTTGTAACTTTTAATAGTCGAGTGACTCGACAAAACAATATTATATAGTCGATGGGCCATTTGTATACTTTACCCAAAAATAAATAAAAATAACTAGTAGCACTAATGCAATCACTTGATTTTGAAAAGTATATTAACAAATTTACTTTTTTAACAATTATTT